>NW_008238359.1:1117648-1126783 GCF_000691975.1 Corvus brachyrhynchos
TAGGGAATGCAACTGTAAAAATACATATCCCCATGTCTACAGTGGTATTAGTGGGTACTTGGTTTGTTCTTGTACTTGCTCATTACCAAAAGTAGCCAAGACTCACAGAGCTGGGAGAAAGCTCATTTTCAGGCTTCATAAGGAGAACACTCTTGTCCACTGCATGGAGGGCACACAGGGATCTTGGAGAGGCATGGAGTCGCAGGTGTGTGTTGGAAGCAGGAAGACCTTCCTTGGGTGCAAAACTCAATTTCACCTGCAAATCCAAAAGGAAGTTCAAGCATCTACTTTTCCAGACACTGTTGCATCTATTATTCTGACACTTCCAGCCTTGTGAACTGAGCTCTGCTAGTGTCTAATGCATATTCATCTTTGATCAATATAATTAACAAGGATGAGTGATTCTCTTTTTGTTTCTGTCTTGTCCCACTTTTTATTTTTATAGCTTTGTAGCTTATTCAGGTTCATCAATCCTCAGTCAACATCTGGTCAGAACATTTCATGTACCCATTGTGAATTCTGCCTTCATTCTGGAAATCTAAACTGAACTGCTGTCCACAAGACAAACATGTGTTGTGTAAACCATGGCTTGTACTCACTTTATTGGGGAGGCACATTTCAACCCGGAAATCTTCTGAACTGGCAATGACTTCCCCACTGGGTGAAGTGGTGTACACAAGCATTTGTGCCACAGGAGCAATTGCTGCCTCGACAGGGAAGGTCAGCCGAAATGTCCCATAAGCTAAGAGTGAAAAAAGGTTATTCAACATGCAAGAGGTTCCAGTATATGCATTTGTCTTCCCTTGATAAAAAAGTCAAGTTCACGTCCCAGATAAAAAAGGTCAGGTTCATTCATGCTGAAAGTTTTTAGTTATGAGGAGCTGGAAAACAGACACATGACTAAAATCTATGGCTGTTGCTGAAGACACCTGCATTCAAAGACTGGTTGTGAATTGACAAATGAGATGAGTTTGGAGGGCCTCAGCCTGCCTTTGAGATTCTCCCCAGTTAACACCTGGCATAATTTCTTGATGCTCCCAACCCCTTTTTTCCCTCATGCTCCAAGATCTACAGAAAATAGTCAAGGCAAAAAAAAGATAACATGACTGGTGGAAAGGGTGACAGCAGTCAAGGTTGTGGAGTGGCTGAAAGAATAACTTGGCAAGATTACTGCTAAGCAAGCACTTATCTGGAACACCAAACTATTGCTCCAAGCAGGGTAGAAAATGCCCTTCTGTGCTGGAGAACCCCTTTTATCTGGGCCTGAGCTTTATGTCACAGTCTAGACAAGGTGACAGGTCAGCCCTTGGTATTAGCCCAGGTGTGACTTTAGTCACTGTTTCTAGTGAGGATACAGAACTTTGTACAGCACACAAGATCTTTTAGTGCCATAATCTGTTTATATCCACTGCAGTGCAACTCCTCCTCACAGACTTACAAAATGTCTCACTCTTCTCATTTTCAAAAGACATTTTAAGTTGCATCCCAGCCTCAGTTCCTGAAATGTGTAATCCTTGGACATTTATGTGAATAAATGTAAATTTATTGATTAGAATATAGGTATGCATGTGTTTGCATGCTTACAAGGCAGGAACAATACAAAAAAAATACATAAATTAAGGAATGTGAGAGAGACAAAGAAAAGGAGACACACTCTTCCTGCTTGTTGTACACGTGAATCTCCCAACATTGGTAAGAATTCACAATCAGAATAGGGTAGAGAGGCCATCAGAAAGTGCTGGTTTTAGGAAATGGCCAAAACTTATGTTTATTTTTGGTTGAATTTTCTAACATTTTCTCATGAAAAAAATAGCGCCTGTTGGAACTCAGAGAAAACAAAACTAACCAAAGCCACTTCACCTAAAAAGGTTTAATTTTGAAAATTCAAACATTACATGCGAAGTTTGAATGAAATATTAAATATAGTGTTTGAAATGAAGTAATTTATCTACATCCCCCCTGGCCCAAATTATCATCAGAAATACTAAAAAAACATAGTTCTGCTCACCATCTCCAGGATTCACAGTGAGATCATGGGTGTCAGCTAATATGATTTGTCCCTTGGCCATCACCTGTGTAACAGAGAAATCTTCCTGTAATTGTTGCTACTGGTGTTGAAAGGCGGGAGAAGGAACGTTCACTGGGTTAACTGTAGGGTGTGAGAAACACCAAGAAGATGCTAAACAAGTGCCAGGCTGGAATTTACTGGGTCTTTGGACACAGAAATATTTGCTCCTAGGAGGACCAGTGTTTCCACACTGATCATTCTTATCTTTGCTTTTGTACGCATTACATATATAGATCAGGTTCAAGTCCATTTTGCCTCTAACCACACATAACTTTGGGAGTCATCTGCACGTTTTTAACAATTTGGAACAGGCTGGAGGTCAAAAAACCTCCTCATTCCTCTCTCAGTTGCACTGTGAAACACTGTGAAGAAAAATTTCACCAGGATTAGTTTTATAACTGCACAGAGTCGGGACAGAAGACCTCAGGCTGCAAAGAATACGAGTTTGAATAAGGTACCTGAAGTCAGGCAGTAAGCAATAGCCTAAATGTAATTTCCTCATTTCTAGAAAAAGATTCCTTTTTCATAGTCAAAAGTGCCTTTTATTCAGTTACTTTTGATGTGGAATATTTATTCCATAGCACCATATTTGAATCTCAAGTTGTGGGATCCACACCTATAAAAAATGGAAGTTCTTTCACTTTTTGTTTACCTGCTGTATGTGCATATTTAACCCCAATTTTCCCAGGCTACTGAGATAAGCAGGTATCTTGTCCTTCCATTAATTCTTAGCAGTCTTCAAAATGAGCATGTAGACCTCTCTAGCACAGGTTTCTATTCTCTCTTTTGAATATCAGCCTAAGTCCCCCTGATGTTCTGTACAGTCCACTGGAATGAAGTGTCTGTTCCGCTGATATTTTTCTTGTTCTCCAAAGCTACTCTCATCTCCTCTGCTAGTGGCATTAAATGGGACAACCAGAAAAACAAATTTCGGGAGAAAGACATTCTATTTGAATATTCATTTGATTCTTCCTTTTTTCCCTAGAGAAACTGACATGTCATTGTTTGGTCACAGTTCAATTATCTCTCTTCTCTGATCCCCAAAATGAACAAATTCATAGTTCTTAAGGTCAGCATGTTATAGTCTGCCCCAATTACTGTGGTCTCCCAAAATTCTGCACACAGAGGACAAAGAAATGAGAAACATTGGGGAAATGTATTTAGATTGCACTGTTGCAGGCCACACTTTCCATTTCAAACCCTCTCCATCATTACTGGCCATCTAGCAGTGCTCTGGTTGCTCATCACGGAACAGAGCTAGAGATGACACAGTACTTTCTGTGGCTGTAGATCAAAGTAACCCCAAATATGTCTTACCAAATAATAAATGACAATTTTCTTCTGCTCCCCTATGGCCTCTGGTGTGAAGATATAGTGCACTTGGACCTCTGTTGAGGAGCCACAACTTAATGTCTCAGGCTTTGGCTCAATTTTGAGGAAGCTCTTACTGAGAGAGTAAGACCGAGTTACTCTGCGCGTGGCATGCTCATAGGATGGTGTCATCCAGTCACTGTCGTAACAGTTCAGTTCAGGTTTATGATCTGCCTAAGAAAGAAAAATAGAAGGTTGATAGTCAAATGAAATCAGGTAAAAAGTCACATAAAAGTCCACAGAAAAACTCTGGATATGTTCCATATTTCTCATTCTTAGGAGATTGTGGATAATCTGCAGAGAAGACGCAGAGAAGTGCGGTGATCTGACAAGAAACTTGCCTTATTTTCCAGTTGTCAGAAAAGACTGAGAGCTGATAAGATGGATAGATGTTTCACCTGTTGAAGAGAAAGACAGAGGCTTACCCCTGTCTCTGCCACTTACTCGGATTTCCAGGGAGAGTTCTGTGAAGCTGGTAGTGTCTATGGAAAACCAGGACTGCCCCTGCTCATCTGTAGTGTAGTTCCCTTTGTATCTGTTTCCACCCACAGTAATCACGATGGTTTCATTGGCAAGTGGCGCATCAGTGCCATCAACCAGCTTCACCTAACAAAGCAATAACAAACTTCAGGTTTTAGACTAGCAACAAAAAACAATTCCCAAGTAATGCATCCTCTTCCCTCTTTTCCTCCTTGCCAGACAGGATATTTCTTTATAGAAAAGAATAAAAGAAAAGAATGTGGAAATGTGTGAGGTATGCCCTGTGCTGTCAGAGGGAACAACTAAGAAAATTCTCAGCTAAACAACCCGGTCAGCCCATGGAAATTATCTATCAGGATCCTAAGTTCTTCAGTAGTTTTAACTCCCCCAGCCAGCTTCATTTGGGACCTCAACCACGTACCATCTGCCTCTTGAACCATGTAACCTGCACCATGAACATGAAACACCTGAACCACGTAACACCCCACTACTCCATCTGATGGGATTGTGCATTTGTGTGTTTGCTCTGCCATTCATTGCCCATGGTCTCAGAAGTTCCCTACCCTCCCGAAGAGTGGGATCCCTGGTTTGTACACATTGTCCAGCAGGTCAAAGCTGATACTGCTCATGGTGGATGTGATGCCGCAGGAGCCTGTTCCAGTCATCTCGATTCCTGAGATAGAGCGCAGTAAAGAGGGATTATTGATGAATTTCTAGTCATGTTACTCCACCTTCCTTGTGCTTGCTGATTCCTCCTGTTATGGCCTGCCATCACTTTGCCTTCTCCATGTGCTACATACCTGTGCCATCTTCTGTGATTTTGCCTTGTACCTCAATGCTCATCTCATATTCCTTGCGTAGGAGCTGAAACACCTTGGTCCTCACCACAACAGAAATACACCCATGAGCATCTGCCTAAGCAAGGGATTGGAGAGAAAATTGAAATTCTGTGAACAAAGTTTGTGCCTTGAGGAATGAGAATAGATACCCCAAACCCAACATGCTTAACTTCTGTTCATGAAATTCCAGACTTATCTTCAAGGGTTGTCTCCAAGACCAGTACTTGTGTTCAGCCTGTTTCCTAGTGTTTCATCCACACATTTTCTGTGTTCTGTGAGGTAGCTGACACACAGTTCTCCAAGGCACACACTGGTTTCCTTGTTAATTCCTTCCTGACTTAGTTCTGGTTTTCTTCCTGTTCCTTTCATTTTCTTCTCTCTTTTTCTTGTTGCCCTTTCTCCTGTATTTAACCCATATACAGTACTACCTCCTCTTCTTTGTTCTTCTTTATCTATACTGCCTTCCTGTTTTCTTCTCACCTTTGCTCCTTGCTCCCAGTCAGTTCCTCTCACAGTTACGAAATTCTTTCAAAGATCTTTTCTCAGTTTGTGGAACAATTACAAGGACCTCATGGCTGGCAACTGGAGGTCTGTCACTAGTTTCAACAGGGTGAGGTTTTCATCATCAGTTCTGTTTCCAGTTTAATGACCCCTCTCTTAAGAATGCCTTCCTGTGACATTCCCTGCTTTTCCCTGGAGAGAATGCTGTCTCTGGTGCCTGACTATGTCCCAACAGATTTGATCCGTCTTGAGACAACATATCCCATTAACCTTAAGAAAAAGCACTACATTTTAATCTTGGGACTCACCTGCCTAGTGAATTCTTCACACACAGATTCTGTTTCTTTTCCATAACAACTTGAAGCAGCCTGGGAATATTTCCGGCATACTTGGACATTCACCAAACCAGGAACAGGCTTCCCATAGGTGTACCTAATCACAATGTGTTAAACAATGTATCAGATGAGAGTCACAATCACACTCAGACACATCTCCTTAAAGACCTCTGTAGGTGATTTCCTAATACTTCTGAAAGGCTGACTAATCTGATATTTTAATTATTCTAGTGATTACATTTCTAGCATTTCCATAGTGAGATTCTTCCATCATCCATGGAAGAAACATTCATCCTATTCTAGGTGGGAGGTCTCTGCAGAAAAAGGTTGTCTTTAGAAAATTTTTTCAGCCAGGAACATCCTTGTATTACAAAGTGCTCAGGGTTCAATGAAGAAATTGAAAGGCAATCAGGTACTCAGAAGGAGCTATTTATGAGTTAGAAATGAGAACACTGGGGTTGCATCACCAATTTAAATGATGTCTGATCTGACATCTCAGAGTATTTGATGGTTCAGTATTGGAAGAGAAGCTCTAACTGATAAAATGTAAAGACAGAAAGAGAAAATGTGAAATAAACTGGGAAGAGAGAGATGCAGATTTGTTTGATGTAATCTTTTAAGGAACACAGGGAAGACCCTTCACTTTGACTCTTCAGGCCAAGCAGCAGGCTCAGGATTGACAGAATGAATAAGTCTGCACTAGATGCCTGGGAAAAGTTTAAAAACCTTCCCTGAGCTCTTCTTGTGGTCCTCAGCAGTAGGGAAGAGTGAAGGATAAGCAAGAGAGATTTACTGGAGCTCTGTGACTCACAGACCACAGACAGACACTGGAAGCTCGTTGTCCTTAATAGTGATCATCTTTGGCACCTTCACCAGGACCTCGAACCTGGACAGCACTAGGTGGGAGAGAGAAAGGCTGGTGTGAGAGGAGTGAATGAGAGCTGTGTACTACACAGCAACCCAAGCATAGAACCAGGATCATCTTCATATGAACCTCTCTGTGGTCTTCAGTACAGATGTCTACCCTTTCCATAGGATTTCTCAACCTTCCTTCACCACTGCTTGGATTCAAAGGCAATTAAGGAAGTTTGTAGTCCTTATCTTCCCTTATTTGCAGCACAGGCTTATGTGATCCCATTGGCACCAGACAGCTGAGTAGATCCCTCACCTGTGTTAGTTCAGAAGGACACACTGGCCCTGTGTGTCATGTTCACAAAGCATAACTTGTAGCTAGGCCTTGGAGCTGCACATTCACCACCTTTGTAATTTACCACATTGAAATGCCCTGAATCATTGATTCTCTTGGCTGATTCTTACTGTTCTGGAGACCCAGAGTTGCTCTTAGGCTCACCAAGAGGCACCATGGGATATTGTCCTGCATACCCAGAGTTTTCAAGTGAATCTAGCCACAGACTCTCAGGTCTACAGACACCCAAGAAGTTTTATTAGAGAGCTGGGAGTTAAAAGCCTCCCTGCAGCAGCGTATTTCTCCTTACTCAGTCTCTGCTACCAGTCTCTTTGTAACATTTGTGGATTGCTCTTCAGTCACAAATTTTCTACCAAACATGTTTTCTAAGCTTTCACAGAAACAAGGAAGAGCAAAAATAGAGAGGACCACGAATAGAGAAAGAGACCTTATGCAGATGATGAGAGAAGTAAAATAGGGTCACCAAAATATTGCCATCTCTTACTTCGTATCTAGTGCTACTTGCAATAAGCTGCTGGACTGAAAAGCAACTGAGACAAAGTCAGCTGAGATTGGTGCCACAAGCCATGCACGGGAATTCTGGCATGTCCTGTGCTCCCAAGAGCACTATGAGCAAATACAAGCTCAGGCAGGTTGCAGAGATGCCATAAAGTCAGCAACCACTTCTGATACTTAGCACTTTCTGCTCAGCCCCTATGAGCCCCATTGTCTGTATATTCAGTCCCTCCCTCCTCCATTTTGCGCCCTGGAAATTCCAAATTGAGTGGTCACAATAAAAGGCATTACTGTCAAATTCCTCTCCTTACCAAATTCCTCCACACTGAAGGAGTGCTCCACATGGGATGAGAAGCTCTTCTGCACAACTATTTTGTAGGAGCCTTGGATGGGGTCTGAGGTGAGGGGGAAGGAGAGCTGTGTAAAGCCTGTTTCCAGTTCCACTCCTTGCCACTGGTACACACGGTTCCTCTGGGGATCCTGCAGGTAACAGTGTCACAAGAGACAGGAGAGTGCCAGGCACCAAGCTGTGCAGTGCCCAGTGTATACACATCCCTGCTGGGTAATGCCTATCTGTAATTATTCAACAATCTGTGAGGTTCTGAAAGCACTAACCTGTCAGTTCTGCAAAACTAGCATGCAAGAAAGCTTTTAAACACTTTTAATGCCTGGGGGTGTTGCCTCCCCCTCAGCTCTACCTGCAAAGGATGGGGCCAGGAAGCTAGGTAAAACAGACTGGCAAGGTAACAAAAGGGAACAGAATTGACATCAGAAGTAAGTGGAGCACATTGAGAAAGGAGGGAAGTGTCAGCTTCCTTGACAGGCTTTACAGCCTGCAAAAGATTTTTTCTAACATTGCCTTGGAATGAAGACTGCTGAAGTACCAGTACACAATCTGCTGAGGAGTCAAACTCCTGACTTATCTATGGGACTAAGAAATGCACATGTATAAGGGTCCTAAGCTAGTGGTGAGATGGGGCAATGGTGACAGGAAGAGAGGAAAAGTATACCCCACATATAGGCATCCAGCTGAGAGCCCTCTCTTATGTCTCCATGCTCCTAATGCTGGAATGAAGACTCATCACTACTACATCTGTGTATTGCTCATTATTAACTATGAAGAATTAATCCCCTCAGCCCCAAATTTCTTGTAGAAGTCACTGAAACAGCACAGTGGTGCTGTGTAGTTTGAGGCACCCTTTTCAGGCTCCTCAGCAGGATGGTTAGTATTTATAGTCTTCCATTTTCTGCCTGCTCTTTGCATTGTGCCGTGGCTGTCACCAAAAGTTTATTTACTCTAGATAGGCGTGTGACTCAAGGTGTGTGACTATGTGCATTTACTTCACTGAGATTTTGTCTCAGGGCTTAGGGAAAATGGGGATGTGAATGACATCTCCCAGATGGAGGCCATCAGTCAGGGGGCAGAAGAGGGGGCCATGTTCCCAAGAAGCCATCTGGGAGGGTGGCACAATCAGTAAAATGCATCCCATGGCTCTGACCAAGTCCTCTCCATAATCAAGTTTCAACCCTGCTGAAAAGCCCACCACTTATTGTGAGGGACACCACTGGGCTTCCTTGGAAGAAAAATTCAAGAAAATGTTTACAGCTGGGCTTGTGAGCTTGTTGCCATTCCTGTGATGTGTAGGTAAGGCCTGAAAGCCAGTGTGTTTTTCCTCAGAAAAGTGTTCTATTTTTTTAAATTACATGAGCAATAGGTCAGGATAATAGTTCAGAAGTAGCAGACTCATACTAACTTCTGCCTTTGTGCTTCACTGAGATAAATTAAGGACATTAAGTTGATGTAGATTTATTTCCCGAGAAATGCTGACTTTTAGGCTG
>NW_008238359.1:1126804-1160201 GCF_000691975.1 Corvus brachyrhynchos
CAGTCCAAATTTCATGCACTCATTTGGTAAAACTGCACTGACAGATCTGATCTGGCTGAAAAAAGTACTCTAGAGTAAACCAGTGAATTTTCTGCCACAGGAGTTTCCCACTCTACAAGACTGCCTTGTAGACAGCTGTGAAATCCAAACAAAGGGTACTGTTGGACTGAGAAGGAGCACTGAGGAAGAGAGAGGGGATGGTGGGATGAAGGACAAGGCCTACATAAGCTAGCTTAAACAGCATGGACAAACACCATGCTTTACAGGCTAGAGCTGAAAACAGATGGCCTTCCTAGGGTCTGAAAACCTAAGGCTTTCCTGGTATTGACACACACACATACACAAAGGTTATGAAATTATTCAGCTTGTTAGACAAAGACATATTTCTGGAGACAGTGGAGAGGATGTATTTGTTTATGCTCCTTTCATGAAATTCCTGTACTCAGTAAAGTATCATCTCATAGAAAGGGAAGGGACCCCACGGGACAGCCCTAGCAAAAGGTAGTTCTGAGATGCTGCCCTTGAGCCTGCTAATCCACACCACCCACTGTCTTACTCTTCTTTCTCCAACATTCACAGACCGCCAGTGGCCTACCAGCTCTGCAGCCCTTTTCTGGATGTTTGTTGATGGGAAGAGAGAATGACAGCACTCTGAAAGGAGGATAAAAAAAGGGGCACAACCTGGTTTTGGCCTACCTTCTGCCACCTCTGTTGTGATGACTCCTCAGCTCTAGACAGAGATGGAGCAGAATGGAGACAGCAACCCCATGCAGCAAGGAACAGTGAAAGGACTGACTAAGTAGGACTCATTAATCATGTAAACCGAAATAAAATTTGTGCACGCTAATTTCAGGGTCTGTCCATGAGCCCTTATCATTAGTTTTTTCAACAATAAGAGATCCCAAATAATGATTGTAAATTTTGGGTTCTCATCTGAGAAAGTGAGTGCTTGAATTATTGAAACATCCTTCCTATTAACTTTAGCCTGCCACTGAGGTTCCACCATTAAAAAAACCAACAGACAAAAACAACATTCTTGGGAAGACAGGGAATGTCTACTTACCTAATTTTGTTTCTTTGGTTTTGATAGCTTATTTAACACAGATCTCTAATTTCAACCACACTTGGCAGACAGAAACTCTCAGTTCTGACTGGGAAGAGGAATAAGCCCTTTTGATGACTTCTAGGCAAGTGTAGTTCTGCTCACAGCATGGCTTGTAATGGTTAATTAGTTTGTTCCTACAGCACATTCTGTGATTAAAGAACCATTGTTGGAACTTATTTTGATACATAACTACTCAGCCTTCCTTTAACCAAAGGGAAAAGGTCACACACCCATGATTTTTCCCTTGCACCTCAACCTGAAAACACCACTGCTGGAGACTGGTACCTTTGTGCCTGCACATCCTTCTGCAAATAACAATGTAGTTATCCACTCACCTGAATGTAGACAAAGGGAAACTGTGGGGAAAGAGAAAAACAAAATCAGTGTTAGAAAGATTAATCTCATGGAAGTAATTTCCAGATTTGGACTGAAGAGCAGAAGAACAAACTTCTAAGAAGTCCTTTGGGTTCTTCCCTTTCTGTACTTGCTCTGTTTCCTTGGTTCTTGATGGCTAAGGGAATATTTTCTATAACATTTTAGAGCCCTGACTTTTTGTCTTACCACAGCATGAAAATGTGATGAAGCACGAGTTTTCAAAGAACTTGCCTGCATGAGGAACTGATTGACAAATAAAATAGAAAGTGGGTTTGCACCCCTGACCAGTTCCATAAAACCAAGTTCTTGTCACTCTGCTCTTTAAGTGTGGGATTGCACCCACTGCCAGCAACACCTGCACACCTGTCACTACCAATGGAAACTTGTCCCACCCATCTTTTTCAGTAAAGAGATCCCTGCCCACATGCCTAGCCACATACACTCATTTGCAAATCTGGTTTTAAACATCTATATGCTTTTGAAAAGGGGGATGTGTTTCTCAGCCAATAGAGACTGGTGGAGTCTGTCCTAGGACAGAATACGGAACAGGTAAAGCACGGTGTGAGAGAGCATCATATGCTTTAAAGGCTGTCTTCAGTGGTTCTGGGTGATGACAACAATGGTGTTAATTAGGAATTAAATCTCCTGGCTAACAACAAGGAATTAAGGCTCTACCTTCTCATTCAGCGGGTAGAAGTTGGTGTCCAGAGAGACGATCCGAAACTGAACTGAAGGGTGTCACAGAAAAAAAGGAAATTCCACTGTTAAATTTGTAGCTGTCACCAGGAAATGTCAATGTTTCAATAATTTATAACTCAGATTCATTCCACGGATCAACAGGTTCTGAACTGAGATCTCTAAGTAATAGAAACAATTACTCCAGGCTCCTTCTCTTGTAGATAGTGAGGGGCAGATAAATTTAGAAGGATAATCAGGCCTTGGCTGAACTGAATTATCTCTTGGGAGTGCTTGTCCTGCTTTGTTGATTCTGGTGCAGCCAAGGGAGACTATGCTTTGCAGTCATCCTAGTTTTGTGCCTCTAGTTGAGTAGAAGGAATCAGAGCCTGTGTCTACATATGGCTGAGATGCTGTGCCTGCAGAATGACGATTAGGAATGATGAAAGTACCATAAACTAGACCTCAGCTAACAGAAATAGATTTACTGAGTACTTTAGATCCCCCCTTAAATAAATCTGAAAGTCTTAATACAAGTGTGGCACCTCTGGAGAATGGAATCCTTAAGATTTTATGCTGTCAGAATCAACGCCAGCCCAGCTCCCAGTACCTGTCTGTCCGGGCTTGTAGATGGGTTTGTCTGTCTGGACGAAGACCAAGCTCTCAGAATTCTTGACCAGCACTGACTTGCGGCTCTTGAACTGCAGTGTATCCCCTGTCACCGTCACGGTGAGAAATGCCACTGCTGTGCTATTGGATTTTGGAAGCTAAGGAGAATGAAGAGGGTAACTGCTTTACTGATTCACCCCATTGCACCGAGCTTTGAAGGAAGGAGTGCTAGCTGGGTCAGAAAGCTCCCTAAAGGGACAAAAAAGACTCAGTGCAGGGAGCAAGAAAAAACATGATTGCCTTCCTTCATTTATACACTTTTTTTAGAGAAATATTGAATCTTACTTTATTCCACCACATGATTTATCAAAATGAAAATTAACCCACATTCATTAATTAGAGTGTGGAAACTGTTGCTTACATTACTCACCAACCAGCCTTCTGCAGCAAAAAATTGTGAATAAGCTCCAGAAGCAGCCAAATGACTTCATGAACCTCACTGTCTTTAACCATTCCCCCAGTTTCTACAGTTTTCACTCCACATTGGTATTTTCATCTCAGGCTTATACATATCAAACAAACATGGGGCACATTCTGTCAAAGTTCCAACATACCTCTCTGAGTCATGCATGTAGAGAAGTATCATGTGGGACACAGAATTTGATAATGGGGGAAAATTAGTCATTAAAATACTACCACAGTCTGTTACCCGCATTGAATTAATTCTTTTGTTTGTCTTAGCTTAGGGGTCTCTGATTGTGGTGAGTCTTATTTCTCATTTCTGGACTGTTTGGACCTACTATGCCGCATCAATAAACACAAGAGACCATCCCACAAGGATGAGATACTCACAGAGAAAGGGATGCAGGTGAACATGTCTTTCTCTGACACCACATCATCAATCAAGCTCCTGTTCTCCCCTAGATGTTCTAGTGTGGCACTCAGAGTCACAGACTCGTTCAGGTGGGTCAGCTGAATGCAGATTTTCTCATGAGAATTCGTGTGTATCAGAAAGGGCACCAGCACCATGTACTGCCTAGAAAGAGAGGGAAGCAAGAAAGACCAGAAATGTGAAACAGTTTTAAGGCAACAGTATTAAGTGAAGGGAAATTAACAAATCAGCATGCCTAATCCATTGCTATCCCTGCGAATTGCAGTGCATATAACATGAGCATTCATTTTACTTTGGATTTATACATATTAAATGGTCTAACTAATTAGCCTAAAAGCAGGAAAATGCTCGCAGTAGAAGGAACAATTTCTATGCTAATAGACAGTGCTTTACAAAAGATGTTTTGTTTGGCTTCACAGCAGGGAGTAAGGACGGTTTGAAAGGTTTCAGGCTGTTAATTGAATTCTGTATATCCCACAATCTCCTTTTGAGGCTCAAAGGCGTTAGCTAAAAACAGTCGAGGAAAAAACCCACCCACTTGTCTGGCTGCTCCAGCCTTTGCCTATCCAGGTTTCCAAATCCTTCACATGCTGAGCAAAGATGTGAGTGCTTGCAGTTGGGGACCTTATTAAGACGAGCACACAAAGGATTTCAGAGTGTAGTGTTTTATTGCAACTCAAGTGTACTTGCGTCTTCAAAGAGCTTTTGACAAAGGTCCCTCACAAGGGACCCTTAAACTAAGCTGCCGTTCGACAAAAGGGTTCATTTTACTAGTAAATCAAATTATTAATTCTGTCCTGGATTAACTGGTTAAAAGATAGGACAGAAAGGGTAGGAACCAGTGAAAATCTCCAGAGTTTGTGCTGAGACCCTTGTTCTTCAGTATATTCCTAAATGATCTGGGAAGTACAATTTTCTCATAATTGTGCAGGGTAAGAAAATTCTAAAAATTTACTTACGTATTTGTGGAAAAATGTTTTTGTATGACAGAACTGAGTAGCAAAAATAGCAAGTGAACTGTTCATAAAGGGAAAATAATAGACGAGCTACTTCTACTCAGACTTGAGCACTGTTGGTCAGTCTTGGAAAATTCTCAATCAGTAATAGGTAATGAACAGACTGTCTGGAAGTGTTCAGAAAGGAACGGAGTACAAATTCAGTTGGGTCCATCCAGAGCTACATTTTTGCCTGGGCCCTGAGCTTTTCAGGGGGTCCTAAAGCTACTGTGGAGGCAGTGGGACCCAGGCAATACCTGCATTGCCTTCACCATGGGACACTGGGATAAAGTAGTGAGGAGCCTGCTGGCAACTCTGCTCAGCCTATGTTGCTGCAGAAGCTGTGAAAGGAGGGAACTCCAGCCTCCCAGAGAGTGAGTTACAACTTGTGACTCTGCTTTCTTCAGTGTTTCCTTTCTTCTACAACCTTCTTACCACAGTTTCAGCCCATGCTTCTTCCCCTAATGTCATTCCCGCTGTCCCTTGTCAGTGGCACTGGCAATGTGACAATAACATCCAGTCTACAGAAAGGACAGCGTGACCTAGTTCATGGGGAATTTGGCCTCATTTCTCTTCCTGTTCACTGTTCTGCTGAAATTTTGGCCAGCTTGAAGAACTTCCCCTTAGGCTGGCTTCCCTGGCTTTGAAACAAAGATATAAACCATGCTGTTTATAGATCTCTCTTTAGGTGTTTTGGGATGCATTGTTGAAAAGAGACAGATGAATTAAATTACTATGAGCATTTTAAGCAACTTTGGTCACAAAATCCATGTACAGACATTCCAGGACAAAAAGCATCTGGGCTGACAAAAGAGACCTCAGCATGTAATGAGTAGTTCTGAAAAGAGAGGCAGACTCTGACAGAGGCATGCATCAGGGAGGAATAGGAGACCCTGGAGATAGTGGCTGAGGCAAAAATGATGAGTTTATCTATACTGAGAAGGTAATACTGTAGCTTAGGGTGGAATAATGTCTGTCTGTGTATTGACTCTCAGGTAGTTACTAGAACAAGCACCCAGCCAAAGAAGGCAGTGAATTTCATCAGCCCAAATCCATACCTGCCAATTCAAGTGTCATTATGACCTCACACTTCTGACCATATGCAGAGTACTCCCAAGCATGTCCACTGCATTGTAAAACAGCTTGCATGCACAACCAGAGTAGGAGAACAATACCTTTGGCTGCATTCTTCCAAAATTGTAGAAGTTTAAGTTACAAAGGACCTCTGGATGTCTCAAGCCCACCTTCCCTCCCGGAACAGGACTTTTGCAAAGGACACCATAGATGGAGTTTCTACCATCTCTCTGGGTCACCTGTTCCAGTGCTGCACTAACTTGTTGAATAAGTTTTTTTCTAATATATAATCTGAGCCTAAATTGTATCTCCTTTCCAGCTGGCCACCTCTGAAACAGAAATAGCAGCAGCTATTTGTGCCCAAAGAAGTGATATCCCTACTTGCATACGGCACAGTAAGCAAGTCTTGACTGGAAGTTTAAGTTTTGTCTTCAGTTCAAGGGTTGCTTCCTTTCCGTGTTGTATACAGCACCTGATCTATCCTGCACCCACAACAAAACCACTACCCTTATGCCACCTAGCAGTTCACTGCTCAGAACTGCCTCCCTACTGGGCTCCTGTCTTCCTTCTGTGCACCCCAACAACGTCCCCCCTCTCTCCCATCTCTCTCAGCCTTTCTTCATTCTTCCCTCCCAGAATGGGGCTGAGGTAAGGTACAAAAAGTAGCCTACAGGAAAGATGGAGAGAGATTATTTACAAGGGACAGAGACTATTTACAAGGGACAGGACAAGGGGGAATGGATACAAACTGAAAGAGAGTAGGTTTAGATTAGACATTAGGGACAAAACTTCTTCACTGTGAGTGTGGTGAGGCACTGGCACAGATTGCCCAGAGAAGCTGTGGCTGCCCCGTCCTGAAGTGTTTAAAGCCAGGTTGAATGGAGCTCTGAGCAACCTGGTCTAGAGAAAGGTGTCCCTGTCCATGGAAGGGGGCTTGGAGCTAGATGATCTTGAAGGTCCATTCCAGCCCAGGCCATTCTATGGTTCTGTGATTCTATGTTGCCCACAGGTCTGAACAGTGAACATTCCCTTTCTCCCTGATGTTGAGCAAGGATGAATTAAGATTACTTAATCTTAGTTACATCAGATTACTGTAGGGAGACCAGAGAGCGCTGCCTGACCCCAAAGCAGACTTGGTTGGCTGATTTACCGTAGAAGCACCCAAACAGGGCAGATGAATGAGGGGCTGATGGTACACTGTGAGTCAAAGGTCCTTCAGGCTGACCCAGTTAGCACTTCACCTCTGACCACGCAGGAAGTGGCAGCAGTAATGCTGCACCTTCTGTCAGCACTATGGCAGTGCTCGTGGGCATAAAATTTCTGCAGCAAGCATTACAGGACTCGTGTTGGTGAGAACTGTGCCTCTGTCAGCACTGCAAAGCCAAAAGCCAAGGTCTAAAGAGGGAGACTGCTCCCACCCAGACTAGAGGCTTCAGAGCAACACTCTGTGGTGGGTAAGGCTGCGGTGGGCACGCCAGACTCTAGCCCGCCTGTGCCATGCCAGGCTGCCCCTCTCCGCGGGGCCACCGGCAGAGTGCGAGCTGCAGCCACGCTACTGGGCTGCCCAGCCCTGGCGTGGGGTGTCCGGGGAGGGCGCTGGCACCAGCCTCCGTGCCGGAGGAAGAGAATCTAGGTCACAGATCCTCTCTGAGAACAAGTACATCTGATGCTGCCAAGGGAAACAAACTGGCAGGGGAAAGGGGAACAAACTGGCTTGAAAGCAACAGGAGAATGGGAAGAAGTAACTCAGTGATTGAAACAAGAATATTCCGGGAAAGGTAAGCACCTGTATTCCAGCATCATGCCCACAATATCACAGGCCCTGAGAGGTTTCTAGGTAGAAACATACTTAGGCAAAGATGCTGTGAGGATCCAGGTCTGGACTATCAGGCAGCTGCAGGGCAGGACTGTGGGCACTGTGGGCAGACTGGGGGGAGGGTAGAAGGAGGCCACTGGCAGCGATGGTGGTGGGGAGGGGTCCCAGGGCTGGACAGCCAGGGGATTGCAGGATGGAACTGGGGAGTGTTGTCAGAGCCGTGCAGGAAACTCAGGGCTTGGTTATTAGTGGGAAGAAAATGGAAGGAAAAAGGGAGCACTTAGACCTCCCTCCCCCCTCCGCACATGTAGCTTACGGTTCTGTGTTGAGAGGAGTATTTCCAGGAAGGAAGAAGAGAAGAAGGAGGAAGATGTTTGGTTTGCTGGGCAGCTTGTCCTTCCCCATGGTGCAGAGCAGGTCGTGGAGAGCCAAGCAGTGCTGCTGTTTTCCTGCACCTTGTAATTCTCCCCCACTCTGTGCTCTGTCAGCCTCTTTATAACTGCTCTCTGCAAACAGCCCAGGGGCTGGAGGAGATAAGGGCTGGGGGCCAGGGCCCATCCGGAAACAGGGAGAGGCGGCAAGGAGGAGCTGGAACAGAGGGACAGTATTTGGCCAGAGACTCTGCAAGTGGGGGAAGGGTATTTATTTGGATAATGCTTAGTTTAGAAACCTTTGAATGATTCATACCCTGTTTTCCTTAACCCATCAGAAATCCACAGTGTTGGGGATAGGAACTGTGTTCAACACATGATAATATTCCCTGTGGGCAGCATCCAATCACAGCAATCTGATTTAAATTTCCACAATATTTCCTTCACAGTTCTTCTTCATCAGCACTTTAAAATATATTATTTTGAGTTGGAATGACTGACACAAAAGATGAAATTTATAAGTTAATACAGGCCATCATGAATATTGATAAATCCCAGTCACAGCATGCCTTATCCTGCAAAGTTTCTTCTGAGCAGTACTGTCCTGACTGCTTTGCCTGGCAAAGATGACACAAAGATTTGATGTGTCCTACACCTCCAAGTTTATGACAATTGTAGAAAACACATTTTCCCTTGAAAATAAAGTAGGATATTGAGCTGTGTGATTTTAATGACCTTAACCCAGTTCTGGTATAGTTTCCACTGATTTCAGTTTCTGTTCTTTAGCTTTGTAGGTGACTGCCAATTGTCCAAAAACAGAGTGGCTTGCTGGTGACTGCAACTGCAGGAAGAAAAGTTTTCTGTGGTTGGGTGTAAATACTCTTAAGTACTATCACAGCAGAATTTTATGTGGGAATCCTTGTCTGCTCCAGAAGTCTTAAGCAATTTTGGAACCTCTGCCACCAAAGGTAAATAGTCCCAAGAAAGACACTTGTTTCTCTAATATGATCCTGTTTGGTCTCATCAAGGACTGTAGCACAACACTCAACCCTCAAGGCCAAAGCCAAGCAATAAAGTGAACTTCAACCTTTGGCTTTGTAGAACATGTGTGAAAAGAAAAAGCTGTGGAAACATTTCTTGAAAACACTGGTATTGTGCCTATGGTGGTCCATGCACTTTCACCTAAGAACTCCTGTTGGAAACGAGCAGCTCTAGCAAAGGAATGTCTCTCCTTAGAACCTACATGAACTTTGTATGGTGACAGGTGAGAAAAAACCCCACTGTAAAACCCAAGACTTATATTAACAGCTCCAGTTAACAAAATTGTATTAGCTGTTCAGCTAAAGGCTGAAAAAATACTACAGGAGAAAAAAAATCAGTATTGTTATTTTAAAGGAAATCCAAATTATGATATTAGTTTTCCCAGCCTGTGAATCTAAATCAAATGAACTCAAAGCAATTTATTTCATATGACAAAAAAGTATGACAGGAAAAAGTACTCAGATAAATCAACATAAAAAAGGGTTTGTCATTGTAGGAGACAAAATACTTCACAGGCTACAGTGAAGGGAAGGTCATTATCAAACAACCTCAGACAATGTGAACATTTTACAAGTTGCAACAAGCAGGAACCGGAAGATACACAATGAAATGAAATGAAATGAAATGAAATGAAATGAAATGGAAATTAAATGAAATGAAATACCATAAAACGGTTTCATCAGCTAAACTTCAAATGACACTGAAAATGTCAGAATGAATAAAGATCATTCACTTTAGTTGCTTGTTGAATAATTTAACCTGAGAGAAGGGCCTGGTGGCAGATGAACTGCCTTTCCCAGACGTGGACAGCTGGGCTGTCAAATATAACTCATATTTCTGTGGTGTCATATGAACAAATGAGTAAATTCAGGCATGGCAAAGACATCAATGAATTATTCTCATTTTAATGCACTTTGTAGATTAAATTGCAAACCACATTGGTAGCTGAATTTTATAAATGGTCCTGTGACCACATTTTGAATGATGTGAGGTGGCCATCTGTAGGGTAAGCCCTATACAAAGTAGAGGTTTTCTGTCTTTCTTAGCTATATTATAACAAACATCCCTTCTATGTATAAACTTGGTCTTGCCTTAAAAGAAATTTATACAGTATGTTGCAAAAAACGCTATAAACAAGGTTGTTTACCTTCAGGCATGAGAAATCTACAGTGTGTCTGTTTGATACTTACAGTACACAGCACACACAGAGTAGGATAAATTGCTGAAATCCCATTATTAAATCCATCTAAGGTAACTAGTGAATGATATCTAATAATTTTAAAATGTGTAAACAGGAAACTGTTTGCATGTTAGCAGATATTTTTGGATATTACAGAGAACTGGAGATAATCCCTGATGTAGTAAAAAATGACAAGCCATTTTAATTTATACTTTTGTACTACTCAGAATATTGCCAAGGATGGGGGGAGGAAAAGCCAAAAGAGTTACAAATGTGTCTGAGAACAGCACTCAGGACAATCAACTTTTTGAGTCTTATGGCTCTTCAGATAAAAATTTACCGTATAAAGAAACATATTAAATGCATATAGATTTTCTGTTTGGCTGTTAAATTATTGTCTGGGCTCCCTCTGTCCTCAGATGAGGTACAGGTATCTCATGGAGGTCCTTCTGCTGGCCCTGAGGTTATGCTCAAGTCAGGTTCAATGGTGTTGGAGCCAGACTTTCCTCAGAGGTGCACAGTGGCAGGAGCAAAGGCCAAGCTTCGTACAGAGAAACAATGAGCAGATGGAAGGAAAAAGTGTTTCTCCCAAGGGCCATGTAACAATAGAACAGGTACCAAGAGGGGCCATGACACATCCATCTCCAGACACCATCCACACTTCATAGCACAAGGCCATGAGTGGAAGTGCCAGTGTAGAAAAAACCCATACTCGTAGTGTGTGGGCATTTCAGAGATTTCTCCCATTTAGAATTAATGTTCACTTAGCTATGAAACAGTAAAACTCCGAATCACTGCCTCCCTCTGGAAGGCTGCTCAAAGAAGGCAGCAGAAGGCTGTGCCAATGCCACCTCCCTGTGGCATGGCCCCCGCTGCACCCAGCTGGTGTGACACCCACCTGCTGCAGAGGTGTGCAGGGGCTCTCGCTCCTCAGCCCTGTCTCCCAGAGCCTGCTGTCCCAGCTGCGGTGACAAAAGGGAAGGACTTTGTGCGTAGCTCAGTGCCTGACTTGCTGGGTAACATAAAGCAAGGCCATCAGGCTCTCTCTGTGCTACAGCTAAGCCAGATGTTTGGTACCCAATACATGAGTCTTTTCCCAGTGCAGAGAAGAGCTGGGGCTCAGCTAGTGTGTTTGTCCAGGTTTTTGAGATGGAAGATGCTGCACGAAAGCCAAACAAGAAAGTCCTAATGGAGTATGAGGCAAGGAAATCAGATATTGTCACATGTAATCCTTTCCCCTGCACCTCTGCTTTGTTCTGTTTCAACTTGTTAGGCGGGGCAGAGCTGACATTTCAGGCCAGGGGAAGGTGTATGAGCCATGACAGTGTAACACAGCTGGAGAACACACCATTTATCAGGAACGTTTTGAACACAATGTCCTGCTACAAAGCCTGTCCCGGGAAGAGGATAAGACCTTGCCTAAGCAGCCATGGGCGACAAAGAGAGAGCCAGCTGTGCATCCCATAGCCAATGCGCAGAATTTCCCAGATGTGCTTTACCTTGGCACAGACCCTGGGGACACACCTTGCCGTGACAGCAAGGACAGCAAGGAAAACCAGTGGGACCTAGAGCTTATCACTGCTAGAGAAGTAGAAAACATCTGGCACAGTTATGCAATTGCTTCCAGTAATAACTCAGCCTTAACCTCCCTGTGGGTAGTGAGTCAAAGGGTAGGAGACTGAAAAAATGTGTGAGGTTAGCACTTTAGCAGCATGCACAGGGTCCTGTCAATACCCAGTGGTGATTTTTATTCCCTTCACCTCTGACTGCCTTGTTCATATGTATCCCCTCTTCTCTCTCAAACAGGAATTTTAAAATCTGCTAGGTTATATAAACAGTGTGACAATATGGGGTCCAGAAGCCCTGCTGAAGCCATGCTCATTAGGCAGATCCTGGTTTGCCCAGCAGGAACAGTGATGGGGTGGAATGGAGATCAGTGTGCTGAGCTGCCAGAGTATCAGAAAGGGGAAGAGTGAGACGTTCCCTTGAAGGAGGCTATTAGGTCCTCTATTCAATGTAATGCCTTGCTTTTAGGGTTTTCTTGACCCTGAATGTGTGACCCTTACAAGGTTGAGCATAAAGAAGCTTTCTCTTGCTGTGAGCTACAGGATTAGCTTACACTATGTTGCTTTTTCACTTGAAAAATTCTCAAGGCAAGTCTTCATTGTTGCTCTGAATAATAAAAAATTCAAATGTAGGAGTGATGTTCCTCAGGAAGTCCTTCTCTGATGCTAGACATTTCACAGCCAATAGAACCAGAGGTGTGACCGTGCTTCTGTGTCACCTGACTGATGAATCAGATGGCTGGGGTCACTTGAATGAAGCCCTACCTCCCTAACTCTCCACCAGGTACAAATGAACTCAACGAAGAAATAATCAGAGAACAAAGCTGAGTTGTTTCCTCAGAGCAATTTGACATTGTCATTTGTTCACTGAAGTTTCCTCTGACACGTTTCTGGTCTTCTCTGATCATTGAATTAGTTGGCCATTACTCACACTTCATATTTTAGACAGGTGCTGAGAAGAAGGCCTGAACTTCTAAGTCAGACAGGTGATAACCCTGGCTGAGCATTTGAAGGGGCTAAGCAAGAGAATGCCTCTACACTAGAATTCATCTTTCTCGAGAGACCCATTTTTTTCTCTGGACTTTGCATCCTGCTGCCTGCACTGTGGATGAGACTCATCTTCTACTGTAAAAAAATTTACGTTCACTTTTCAAAGCAGGTATGGTCATTGTAAGTCCTCTTCTTAACTAGGCCATAACATCAGCCCTTTGCAGATCCTGGAGTGTGGACTCCACATGAGCAGCAAAGCAATTCCCATGGTACAAATAAACTCTACAAAGAATTATTTAACACAAAAGGGAAGTAAGCTTGACAGAGCATTTTAGTCAAAGACACTATGACGTGATTATACTTTGTTAACTCTTTTTTATTAATAAGAATTGCATTTCAGAACAGCTTTTAATGCACTTCTAGCAGAGCCCTGCATGGACCCATAGGAGATCCAAAAGCTTCAGAGCAGGTACAAGGACACTGGCAGACACCCACAGTGAAGTTGGGAGTTTCCCATTTACTGTAGCGTTGCTGACTCAGTCCAAGGTCCTGCACAAAAAGTTTAGCTTTTTTAAACTGAGATGTGCAATACCAAGCACAGTAAACCAGTGCATATGCCTTTGAGTTGGCAGCAGTGTGGTACCTCGTAGCAGCTCTTGGGCCAGTGAGCCCGATTTTATCACATTTGGACAACACAGTTTGCTTAATCTGTATGTCTAAAAAATTACACTAATTCTACCTTTTGGACCTGGAACACTCCCTGGATCCTAGTCTAGTGGGTGTCCCGTGCTTGTTCAGTCCACAATTAAAATAATTGCTTCAGTTTCAGGTGTGTGGCACAAAACCTAGAACTGAAACACGACACCAAGGTTCCAGACATCTTGGAGGTGTTGGAATGTGTTTTAAGAATATTGCTGCTCCCTGTGGGAGTGGAAGCCAGGGAGACATGATCTAGATAAAAATCTGGAGCAAGAGTGTGAGCATGGGATATATATTAGATCTGACTGCAACCAGAAATTATCTGTTTGAGTCAAAGGATAAAGTTGGATAACAAACATTATGTTTTCAGCATGCAAAGGAAGATATTGCAGTGGGAAATGAGCATTTCATGTTTTAATAGTCAGGTTTCGCCTAGCGGGAAGGTAAGGCTCCAAAAGAATGATAAAAATGCACTTTTTTTCCCCCCCAGGACCTTGTTTCTTCCCAGGAAACTATGTTTGGCAGAACAGAATAACATATTTGGCCAGACCTGAGGAGATTTTTATGAGTTCCATGTGAGATGCTGAAGCCTTAACTTAATTGGCCTTACATTCCTCAGAAAGATACATACCCTGTATCCACATCCACTCAGTCTGCTCTCCTTTTCAACCTTGTTACTGTAACTATTGATTTCTCTTGCTTTAGTGCAGCCTGATGCTCATGTAAATCAAGTCAGTTGCTACAATTGGGCTGTGTCAGGAATGCAAAATTCTTGTTCTTTTTTTCCTCCTTTTCCTCCTACTGCCAGCGACGTTTTAATTCTGGAACTTTGTGTGGAGATCAGCACTGTACCCTGAGTTATTTCATACCCCACAAACTCCTTGTCCGTGGAACTTAAGAGAACAGCTTCTTAAAACATCAGCATCATGCATATCCTGCATGGCCCGCCCTGTGAAGTTCAAACTGCTTAGTGCATTTTGCAAAAAAAAAAAAAATTATTTGGGCAGAGTGACATTCTGTGTTGACCTGATGATTAATTTTCACCGGGGGAAAAAAAACCGCAAGCCCGCACGCAGCTTTTAGCAAATCTCCCGGCGGAATGCATCCTGTCGAAACATCCTAGCCCTCGGCACTTGAGCAGTTTGCATTTAAATTCCTGCTCGGGCCCTTCCGCGGCGGGTCCCGTTGTGCCCGCGGCTCCCCGCCCGGTGCCCGCCTCGCTCCGTGCCCGCTCCCGGGATGCGGGCGGCAGCAGCATCCCTATTTCTTTTCCGAGCCCTCCCGATGCTGCTCTGCTGGTGTGTTTGTGTTTGCAGAAACCACCACGACTCCAAGCGTAAGGGATGACCGGAGGGGCAGGAAAACGGGGAGGCTTGCTGCCGGTGGCTGGTAACACGATCCATCGTGGTGTGGTTTGGACAAACTCTGGCCAGGCGTGTGGACTGGAGGGCCTGACAGGGTGAGAGCCAGGGTGTGGGACCGGGCACTCACCAGGCCGGGACTGCAAGCTGCCCCTTTCCTCAGCCTGTCCCCTGCTAAGCATGATACGGAGTCGCTCTGTTGTGTCCACACCCAAACCCCTACTCTTATGCCACAGGGGCAAAGACAGTGTCCCCGCAGGCTGGGGAAAGGTGAGGGGCTGTGCAGCAGCCATGAGCAGTGGGTGCCATCTCTGGGTGTGGGAGGCACTGAACACGGTGTGTATTGCAGTAGAGGGCAGTGGTTACCAGCTGTAGCTGAGGGAGGAGGCAGAGTGCTGCAGGCAGGACCAGTATGTTCCTCTCCCTCCCCCAGCCAGCAGTCATGACACGTGGACTATCATTAAAATGCCTGTTCCGTGACGCTGAAAAAAAGCCAGTGCACAGTGTAACAGGCAGGTTTATTGGTGGAAAGGTATACACGATTATGCTACAGAACTGGAGAGATGTGATGTGAAAGGAAACAGAGAATCAGACACCAGCTCAATCAATGTCACAGAGTCCCACTGTGATTCCTAAGGTGATATGGCCCTTTCCAGGACTTCATGACAGAAGAAAATAGGGTGCTTGGCCACTTGTTCAACATTTATGATGTTCCTGAAGGTGAAAATCCAAAAGAAAATAACCTCAATGAGATCAAACCAATAGCTGCAGGTTGCAAAACACAGGTATTTTTTTTCAAGATACAGGGTAGTCAGTTCTTTCTGTGCAAAACAGACAAAAGCTGGACCAAGGCCTTGCAGAAAGCTGTGCCTGGAATGCTCAGAAACTGCTCATCAGATACCAGCCAGCAGAACTGCTGTGCTGAGCAGGATGCAGACCTGGACCTCCTCTACAGCCAGGCAGCATCATACCTCTGACTAGCTAATAAACCACCTCTGTGATTCATGTCACCTCGTGTTCTCCTCAGATAATGTATTAACTGTCCAAGAAAAAAGTTTCTGTTAGTCCATATGGAAAACTTTGCTTGGGCCTGGGAAGCATAGGCTCCAGAGGGAAGACTTTCAAGGATGGCCATAGGTAAATGGTTCTTTGCTATGTATCCATGCTTTTGAGGAAGCTTTGAAGGTATTTCCCAGTCTTTCCATTATTCTGCACTTTGGCTTTCATTCTAAAAGCTAAGCTCTTCCCAACAGGCAGTGACGTGGTCCCCACTTGGATTCCACTGGTGTCATGGGACAGGATCTGGCCACTGTCTCTGCCTGCTCTCTGAGAAGCCTCATGGAGACTTCATTTTTTGAAGAGTGGTTACTGTTCTACTCACTCTACTCCTGCTGCTTTATACTTCACTTTCTTATCTGCTTGGTTTTTTCTGGCTTTCACTTACCCTTTTGAATCCTTAGTCCACTTCTGCAACAACCTCTTTGCAAGGTGATGTGTACTGAGCAACAGCATACTCTTCTGGAGAGGAATAGAGATGTTCCTGTTACCTTGAAGGTGGATATAACTTATGCATGCTTAAACTGGAGATCCTTGAAATGTCCTTTATTCTGGTGCGTGTATTTTCATAACTCTCTACTCATGCCTACTGGTCAACTTGGTTGGGCATGAGACCAAGTTTATTAAAGTGAAATGAGTCTCTCCTCTGGCCTTAGATTCAGATACTGATGGAGTTCAGAAGAGTGCTGGTTGCAGCAGGGCTGGTTCTGGGTTCTGGGTCTCCCTGAAGCCACACAGTGTCTCTGCTGTCCCTGTCCCTTCCCCACTCTTCAGACTGGTTGAAATCAAAGACCTACCTGTTTCATAGTAATCATAGATCTGCACAGGAGCTGGCTTGGGGTGGGTCACTACAAAGTCCTGCTCAACTGAGAAAGTGATTTCTTTCCTTTCCTTCTGTGAGATCTGGAATGGAAGGTCAGAGATCGCATCAGTCTTTTTATTTGTACAACACCATCTGGAGCAGGTGAGGGTGGTAACTGACAGGTTGCATATTCCAAATCCCACTGATGGCACACATACAGATATGGGACAGCCATTATCTCAACATGCCTGGAGAGTCCAAAGGGAAACTGAACTGAAAAGCTAATAGGTTTTTTATCCTGCTTGTATCACATGATTCTGTAATTCTGTAATTATTACATATCCTATTGCCAGAGGTGGAAAATTATCCAAAGGGACTGGGTTTAATTTTCCAGGGTCTCCCAATTGTCAGGACAATAAAGTTTTGTATTTCAATCCCTCCCATTTCAGAAATGAATATTATATGCCACCAGCAAACTGGGAATCAATTTACAGTGTGCATCACTGGGGTATTGGCTTCTACTAGTTCTACAGGGCCTGAGCAAATTAATACTAAGAAAACTCTGACTCAGGGATTAGATTATATGTACAAGAGAGGCAATGAAAATCTTTCCAGAGGAGAATGAAAGCAGTGTTCCCTGTCCTGTTGGATGGACTAAGGTTTATGAGAAGCCTGCTAAAGAGACATACACACAAAGGAACCTCTTTTCTGGTGTTCACCTGCTTTTGACTGAAAGGAGAAAGATTTTTGATTAATTCCAATGTGCTTTTTTTTAATTAACTTTTTTGTTTTTCTAGTTGCTGGTAGGACAGGTGTTAGTTTGAAGCCATTTGGAAGGTTGGGATGTTACATGCAGTTTGGGAAGTAAGCAGCTTAGTGATTACAGTAAAAAACTGATGAGGAAGAGAACATGATAAATGCACCTTATAGGGTATATCCATATTATGGTTATACCTATTACATGCTGTTTCCATCCTTTGTGGAAATCAAATTGTTAGTGACCAGAACTTACATTTTGCAGATAAAGGAGGACGTGATTTTTCTTGTTTTCTACTTGCATCACTGCATGACTGTCAATGAGCTTTGAAACAAGAAAATGGAGATAAATATGTTTGCAAAACATTAAAAAACAAGTGCTGCCTCAGACCCTACCACTGCATGTCAGTGGTATTCATTCTTCTCCTATTCAAATATCAAGGGCTGGAAGCTAACTTTTAGAGTCCAAATGTTGCTGAATACATTGAAAGGATGGATAAAAACCTACCACTTGACTTAGCTGACGGTATGAGCGTTTTCCAAATGCACTGATCACTGCAATTCCCTTGGGGAATACTGCCTGACTCTGGTGTGATCTACATCTCAGAGCTAGTCTGAGAGGTTTCTCACCCTTTCCCTACCTGGGCAGTGCCAGCTCCCAGTTGCAGCTGCCAGCTGCTCTGGCTTGAGTTGAAACCCTTCCTAGTTTTAAATATAGGAAGGTCAGTGTGTTTGAAGCTCCCTGGAGGGCATTCCCTCCACCCAGTGAGGAACAGTGCAGCCGTGCAAACACCTCGCACAGCCTGGGGCTGAATGATTCTTAACCACGCCTCTGGTTTTCTCCTCTGTCCCTGTGGGGAGTAATTTAGTCTTGCTCCTCTAAGTTTACCTTATCCAGGGAAGACTTAACAGGAACAAAGCCAGAGAGCATCTTCACATCAATAATGAGCATGTTGGAGCTGCTTCGTTTCCCCGTGTAACTGAAACAACAGAGGGCCCTGTCAGTGGTCCTTTGGGATACTGTGTCTCACAGGCTGACATCATCAGCATGTCGATCAGCTTGTGGTTCTTGACTTCAGAAGCTGAAGTGAAAACACACAGCAGTGTTCTCTGTGTGCCTTGTCATCTGTGCAGCTGGTTTGCTGAGGGCACATTACCTGCTTATGAGGACAATATCAAATTTTGCTGGTCTATCCCGTGGGCAGGAAGCATTTGGTGTCTGTACTGAAAGCAGAAATCCAAAGTACCCCTCTGGAAGGTGAATGTTGTATCTCAGTGCTGTCTGGAAGAGGAAAAAAAACCAAAAAAACCCCCCTTTTGTTCAAGCATGCTAAGGATTTTTCTTTGCATTCCAAAAAAACAAATGTCACACTTAGTGAACTTTTCTGGCAATGTTGCACTTGGTTTTATGTGGAAGATCCTTGCTTGCATCAGTGATAAACACATCAGACTTCTACTCCTTAACAATGAAGGTGCTTGTACTCAGAGTCACCTCCCAGAAAGAAACCAGACGTTGATCAGAAAGGACTCTTTTTTCCATGCCAGATTTCCCCAGGAGTCAGAATGTGGGACGGGGAAGAGTGTTTAAAGGGTCTAGGGAAATCAAGTAATTAGGAAAAATAAAGAGAAATCAGCTAGAAAATCATCAAAACAATGGCTATCTGGTCTGCAAAATGTGAGACACAATGAAGCAGGGAGAAGACATTTACTTGCACAAATACGCATCCACTGCCATTCATTGTCAGGCTGTATTTCCCAGGGACCTCTGGAAGGGGAGTCTGTTGCAGCAGGAGCCTGTTCTCATTGTTGACAATAAATACGTTTTCAAAAGGCTTTTTGGAAGTGATCTTGACTCTGTTTTGTGAAGCAGAGTTGTAGGTGGCCTCACCATAAGCAGCAAGGGCTTGAAGAGCAATGACTGTGTCCTGAAAAAAAAGGAAAATAATAAAAGACAATTGGCTGCATAGTGTGACCAGTGCAGAGGAGATCAAAGTCACTGTTGCAACATCAACTGCAGTTGCTTCATCCTGAATTTGTATAAAACTCCAGAGTTCCCATGCATGCTTTAGGGTAGAAGAATCCTAATACAAAGGTCTCAGAACATAAAATCTGAGCACCAGAGTACACTTCTAGATTTTTTTGTGGTGATAAAGCCTGTGTTTTCTGAGGAGGTACACAGAACTCATGGGTCATCTAACAGATGGGACTTGCTGTTTTCTAGGCTCATCCCTAACACAAATATCTGTATTTGTTGCTAGTCAAATTACTCTTGTATTGCTTCAACCTTTCTATAGTTGAGAAGAGGGGGGAAAAAGTATTTTGGTCTCCTAACAGAAAGGTTTGGTTTCTCTCAGAGACAGCAAATAGAAAAGATAAACAGGACTAGGTAGTCAGAGCTCTGCTGGAACGCTGAAACAGTGCCCCAATTCCTAGGACTGGCTGTGGAGTGGAAGGTAGTTTTGGCACCTGGGTAGAAGAGAAACCTCCATAGGGATTCTGCTGCCTGATGAGCCACTGCACAATCCCTGAGGCCTTTGTGAGATCGTCTTTATTCCGGTTGGGTTTGTAGAGCAATGCCAGCAACACGTAACTGGTGATCTCAACTTCAGCTGAAGGGGCGTGGTCAAGGAAGGAGGGAGATTTGTCTGATGGAGACCTCTCCTCCTGCTCCCAGTGCTGTGAGCCATCTGGATAAACAAAGAGAGGAAGGAACCCATATTGATTACAGGTGTCACTGCTCTGTGCTGCCTCAGTGTCCCACTGCATCCAGGCCTCTTCCTCAACAGGGCTCTCTGCAGATCAATGAATGCACTGCAGATTAACTCCACAGATTATTTGTGCAGTTTGGTTCATGTGCCCATACTCTCAATATTGTCAAGGTTAGACCATCAGTAAGATCTGTTCCATCTTCCCACATCCCAATTCCCCAAGTGACTGAAACTCACCAACTTCCTTTGCTGATTTCTGTAACTCTGCAAGGAATGATTCACATTTTTCTGCCTTGCCAGCTAAGCAGAAAGCATAGGCCATGAGTGCCTGAGTGTAAACATCACTGATTCTCTTCTCAGATGCAGTCTCCAGACAAAAAAAAGCATTTCGGATTACAGGGTACTTAAAAACAAAAAAACATATGGCTCTATTCAGGACAGTAGTCTTCACCTGCTCAAAAATTCATTTTCCTTAAACCTGTTCCTCATCCTGTCACTATCACAGCAATGAGAGTGGGATTTCAGCTTGTATAATGACTTCAGGAGAGAGAATACAGAATTCTTCAAAAAGGGATTTCACAGGAAGCATCAAACAAATCAAATAGCTTTCAGTGGTGTTCTTAAAGAAGCTGGTCTATAAACAGAAGACTCTTCTGTTTCATTCACAGATAATTCCTTCTACTTACCTTCATAATAATTTGCTCTGCAGTTCTGTAGTCAAGAGTTTGTTGTCTTGAACAAATCTAACTTAGTAGTTTCTATCCTCACTGACTTTGGTGTAACTTTAATTTTGTGATGTTGTACTAGGTTTACACCCACAAAAAATCTACAGTTTGACTCCATGTCCTCAGAAAGGATATGACAAAGTGGAGGCTAACTCACCTATTGAAGTCTAACATCTCTGTAGTTGCCTTTGTACTACCAACTATTTGAAAAGGACAGATCAGCTTTTGCTCTGATGGACCTTTGTTTTTCCAACATAGCTTTTAGTTCCATTTGTAGATTTTATAGATTAACCTGCAACAACTTACTTTCTTGACTGGGCTGTCTTTGAGGCTAAGCTGTAGTGTGTGTGTTACTACCTGTCATGTGTGGGTTTCTACTTGTCAAGTCTTTTTGTTGGAAGACAAGGGGTGTCACTACATATTTTGTGTCTGTCAAATGAGAAGATCTAACCCCACTGAGGTTTGTATGGTTTCTACTCAAAGACTGGTGGTTTAGAGGTATAGGGATGGGGACCTCCTCTATCACAGCAACCAGTTCAGATGCAGAGCATGGTCACCTACTCTGGGAGCTCTCTCCCTCTCTTTCTCTCTCTTTACTACCCAGACAATTAAGCAGATGCTGGACCCAAGTCAAACTGGGGACCAGTTCCATCTGAATACCAGGACCTTACCAAACTGGAGTGCCCAGCTTCCAGGATGGCAATGGTGATGTAGGCAGAGAGCGACAGCTCGTCATCTACTCCTCCCTGAAGACAACATGGAGAGAGGAATAATCAGCGAACGCCACAGATGAGAAGCCTTTAAATATGAATTGCCATATCTCAGCTGAGAGAGTGTGGTTGGTTCTGGAGGCAGTCCAAAAGGAAGGAGAGCATTCTCATAGCTCTTGAAGAGCTCACAAATCCAGAGAAGCCCTTTACTATTAAATCCAAAAACACTACTCCTTCAAGCTTACAGTCCTGTAACCCTATCTCAGGTGCACATAACATGTAAAGTAGGTGTAGGAAAGCTGACTGAGCTGAAAATAGTCATTATTAGATGTGGAGAGTTAGCCCTTGGAAGAAGACAGGCATTTGGAGTGAAATATAGTTTTTGGCAGTAATAGGAGAGCATATTCTTAATGAAAAAGTGTAAATTTGGCCAAGTAGTAATTCTCTGCTACCTTCAAGGCATTGTTGAAGAGTGTCCCAACACTCTGGAAACAGCCCTCTATCTTCTGTTTGCTTGCCAGCCACATCAGGGTTTGAGACTGGACACTGTCATCAATATAGATTAAGTGGCCAGCTTGTGCAAATGATCTGTACACAAAGGCAGTGAGCCTGCAAGAGAAAGATGAAGCTGTGAGATGAGCACTGGAAGAAACAGAAGAAGCCAGTCCTCCTATTTGTGCTTTTGAGGAGCATGAAGAGTTAAAGCCAGCATGTTGGTGGGTTGCTTTCTCTTTGTGTGCTCGTCCAAGAGAGAGAAGTTACAGGATGAGCAGCTAAATGGGACATGGGAAGGAGGTCCAGCACAACTCTGAGGCTGATCCTGTCTACAGAGCACCACAGTGCAATGGGTTTCATGGGAGACAGCAGGAGCGTGAATCAGAAAGTCAGCTGGGTCTTTAGGGACCAACATCTCTTTGTACACCCTGCCTGACAGCGGATGGAAGGCATTTCTTTAGTACTTACCAACCCCCAGTCCTAGACAGCTCTGTGCATCTGATTCAGCCAGTAAACTGCCACTTATCTGCATCATGATATTGAATGCAAATTCTCCTCTGAGCCACTTCTGCTCCCAATCACTCACCAGGTGTTCCCTTCTTTATCTCTGGTGCCAAAGATGCTGTAGGACCCATCAGGATGTTTGTATGACAGCTGCTTCTGGTAGCCTGCAACAACATGAAAAAGGAAGTGTTCTTGGATGTAAAAGCAAAACCCTATTTTGTTTGCTTACATATTTGTCTGAAACCACAGCGGGTGAGAATGGAAAGGCCATGTATATCTACCAAGCAGGAGGGGAGCCCTGAGGGATCCTGTGAATGGAAGTATGGAACATCATGTCCTGCAGAAACACTGAGTCACAGGGTAGGCAGAGCTCTGTCAGCTCTGTGCTCCAACTAGACTAACAGAATCAGCATACATACTGTGCCTGAGTGGAAAAAGAGAAGGGGACTGAAAGACTAAACCGCAAAGGAAACGTGGCGGTTGAATGCCAGAAAAAGGCATAAGATAAGAAGATAAAGAAAAGTAAAAAATATCTTGATCAGGGCAAACCCTTGGGTCACTGGGCTGTGCTACAAATGTGATGCCATCAGCCAGGGTAGCCATGCTGCTGCTGCTGCTTCTGCTCACTGGCCCTCAACAGGAATTTCAGCACACATTGTAAGGGAACCACAAAGCTCTCACCGCTCACTAAGTATCCAGTGGCCTTGGATTTGACCTCCCAGCTCAGCTGCCCTGTCTTGTTCAGGTAGTCCAGGATGTAGATGTTGGGTGCAAAGAGGGCCATGTTCTGCTCCCCACAGCCAAAGGGCATCTGGAGGAGCTGGTGCAGGTTCTGCATGGCAGTGCCCATGATGTCACCTGGGGAGCAGGAGATGGGAGGGGGGATTAGCACAACTCATGGCCACTGAAATCACCAGTAATTTCAATTCCACAGGCAGAGTCATAAAAGCCTAGCTGGGGTTGGGAGCCACCCGAACAAGCATGAAGCTCTCAGTGCTGAGTTCTGTTGTGCTTTGCAGCCAACAAAGAGTCCCTTTCCTGCCTCTCCTTACTTAGTCTAAATTGCCCTTACCAGAAACACTTATTTTAGTGCCACTTCAAGCAGATGCTTCTTGTTGGAAGTGAAAGGAGCTTGCAGGAAACTTCTGTTTCCAGAGGATGGAAGGGAATAGCCAGAGCTGCTACATTGCAACATTTATTGCAGAATTAACAACTAATGCTGCAAAGAGACATTGATAGATGTGTGATAGACCACCTCTAAATTTTTATTTCTAGGAAAGGTAGCACAGACCCAGAAAGGGATTTCTGGAATGAGCTTCTGAAAGTCACCAACATTACAAAGCAAGGATTTTATGGCTAGTGACTCATGTAACCAAGTCCATGTCCTGAAAAGACTGAAAAAACTCTAATGGCATCTCTGATTTGCAGGTGGGTGTGTAGAAAAAAGTCATACTGGCATGAGTCTGGCTGAGGTCATAACTCAGAACTGTGCTGCAGTTTCATGCAAAGAATTTCAAATGCACTAAATTTAAGCAGAGTAGTGAAGAGTGATGCAGTGATATCTAAACTCCATCTTGATGATGCAGAACATTGATGGACAAGAAGAGAATCAGACTCTTTTCTCAAAAGTTTCCCACACAAGGAGTGGAAACTCACATTCTGAATCCTGAAAGAGCCTTCTTTTTATATTTTCTACATTTTCTTTATTTTTATATTTTATTAATTATATATTTACCAACAACAGAAAATGAGGCTCTGGCTGATCCTTCCAAAACGTTTGTAGGTAGCTCTAGAGCTATATCTTGAATAACTACATCATCTGTGGAGAAAAATATTTGTCATTTGTATAGGAATATTAATTGTAACAGTGAAATGCTCCTGGTACAAACTGCACGGTACAAAATTGCACACAAGAGACAGCAATAAAGTGAAACTCACAGCATTCACCAAGAACAGACACAGCAAGAGAGAAGAGAGAATGGACATAGCAAAATCAAAATTGTGAAAAACAGATCAAGTGGTGCAGTCATTGTCATTGCTCAATAGAAAACAGTAAAACAGGGAAAGATTAGTGCTCACAGGCTGCAGTATCTGTGAACCTGGGGATTTCTTCAGTGACAGAGTGGGAAGAGGTGTTTGGTGGGGGTCAGAACTGCTTTTTTGCCTCTTTTAGGCCAGCCAGGAAACCTTAGGAACTGTTTGCTGTCAGCACTGAGGTGGTGTGGAAAGGAATATTATATTTGCCCTTCCCACTAGAGGTGGAAAGCTGTAAGCTGCAGGTATCCAAGGAATAGAGGACAACAGTCACCATGAGTGAATGAAACACAGGACATACTTTGCACAGAAAGGTCATCTCCCTTTGAGAGCTTCACAGCAGTCTTCCTTCAGCATCTGAGCACTTCTGACCACGGCACAGACTCTGCCTCGGTGATGTGCACCAGACCACACAGTAATTTGGTAGCAGGGAATTGAACTATTACACTATTACACTCATACTAGCTGTCATATGGACAGCTCTGGTAAAAAGGGAAAACATCAACAAGCACTGCAGGAAGGAATGCAAACTCCAACCTTCCTTTCAGTTCTTCTCGAGACAGCAGTATATAAGACCCTTACCTTCTGTACAGATTAAGGAGTTTTGAGTCTTTTCCCTTCTGATTCCTTCAGGCTGCATGGAGATGGAAAGAGGAGACACAGGCAGTGGATGAGACAAAAGCATGCAGAAGAAATTCAGTGACAAAAAGGCCACACCCTTGCCCAGTCTGCTGCATGATAAAACAGGTGGATTGAAACAACAGTTTACAAGCTCATGTACAGTTTGGCTACTCCTAAAAGGGAGATCCCATCAGATGGAGTCCCTCATTTCCAGTTTCTCCTCTGCACGAGGGAGACATGCACTTATCAACACCCACTGATCCTCATGGAAGAGGACATCAGATGGGAGTGGACTTGGACTTGGGTTGAACAGCCAGACACTGTCCCACACATGTAGAGCCATACCAGGAGTTCTTTAGGGAACCTGAAAAACTTTTACTTCCTTTTGGTACTTCTGCTGTGTTTTAGTTTCTGCAGGAAAAGGAGTACAGGACAAACAGGAAGAGCTGTCAGCAGTACCTCAACCAGCAGTGTTCTGATCTGGGTGTCCCTGTAGTCAATACTGATGTTCCCAGGGGCTTTGTCTCCACAAGCTTCATCATCCTTGGTCTCTGCAGTAACGCTGAACACTACATTACCTTAAATAGCAGCAGAAAAGGAAAAAAATGGACCTCTATCATAGAGGATGATTGAGAAAGTAAGAAAAGGTTGATGAATAAGATAAAGTAGTTCAACATAATGAATGGTCAGTCACTGTAGGTGAGACATACGGGAAGAGAACTGATCTCTAAAAGTGGGAATGATAAACACACTGAAGTTGTGGAGAAGCTCTTTAACCCAACTGAAAAGACCAGTAGTAGACCAAACTCCCTAGGTTGGAAAAGGATTAAGTTTTTTCAGGTGAGATCTAAATTAGTATCAATCCCAGAACAGAAAACCAAGTAGATTCAAAGCACATACCAATTTCTTGGGGGAAAATATTCCAGACATAGGTCTTTCTTTGCTTGGCACATACACATCCATCATCCTCTGGGGAGATGAGTTTGGCTTGATAATCAAGGGAATCCGACAGTGAAACATTAATCTGAGAACAGAAAGAGCAATGTAATGGGGTGAAGGTTTTGTACCATATGCAAATGGTGCTTTATTATTAGAGAGGGGTGAAAGACTATCTCTTTATGTCCAGAGTAAACAGTGTAAAGCAGATTTAATGCCTGAGATGATAGCGTTTGATTAATCATCCATCAGATGTGACCTGAACATTTTTCCCTCTTGTTTCTCACAACATTCTCGTTGAGATGTTAAACCATCCTATGCACACCTGATTCCTAAGGAAAAGACCCCACTTAAGCCATTGATAGCTTGCACAGCTGTGGATGGCGAATGATACTCTGCAAAGCACTTCTTTCTGTTCTCTATGGATCTTGAGAGAGTTGCTTTATAGACCCATTCTAGTTATAGTTCACAGAGATCTCCCTTTTCTTTGTAGTGGTTTAAGAGGACAAATCCAGTCATGATATCTGTTGTCAGCTACAATGAGCGGTACCTCAATCAAGAGCAGATCCAACCACCTGCACCAATCATTTTGCTGCAGCTTCTTTGGAGATGGGGTAAGGTCTAACCATCTGGGCAGAAGTACACACCTTAATGCACTGGTTGAGGTAGTTGAAGACAGTGGCTCTAAGCAGGAAATCTTCTCCTCGGATGATAGAGTATGGCAAGGTCAAATCAACAAAGAAAGGCTGCAAGGCTGTCAGGGTGGCAGGCACAGATGTGCCAAATCCAGCCAGCTCTTCCACACAGAAAGCACTGGCTTTCCATTTGGTGATGGTGTCAGGGATGGTGTATGAGATGCTGGCTTTTCCAGTAGAGCTGATGGGAATGGAGAAAGGATGAAAGTTTTAGAAAGGGTAAATTTCATATAACTTGCTTCTCAGTAGAGGCAACATGTTTTGAAAACCAGAACTACCGTTATTCTATCTGCAGACATCCCATCCCACATGAAATTTATCACTAAAATCTGAGAAAAGTCCATTTGAGAGTTCTTCTGCCCATCATTTCCTTGGGTTTGGAAAGACAAATCAGAGTTCTTGTACTGCAAATCCGTATTTTAAATAGAGGTGTCCTTCATCTGAGAAAGGGAATATGGCTCATGGTACACACATTGTGGGGACAGGTGTCTTTAGGGACATCTTTGATATTTTGTTCATGGAAAAGAGAAGGGCAGATGGGCAGCTGGTGATTGAAAAACTGGGTTTTATGGGCCAAAAACGAAGAAGAGTTGGCAAAGGATTGCCACCTTGCAGGACATCAGGGGGCATATTTACCAATTCCTTAAGCAAGGCAAGGGGATTAAAGAAGCAGTACTCACTTAATTTGAACTATATCCCAAATCCAAGCTTCAGGGAAGAATTCCCGAATAGTCTCAAGGATGAGTCGCCTCTCTCGTTCCTCCCTACCAGCTTCAGCTGGTAAGAGATAATGAGAATTTAGTAAAACCTGGTTCACAGAACGGAGACTCCCAGAAAGGACAGGTTTTAATGTACATGGGCCAGTATGAAGGACAATGAGTGTTTTACCATTTCCTTCTAACTGAGACTATATGCAATGCCACACAAATATTATTTTATGTTACTAATGTATCCCCGGTTAGGTATAACCTGCTGTCAAAGGAAAAAGAAATCATTATTTGAAGAGTTTTGGTCTCCAAATATAAGCGTGAGACCTAGGGCTAGAACTCAGGTCACTTGGCTCTTAACTCAGTTTGCTGTCCCACAGTCACACAGTCTTTCCCAACTAGCTCTGGTCAGAAGGGAATCATAATAACTAACAGTGTTAGTTTTGTGTGACACTGCCAATTGCCAACAATTCCCAGTGTGAAACTGGACATGAATCAGAAGTGTAGACCTGAAAGACTCTTTGGGGCATTGGCCATTAGCTTAAGCTATCTCATTCTGTGCCAGGCCAGTACTCAATATCAAAACCAATGTGGTTAATGAGTACTGTCCATGTTCCTATCACATGAATACCACTTCCTTTAAGGAGAAAGGTAAAATCTCCTTCCTGTCCCCTGTGTTACCTGATGATTTGACATGGTGTGCAGAAGCCATGTGTCCTTCATTCAATGCATATGGTTGACGTCTTACAGTCTCACTAGTGCATACAACTGGTTGTCGAACCTTTGAGTTGGTAAAAAATTTAATTCCCATATCCTGTAAAAAGCACATTTTGGTGTTAGCCATAACCATACTGTAACTGAGGTTTGTTCCATTCTTCCCTCTTTCCCATTACTGTGTTTCCACCACAGAGGTGCCCAGAGACATGTATGCAGAGACTTTTGGGAGCTTTGTGCGTGTTGGAAAATCACAGTAGGCACCAGAATCAATTGAACATAGAGGTCCAAGAGGAGAGTTTGTCATGTATAGGTTTTACTAACAGGATCATTAGCAGAATCTAGCACTACAGTAGCAGAAACTTACTTCAGCATATTTAAGTAATGTACAGGACATTTACCCTGAGGATTTGATACACATCTGGGCCTAATCCAGACATTACAGGTGTGTAATACAAGCCTTTGTGAAAGATGTGGTCAGATGAGACACAGGGCTCTTGGGAGTCTTCTTCTAGATTGAACCCCTGGAAGATGTAGCCTTGAAAGTCTTGTAGGGGATGCAGGCTGTATATCTGTGAGGGGTAAGGAAACACAGAAAATGTGTCTGTGTGGAGATCAACCTTAATTTCACTGTCAAATACTGCAAATTGCCAGAGCTGAGATGTCAGCCTGTTTGACAGGCTCTGTTTGCTCTGTTTCCTGGACTGAGAAATGGCTGAATGGCTGGGATTAGAGGGCAGTGGTCAGTGGCATGAAGTCTAGTTGGAGGCCAGTAATTAGTGGTGGACAGCAGGGTGCACCAATACTGGGTCCAGTCTTGAACAACACCTTCACTGATTGCCTGGATATTGGGACAGAGTGTACCCTCAGCAAGTTTGCTGATGGCACAAAACTGGGAGGAGCGGCAGATATGCTGGAGGACTGTGCTGCCAGAGACCAGTCACAGGTTAAACTGAATCCCACATGAAAGAGGACTTCCAATCCACAGGAAACAAATCTCTTTATTGCCTACTAGAGATGGTTTATGACCAGAACAGGCCTAAAGCTGTAGAGCTCTAACACAGTCTAACAATATCAAGTGGAGAGACACTGTAATGGAGGAGGAAGAAGCCGTGGAAGGAGACAAGGCATTTGGCAGCTTACCATTTCCGTGGTCAGCTCTGTCTCAGGCTTCAGGAGCAGCACACTCTGATCCACTGCCCTCACAGCACAGAAGGAGTTGGCAGCAGCCTCAATGACCAAACTGACATTGGAAGCTGGGTTCATTTGCTTTTCAGAGAATTCCAGGTGGACCTGAAATTCATTGAACAGATGTTGGCATGGGTAATCCATGCTGCTGGGGCTGAACTCTGTGTGTGAGTGGAAGGCAAGAAGGAGAGGGAAAGGATTTTCTGTTAAAGCACAGAAAATCTGCCTGGTCTCCACCAGGCCTCTTTTATAGCAGGGACCTAGGCAATAAGCACTCTTAGATTCCTGTGATAGCTTAAGTGAAGCCCACCTCAAGTAATTTAAAACAAATTGTGATTCTTTTGCTGTTATTATCAAATCAAATCAAACCTTATTATGACTTGTCTACATGCAATAATCACTACAGTGAGCAAATAATGTTTTTCCTAGGTCCATGGCCCATGTTAGCAAATATATAAACCAGATTCTGTTTTGGACCCGTTCAGAACAAAATCAATTTCACATTTGTGTTAGATAAGAGGAAAAGAAATAGGAGGGGTAACTAGAAATGGGTAACTAGAAGTGGGTAACTAGAAACATTTTGTTTCATGTCACTTGGTTTGCTTTGTCCTATAATTTCATGCATTTTAGCTTTTAGGAGCTAAAGATTAGAAAAATCTTAATGATGAAATTTGATTTTTAAATTATAAATGAAAATGTACCATTAAAAAAAAAAAGGAAGAAAAACTTAAACCCCAGATTGATTTTTTTTTTCTGTCTTTTCTGTGTGTATTTAGCTCTCGTAAACCTAAAATGCATTTTTCAACAAAAAAGTGTGAAAAATTAGATTCAATAGTCTAGGGCTAAGTCTAAAATGTGTTCAGTATCCTGAAGGACAGAAAGTGCAGAAACTAGATGGAACACTAGTAGAGCTTAAGAGAGGCAAGAATTATTTAGGATTTATGTGGATTTCCTGAAATGTTTTTGACATTAAAGGAAGATCTATCTTTTGACAATAAGGCCAGGCGGTAGAGGAAAGATGTAAGGCCAAAGAGAAAAAAGAAAAATGAAAGGACTGATGCAGAGAGAAGTGGAAGGAAACAAGAAACACAACTGGAGATCTGTTGTTGAATGTATACACAAAGAATTTGTATTCACCTGACAGCAGGTAAGACTTGCTATATCTTAGTGCCTCTCACCTTGTTTTTGAAACACTTCTCAACTGGCAATTGAACACTGTCTGCCACCAGCTCCTTGTCAGGGTGTAAGGTGTACACCAGCAACCGAAGGGCTGGAGCCATTTCCTCACTGACCACAAGTGGAATGGTGAAAGTGCCATTTTGGCCTGTTAGAAGAAATAAAGGCACCAATAAGGAAGGAATATCAAAGATTTACTGTAGTAGTAGCCAAACTCAACAGGCATGGAATTGTACCAGTCGGTGGAGCAAGCTAGATTTAGATGATAAACTGAAACATTTTCCAGGAGGTGATGTGCCAAGGTTTAATCCAGGTGGTCTCAGATTTATTGTAGATTTGAACATGCGGCCATATTCAGATTAGCTCCTAAGGCAGACACTCTGCATTCCCTACATCATCCTCTGGGAAGATCTTTAGAGAATGCTATTTGACTGATATCAATTGAACTTATTGCTGGACTAAACCTGACTTTATAGTGATCTTAGTGGTCGTGCTACTATCATGCACACAGGCATGGACAAAGAGAGATACAGCCCTCCCAACAGCTTCTAGATTCAACCATCTGGGTGTTTGTTTGTTTGTTTTAATGCAAAAATATGGATTGGCAACTTAACTTACCAGCTTGGATATTAACTTTAATTTCCCCTGTAAGGACAATCTTGCCTTTTGCCATGCCCTGTGCAGAGAAGATCAAGACATGTATGGGTTGGTAGAAGTTGGAGGGAGAAAGCAGCAATCGGGTTTGTTGTGCATCGATAGGACTATCCACAATGAGATGATCTCGAAAGCTTAAGCATAAGCCTTAGGGCACACTGAATGCTCCCACTGCTGCTGCTGGGAACAATGCTGCTGGTCACAAAGCAGAAGCAAAAGGAAGGGAAGAGAGAGGCAGAGAATACCATGAAGAGCTCTCACTGCTGTAATTCCTGTAGATGGATTGCCAGATAGCTGCCCAGTAAAGCCCTTTCAGCAAACCAACCCACAACCTCCTACTCACCACATAGTAGAAGTTCATGGCATTGATGCTCCTGTATCCTTCTGTGTTTAAGACATAGTGCACAGTGATCATCCTCTTCTGCCCACATTTCAGATCTTTCCATAAGGGCCCAATCCTCACAAAACTGCTAGTCCAAGAGTAGAAGCGCTGGACGGAGAGAGATGCTTCTGGGTAGTAAGGCTCTATCCAGCCTTCGTAGTGGCAGTGGTCACTGGTTTTATAAATTGCCTGATCAGGAGAGGGAGTGGGGAAGAAAAGGAAAACAAACATGTATTGCTAGGGAAATCATCATCACATTCTGACATCAGAATGATTAGTTCACATAATGCATATAGATAAGAACTGCATCTAAAGCCAAACTGGTAAGGGAAAAGCAGCCTTGCAACAAGCCATTGCATTGCAACAACTCAGATGTTTTCCTCACTCCTCTTATGGTCATTTTTGAGAGCTCTAAACTGTAAAATAAGATGGAGAAAGTACATTTTTATTACCAGAACTCAAATATAATTCCATCTCTTCTTTTGGTCCAGTTTGAGACCAGTCATCTCTCTCTGTGTCTCTATTCAGCCTTGTTCTGTACTCACTTTCAGACTGATCTCAGGATCAAACATTTCAGATGTGTCAATGCTAAACTCAGCAACACCCTTATGATCCGTGGTGAAGTTGTCTGTGTTCTTGTTATTGACAAATAGCTGAATAACCTCATTGGAAATAGGAGAGTTGTCTTTGTCTACCAGCTTGACCTGTAAAAGGGAACATGAAACATGTTGAGCATATTGTCTTTCTGTATGTAGATACTGATATTTTGCACTCCTTTGCTCTCCAAACAGCAAAATTGTTTTTTCATCTTCTTTCAAAGCAATACTTGACAACTGAAATGTCTCTCTTCACTTTCTGGCAAGTATTTGACTTATCTAATGAGGTTTGGAGCAGAAGCTTCCTCAGCATATGCCACACCATTGATAATGTTGTTTTGTGGAGCAAGAACTTGTCATGTCTCATCTCTTTCCTGATCAGTGCCTTCTGACTATACATATTAAGTTTAAAAATATTTTTTCTTTTCTCCCTTCCTTTTTTTCTTCCTTAGTTTTGAGAGTCTGTTGATGCTATTTTCAGTGTCTGAAAGCCTTTTATCCACATCTTTTTTTTTTGAACATTTTTCTGATTGTCTACAGGGTCTCTGCTGTTTATGTGTTAAACAAACAAATAGGAAAATAACAGGCCCCACTAAGTAAATTTTATGTTGCTAGAAATGAGCATTCATTTTGATTTTTAAAAAGAAGAGAACAGAGTGAGAATGGGAACCAAATAAGAAAGTTATATAGACTTTCCAGAGGGGAAAAATCTCCACACTTGAAAGACAATCTTATCTCCTTTCAGTGCTACTGGTCCCCCTTATCCTTTCCTCATTGACAAAAGCTGAACTGAAGGAGAGAGATTTATCCCTACCCTTTAAACCACTGACAGAGTTATGTGGGTATTATCATGAAACAAAATAATGGAAAACCTTTTTGAGAGAGAAACTGTTGTTATCTCCTAGATTTTTTGTGTGTGTCTTAGATTCCTTTCCCTCTTTCTTCCCTCATCCACCAGTGTTTTTATTCATGTCTGGCTGGCATGTGGTGGTCAGTTCTGAGGGGAGAGGCAGTGATTTATAGCAAGCTTAAAATGCAAGTTAGAAAAATGCTAGTTAATGAATTGTTCTGATTTAAAGTGTTTCTGGCAGAATCAAACTCAGAATAAACAAATAGCCTTCAGTATTCAGAATTACCAGTAGGGCACTGTATGTAACAGAAGAAGCTAGGGGAGAACACCCCCCCCCCCC
>NW_008238359.1:1160275-1234139 GCF_000691975.1 Corvus brachyrhynchos
CCCCCCCCCCCCCCCCAAACAGTCCCCTAGATGTTGCCATCGTTGTTGTTATGTGATTGCCTGTCTATCATCTTCAATACAAGCCCTCTAAGCTCTTGCTTACCTGTCCAAAGTAAGGAATTCCTCTTCTGTAGTGGTGATCCATGTTCTCAAACTGTATGGTGCTCATCACCTGAGTTATGGAAATAACCTGAGCAGCTGTAAATTGCAGGCCTGGAAGACATGGCCAGAGTCAAGAGAAGATACACTTTGTCCTGCACAGAGCATCATCAGAGTTTGCCTGGAGATGGTCACTGTGCTTGTAAAAAGGGACCTTCCTCAGGGAGACATTCTTGTACTCAGCAAGTAGAGGCTGAGTATCTCCTACTCTCCTCCTTGCCCACACCACTGCTGCTGTTTCTGACTGTCCAGAAAGGATTACCTGTTCCTTTCTCTGTCACAGTGGCTTTCACGTCAAGGTTCCTCATGTAACCAGTGCGATGTAGCTCAAAGATGTTGGAGCTGAAAACACGGGAGAAGCAACCGTCTGTCTCCAGCTGGAAAGGGAAGAAAAAGCCTGTTCTCAAGGCTCATAGTTTGCAAAGGGTGTTAACAATACACAGGACTCTTTAGTGAGTGAAATCTTTTCCCAGTACTTTTAACATGATTTACACATGTTTATAGGAAACAGAGTCATGAAGATGAAACATGCAGGAAGCCAAGAAGAGAAATGAGGTGCCCTGAGCTCCTAGCTAGTGATACAAGCAAAGAGATGAGTAGAGTGAAGAGAAGGATCAAAGAGAGAAAAAAAATGTGATGGGAAAAGGGGGAGACACAAGAACAGAGGAGAGAGGACAAGCATGAAGAGGAATATAAATTATGTATCATACATTTGTGGTAACGGATTGACAAACTGGGCTCTTCTTGCACCTCCCATATGAATCAAAATCCCTGCACACACTGAGCTGGACTTTGCCTTCAACAGGCTGGCCATAGGTGTACCTAGGGGAAGAGGAAATATGAACTGATGAGGTCTGTGAGCTAACAGTTGAAAAATAATCTTAAACTAATGTGTGCAGGAATAGATCCAAGACAAGCACTGAGCTGGGAAGCCAGAGCATGGAATAGTTTCACAGGCTTTTTACTAACTCTCCAGCTGTAACAAACAAAAAATAAAACTCAGAAATCAAAATTAGTTCTTTTTCGCACCTAAACCCATGAAACTAAGACACAACTTAAATGAGAAAAAAAATACCTTCATAATGAACAGACATGGCTACTGACCAAATTAAGACTGTTGTCTCCAATCTTCAGCTTTGACTGGAGTTCTAGACTCACTGAAATCAAAGCAAAGCTCCTCGTATCTGCAAGGGGATCAGGATTTCAACTCTGGAATTCAAATTACAAGATCTTGGTGTTGCTGTAAGCAAGCTCCTTCTGAAGGACCAAGCTTGGAGGAAGAGTTAGACAGCTGGAACCATAAGATCCCTGCTAGAATTTAATGGTGCTCTGCTTTATGAAGGTCTCCCTCTGAAGTGGGTTTTTGGGAGTGGACACATCGTACTTTGCCAGGGAACCTCTCAAAAGATTTATCCAACATGTGGAACTGAAAACTCATACAATAAAATGAGATGAGCACACAAATAAATGAAAGCTCCAATGACCACATCAACCCTGACCAACCTCTTCTGGGGCCCTGCATATTTTGGTTTCTTCTCCAAGCCCTGGCTTTTTCCCCAGTTCTTGGGAAGTTCTTCCTCTTCAGCATATTTCCTAACAACTCTGCACTTGGTACTTACAAACCACAGACTTTCACTGTGAACTCTGAATCCAGGACTGTAAGGCTTTCTGGTACAGTGACTGTGACATCAAATTTTGGCAACACTAGGACAAAGAATGGAAAGAAAAAACCCAATACTGGCATACAGTAAATTTGCAGACCTTCTTAAGATGAAAGCAAAAATGAGGATATATCTCATTGTTAGTCACAGAAGGAATGGGATCTCAGAACTGGAGTGGCAAAATGATTAAGAACTGGCCTGATCTGCAACAGCTTACTGAAATATTTCTGCAACATTTTGAAGAGAAGACAGGACTTCTGAAGTGAATCCTGTGATGTCTAGACTCCTTGCAGATCTTTGTCCAAGAAAGTTCATGGACATAGCTGGGAAAAGTTTAGTTTGTCTCACTGAAATTTGCGAATTACTTGATTTCTTATGGAGATTATTTTGCTGGCTGAGTATGTGAAAAATGTTAAATTTTTATTCTTCGGTTTGTGGGGTGTTTTTTTTTTTGTTTTTGTTTTTGTTTTGTTGGTTTTTTTACTGTTCTCTTTCTTTTTTTATCTCTCCAGTTCTTAATGGCAACTAATTGGAGCTGCCAGAAAGCTGTTTGAAGTTTTAGCACTCAAAAGGGTTGCTTGATATGGGCTCATCTCTAATAATGTTTTCTACACTGAGTAAAAAAAAATACCATATTCCACCACAAGGAAGGAGTGACTTGTTTTATCTCCTGACTTCTTTGCTACGATAATTTTGTAGTTCCCCAGGATAGGCTCTTCAGTGAGTGGGAATTCTAGCTGAATAATGTTCATCTCTGACTTCACATTTTGCCACTGAAAGATCCTGTTGCCTCTTGGATCCTGAAGAAAAAAAGAATACAGACTCACAGGCTTTTTGGCTTGGAAATCTTTTGCTTTTAGCACACAAACCCAGCAACAAAGTAGAAAACAGAGCAGATTGCTTTAACTCATTGGAGAAGCTGCTTAATGCAAACACATTGAGTTAAATCACGCCTTTGTACTCGGATTATTCATGTTATTATTGATGTTGCTAGATTCTCATCTATTGTTCTCAGATTTAGGCATCCTCTGCCAGCCTACTTATTAGTCTCAGTCATCAGGGGAAGTTGCATAATACTGCTCTTCCTGCTCTTTAGTATATGTCGCTCTAGATTTGCACCACGAGGGGAGAAAAAGAAAATCTTCTTTGTGCTTTCCCTTCAGACAAGTTTATCCCATGCAAATCTTGGCCTTTAGCAACCCCAGACTTTTTTTCAGCTGCCAGGAAAAGGAAGGAAGCATTAACTGGGGTGGCATTTTCCTCTCAGTATATGTTATGCTAGTTAGACTAAAGAAAACACATTCACACCATTTCCTTGACTCTTTACAGCAATGACTGGAAGCAAAACATGTGGAGAGCTCAAAATATGTGTGTTTTCACTGCAAAGAAAATAAAGTCTCCTCACTTCACAGTGTAAAATGAAAACTTGTAAGTTTGTATGCTTGTAAAAAACTTGTATGCTGTCTAGACATGAACTGCAATTGTGTTAAAAATCACCAGAAAATGCCATGAAAGTACTAAGATCACTGGTAGTTGTATTCACAACCTATATTTGTTCATTGTTTTTAGCAGCACTAGAGTTATAGAAAGATATATCCCAAAATAAGTTGAGCAAACTGGGGGAAGGGGAGGGGAGTCAAAGGCAGATACAAGAACACTACAACTTTTGACTGCTGGAATGATTATAGGTGTGCTTTCCATGTCAGTCAGGCTCAAAGAGCATGCCTGTGTTTTGTGGAGTTTCTGTTAATTTTTGCTGGTGTACTCAGCAGCAGAATTTGCCTGTGTATGGACACATACAAACCCACATAAGGACGTGTGCCCTGAGTAATGCAGTACAAAGACAAAACTTTCTTACCTGAATTGAAATCAGTGGGTACTGAAATAGGAAAAAACAAAGTGGAAGAAGAGATTAGAAGGCTGATCAAACAAAAATTATTTTTTCTCAAGACTGTGAGAAATGTATAACCAATATTCAGTATAATACCATTAATAAGAGGTGCTCATCTCTTACTTTGATCAGCTTAACAGCAATTTTACTTCAATAAGAAGCTTTCATAAAGGAGAGAGATGAAATGAGAATGGTGGGACAGTTTCTGATCATAGTGTTTTTAGTGCAATCTCAGAGCATATGAGTGAGCAGAGTTATAGAGGTGCACACAAACCATGATTTGGGCTTCGTTTTAGCACCAGCTCTTTTGTTACTGCAGTGCTGTCTCCTGCATTACAAGCACAGGAGAGGAGGTCAGTGGAGACCCTTCCATTGATTGGCTTATGGACTACGAGCATGAAGAGAGACTGCTGGCAGTGGAAAGAATACCTCTGAGGAGATAAACAATTGCGATAACAACTTCCTCTTTCATTTCCCCCATTTCTAAAATGGGCAAAGTGCCAGGTGGATGATTTACTGATGCCTGCAAGCAACAATTGCTGAACGGCAATAGCAGGAGACTGAACCATGGGCTTTCTGGTCAGAGCAAAGATAATGTCTGTGGCAATGAAGTGGAGGGGTTTTTTAAGCCTCTTTCCCAGTGACAGCAGAAGTTGTTGTGTCAGGAATTCAAACTGCTTCACGCTTGCCTTCTTCCCTGTGCCTCTAATGACAGGGTGGATTACAGCATGTGCTTACGAAATCAGGTAAATTCTTTGGCATTTAGTCTCTGCAACATCTCGTTTTATCCACAGCAATCCTTTATGTAAAATTTGAGAAGAAGTTGTCTCTCAGAAGTTTTAAATCCAGGGGAATATTACTGGTCACTCACCTTCTCCTGAACAGGTTTAAAATTGAAATCCAGGGCAGCAACACGAAACCTCACTGGAAAGGCAAGGAACAGGGTGTTAGCATTGACCATGGTTTGTTTGTCTGAGCATGATTTTTGCATTCATTAGTACCCCCAGTTTCACAGGATATTCCAACAGTCCCACTTGCACAGGATGCACATAATGAAGTGCATCTGAAGGTAGAAGAATCCTACACAGACTTTGATTAAGGGACTTTTCCCTAGCATGAAGTTCTTGTACTCTCTCATAAAAGTTTCCTTTAATGTTACTAGTGAAAATTTTACTTTCATAAAAGTTTAACCTCACAGAAAGGGGATGACTGAACAAATAAAACTGCATTACCTTTTAATAATTTAGTTTAGTCTGCTGCTTTTCCCAGCTCAAAACCAAGCCATTTGACCAATAAACAACCCATGTTGGACACCTTGGTGGCACCAAATTCCAACTGGTAAGCTTTCCTTCATACTATGTATCTATGTAGATAGAACTCAATTAAAATAAAACTAATCTAGTCTTACGGCTGCATTATGTGACTATTCTCTGGGAAGAAGTTTTCTTCTAGTATTTCCTAAAGTGTGTGCTAGAAGCCTTAACGCCTAGAAGTGAATTGAAGAATGGATCTAGATAAATGTAGCCCTGCTTCATGGCCAGGTGAGAAGCATGGGTAAGGGAATAGCATAAGTGCAAGAATGCAACATGAAAATCCAAAGTCCAAACACTTCAGGAGCCAGAAGGTAAATAGTATGATTTTGTCTTTAACCACTTATAATTAATTTCGAAGTAATGGATTTCACTCTTGGTGTTTAGACTATTTTGATGCTGACCAGCACCACAGAGGGAAGACTCTGGAAGCATGGTTTTATGCCAGGTAGTGATCTATTCACCTCTTCCCACTATCCTGGCCTGTCATCAGTAATGAAACAGCAGCAGTGATAGCTTCTGCCACCTGGGAGGAAGGGACAAAGAAAATAATAGAGATCATGGGATGACGGTCTCCTGACATCCTGAAGATGATTCCCTAAGCTACACAGCAAACAACTGTAATAGTTTTAACAGAAACTCTGAAGAAACTGCCTAGAGTGTAGCTCAGCCTGAAAAACACCGGGCAGAGAAATTCTGTCTGAAGAAATTGCCTCCTAAGGCCCATGTTATAGACAAAGCGAACATTCACCAGTCTGTCCTGGTCTGTAGATGGGTTTGTCTGTCTGCACGAAGACAATGCTGTCTGTGTTCCAGATCATCACTGACCGCCGCTCCTCTAGGCTGATGGTGGTGCCCTTGGCAGAGAAGGAGATGAAAGCCAGTGGTGCAGAGTGGACAGGAGGAATCTGTGAAAAAAACAGGAAAACATGGAGAGGTTGTTAGTCCTGAAGTAATTTGCCCCAGAACCTGCTGGATAGCAATATCTGTGGCCTGGGCTCCTATGAAGAGACACAATCTCGCTTCTACCAACTTCATCATCTTTCTACTGTTGTCCATAAAAAATGTCTCCTTGTCCATTACTGTGTTACTCTCCTATGTTTCCTTTTGCCTTTAACAAGTCTTATTTCTTTCCCTGCTTGTTCCTCTCCTGTGCTCTCTGCTTTAATTTTCTTGTCCCTGTTTGCATTTCTATTCCATGGGGACATAAATGAAAATTAACTTACCTTGAAATTGAAGCATTGTAGACCACTGTTTGCTGTCACGGTTTTCTTAAAAATAGTGGTACTAACAGAGCTGTATTCTAGGGTTACTCTGACGGATATTGTCTCATTGAGGTTAAGGAACTGCAGGCAAACCTGACCTGGAGAGTCATTTTGGAGGACAGCAGGCACCATCAGGACATACTGTCTGTGAGATCCAAACATCAAAGTGATCACACTCATATATAAAGGAGAAACAGCCTCCACAGGATAAAGCAAACACATAACACTGTTACTACTCAGTACCCAGCAATTACTTTACATTAAATATGACACACTGCCAGTGCTCCTCATTCTGTCCTGCAGCTCTGAACTAGCCCAGCCCTGGTATTGCCCCCAACTCTGGTATTGCCCCCAATTCTTGCCCTTTTGCCCTTTATTTGAGCCCTGGGCCCACCTGGCTTTAGCAAAACATCCTGCTGTCACTACTGCTATTGCCTTTTCTGGACACATGTCAACTTCTATGGAAGTTCTGCAATAGGTAGGAGGTCTGATCATATTATATGAGAACGATTCACTTGCCATCCCCATTCCACTTCAGCTCTCCAGATATAAAAGATGAGCCCTGGCAGTATTTAATATTTAGAGCAAAATGAATAACACTGATTAGCACTGTCTTTAAAGCCTTTCCATAAATACTAGTAGTAGCAATAGGGTAGTTCTTACGGCTCAGGTTCCTTTGCAGCAGTTACATGCCAGAGAAGAATAGCCAAAAGAAACTTCAGCCACATTTTTCTCACTGGGAGACAGAAGAAAGAGATAAGTTCTCTTCCTGTGAAACAATTCCTTGCCTACTAGTTTAACAGCTCTGCAGCATTGCTCACCCAGTGCTCCAGAGGAGAAGAAGTTGGCTCTTCAACTCCTGCCTGGCTCCTTCCTTTGATGTTAGTGCCTTTATAACTGCAGCAAGGGGTGGAGATCCCAGTCTATCCCATCCCTTGCAAGAACCGCCCCTAACACTACTGCAATCAAAATCAACCCACCGTCTCCAGACTGTAACACTTCACTGCAGTTCTCTGAATGTCTGCACAAAATATCTTTAGGGGTCTTGTTTTCAAGGGAAGGGGCTTTGGTTTTTACACTGAAACTTGTCCCAGCATGGAAAAGCACAAAGTGACCTAAACCAAAATAAGTCTGTCAAACCAGATTAACAGTTGAAAGTTTTCCCCATTGTTCTTGGAATTTACCATCTGGATTGACAGTCTGGGTGAAGTAGACTAATTTTCTATACTTTGTCACCAGATTCTGACTAAAATAATAGATTGACCTCTCTTTTCCCTTGCTTTATAGGTATTTTGAAAATTGATGAAATGGAAAAATAGAGAAGCTAGAAACAGAAAGAGATCTAAAAAGTCTTAGTTACTTCTACCTTAGCCATTGAGCACTTAACAGCATTGCTGAAGTTTGATTCATTTCAGCTTGGAATTAGCCAGTTGCTGGGTCAATGGAAATTTGTTAGTTCCCCAGGTTTCCAGTTTTCACACCTGTGTGGAAGCTAATTGAGTTTTTTATTAGGGAGAAGGAAGGTCTTTTGTTCTTTTGTTCTCTAAAGAGAAAACAAAGCACTCAGGTGGGCTGCTCCCCACAAGAAAAACAATGCTGGAAAGCAGTTATTTGATAATTGTACTTAATTTTTTTTCCTATTAATATTGGTACAGTGTCTGTCTGGGATGAGGTTATGAAGTCAGCTTTCTCCGCAGTAGCCTGCTGTGCTTTGCATTTGAGGCTAGAACAGTGTTCATAACTCACCAGTGTTTTGGCAATTGTTGAAGAGAGCGTGCAGAGTGTCAAGGCTTTCTACTTCCCCCACCTCCCAGCCAAAACCCAGCAGGCTTGGGGTGGGCAAGGGACTGGGAGGGACTATAGCCAGGACAGATGACCCAAACTGGCCAAAGGGATATCGTGTACCTACCGTATGACACCATGCTTGGCACTAACAGGTGGGGGAAAGGAGGAGGAGGGACAACATCTGTGGCAACAGCATTTGTCTTCCAAAGCAACCACTACAAATGCTGAGGCCTTACTTCTCAGGGAGTGGTTGGACATCTGCCTGCCAGTGGGAAGAAGTGAATAAGTCCCTCTTTTAGCTTCTCTTTCACGTGCACCTTCTGCTTTCCTTTTTAAACTGTTTTCATTTCAACCCACTAGTGTATTTGACGTCTTTCCTGGAAAATGGGAGTGAGTGAAAGATTGGGTGGCTGTTTGGCTGCTCCCTGGGGTCAACACACCACTGTACATTATCAACATGGCTAAATACTGTAGACCTGGAGCCAGAGAGCTATGGGTCCAAAGGGAGAGTACCTGTATGGGAGCACGATTTTCTCTAATATCCTGATATATTTTGTGACTGTTCCTTCTAGTTTCTTGCTAGTGTGTGAAATTTTCTTCAGTAGAAACACAGGACATATAGGATGGCTGTGAAATGTTTTTCACTTATGCCTTCAAATTTTTCACAGAAGTCTCAAACCATATGGAAATGGAACAGGGCAGAAGTAAGAGGTGTTTCCTCAGAGGTCTCTCTGTGGCATGGTGTGGGTGCTTAGAACACAGACAACAGTCTGAGGTTCTGTTCTGAAAGCCTGCTTCACTGTCTTTTCTGTTGAAGAGGATCTCTACAGACTGTACAGTTTAGGAGCTTCACTAAGTATCAGGCTTTATTTCCTCTGCCATGGAATACCCGTACCAGGAGCTGCCAAGAATAGAAATTCACTGATGAAGGCTTGAACTTGAGCTGACATTGTGAGAAAAAGACATGGTCAGAATTGCATGTTCTTAATTTTTGTGACTTTCTCCAGTAGTTACAAATTTATTGCAACATAACAAAGCATTAATTCCAAACAAGTGGATTTGACAATCATTACCATGCAGAAGCTTTCTGAGGCTGCTTTTGAAAGTTTGATCAGAGGGTCAGGTAGGTTAGGTGACATTCAAAGGTTGTAAAAGTAGAGAAGGGTAGTTGTGTATAGCTTACTGTTATAATGAGCAGGGGTTTTGCCCCAAATATAAGCTGGATTGTGACTTTGGGGCACTTTTGTATCTCCAAGAACTGACACTAGTCACAATGTCTTCTGTGCACATACACCTTCTGAGCAGTAACCAGATCAAGGACAAAGATTACCCATGCATCCCATATCCAGATAATTCACTGCACCAGTTTAAACCCTCCACTCACCACAACGAAGAAGGTGCATGTGGTAAGGAAATACACAAACAAAAAATGCAATCATCTCTAATAGAGAAGTTATTGCATCAATATGTTTGCAACCAAACAAGTCTCCTGGGTGAAAAAAAGCCTTTGTACACAACAAAGGAAACTAGAGGTCATCCCATCTTCTTGGCTGTAACATATAACAATTTGTCTTTCACAGGAAAATCAAACAACGTTCTACTGGATACAACAAAAATGTTGTTTTCAGGGTTATGAAACCATTGACTTTTTTAAAATGATTTTTTATCATTATTATTTGCTGACTGCATGTCTTTGCTTTTCAGATCCTACACAGTCTTTTTAACTCAACTGCATGTGTGCAAGGAGCTTGTGAAGATTGCTCTATGGGGAAGTTAGACAGATGATACTTCAACACCAGGTCACAGGACTGTATTTCATAGAATCAGAGGATGGTTTGAGTTGAAAGGGACCTTAAATACCATCCAGTTCCAGCCCCTCTGCTGTGGGCAGGGACACCTTCCCCTGGACCACATAGCTCAGAGCCCCAGCCAGCCTGACCTTGAACACTCCCAGGGATGTGGCATCCACAACTTCTCTGGGCAACCTGTGCCAGTGCCTCACCAACCCCACAGTAAGGAATTTCTTCCTAATATCTAACCTAGACCTACTCTCTTTCAGTTTGAATCCATTCCCCCTTGTCCTGTCACTACCTGGGCTTGTAAGTTGTATCTCTCCATATTTCTTGTGGCTTCAGATACTGGAAGAGGTTCTTGGTTTTGGGTAATGTTGGAGAAATGTCTGTATACAGACGGATTATCTTGCATTCTTGACTCAAAGGGAGCTTTTTGCCAGGCTAACTTTGAGTGTTACCTGAGCCATAACTTCAGACCTCAGTTCCTGGTGCTTAGCTGTAGCACATAGAGAGAGATCTGTGTGTTTGTAGCTGGAGAGTAATGAGAGGAAGCCTTGGCAATAGTAGAATGAGCTGTTTGATTTAGTTAAATTTGGTTTACTTACCTTTATTAAAACATGTTCCACCAGCTAAGTACAGATAGTTTTCTGCCACTGAGAGGGTCCTGCTGCAGGCATAGTTAGCAAAAATTGTGCCTTTATCGTTGTGGTTTGGTTTATTTGAGGCACTAGATAAGTTCTACCAGTAAAAGATTATCTTTACAAATAAAATCTGTCCTGCTGTGAAAAGCTACAGTAATACTACTAAGCTGCAATTATTTTTTTCATATAGAGCTGCTCAGTTACAGTAATTTCTCTGTCTTTCTGTATGATTTCTTGACCTCAGTTTCACTCACTATTACTCAAAAGAGCTCTATCTCTTTCCTGTGGGAATCATCAAATGGCTCTGGGAAAATTACAACAGTCTCTGGAGCTCCAGGTTTTTTTCCTGTTTTTGAAGCATTTGTGGCTGCTCACATTTCATTTAGTTCTAGTACTCCTTCTCACTCATGCAGTCTAAAGCCAGCTTGGATGTGTCTGCAAGGTCTGTAACCATATATTTGTGGTGTAGGCACTGTCACCTTTCTTGTGAATGGCTTAACTGCTGCATTCAGAAGAGGATCAACGCAAAGAAACTTGGCTATTAAAGCTACAAAAATTAGTTGAAAAGCACTGAATCAATCTGTGATTTTGGCTATGACTGCTTCCTATAAAACCTTCCTTAAGAAGATTAGATTGTAACAATTTGTTTAGACATAGTAAAGGTTGAAATGCTTGGTTTGGCCCAGGTGTTTGGGGAACAATGCTGAAACATGGTAACTACAGATAAAGCCCTGCTCGGTCAATAGGGTCTCTAGTCAAGCATGCAAGATTTCTTTCATTGTTCTAAGACGTGAGCCTTGGCAAAGCCCTCTAGCAGCTCTGCAAGCTAAAAGGATAGTGAGGTCATAGAAGAAAATAAGTATATCCCTAGTGGAATAGTTGCAGCTTGCAGTGATTTTGATGAGTGATGGAATTTTTTTCAACAACATGTGGTGGGGGGGGCGGGACCACAGTTTATTTCAGTGGTCTATGATGCCTGAAAAAAGCAGCCATATAAAAGATGGAGGTAGTTGAAGGTCAGCCAGTTGCAAGGATTCTGTTATGCCAATGACTCTGTTGAGTGAGGATGGGTCATCCATAACCTGTTTTCAAAACTGCGATCTTTCTTCATGTAAGTGTAGAGGCTGAGGTCTGAGCAGGCATAACTGTGTGAGCTGAACTACTGAGACTGTCTTTGCTGTGCAGCTTTGGTGACAGACACCAGAGAAAGGTGAGTGAAGCTGGAATCCGAGTACTGTCACTGCCCCTGCAAAAGCCTCAGAGTGGATGCTAGTGGATATACAAATTAAATTATCTTTCCTAGTTATACACAGATTACCTGGCAGCTTTCAGGCTAAGCTACGAATGCAGTGCTACAGTTAGGCTAAAAAGAGAGTCTGCATTACTTTTGGGAAGGCTTTGCAGTTTTACTGTCCTGGCATGGACAGGAACCAGAGTTTTTCAGCCCTCCTTTCTTTGTGGTCTTTATAGGCAGCATCAAGGGTTCAGCCCAAATTCGAAGAGGTTACCAATAAAATATCTGAATAAGCCGCTCAAAAAATCTCAGGTGCTTAGTAATTCATTCTTCGCACTTGCAAATATAAATCAGGTTTTTATGACAAAGGGGAAAAGAAAATACTTAACAATGAGTATCAAGAGGGGAACATTTGACGTGTAATTCATAAAATGTAAGTAGTTAAGCCTTCCCCTGTGGTGGGACAACTAGTCTGGCTACATGCTGCCCCCCTAAACCTCTCATGCCAGCAATCAGCTCATGACTGGTTCTGAGAAATCATCCTGTGTACCAAGAGCTGACACAAGCTGCACAGGATTTTGTCATGCATTGGCTCTCCTGGCTACCAGAAAGGTGTCTAAGACCAGCCATCTCTAGCATGCTGAGGGATGCCCAACTCATTCTCTGACCTTTTCATCTCTGACCAAACCCCTAAGCCTTTGTTTCTATTTCACACCTGTGCACAACTATCCTCTCTTTACAGCTTCAACTTCTGCACTCTGAAGGTAGAAGCTTTTACTTTCATTTCAGGTGAAAACTCATGACAGACACATGTGGAAAGAAGTAGCTCTCTGAGGCTTTCGTATTGCCATGGCTTTTCTCTGCTTTATGGAAAGCCTGTTTTTAAATTTCATTCTGCAGAAATAACTCATAAATGTATTGTAATGACAGATTTGTAAGTGTTTGAGGCTCCATTAGTCCTTATTTTCTGCTCCTTCCCTGGCTGGTTGCCCTTCTTCTCTGGATTGAATTAAGAAGGGTCATACAGTTCTGCTTTCCCTTGGGATTTCAGCCATCAGCCTACAGATCCTACAAGGGCTTTACTGATGTAATCATACCCCTAAAGTCCTTTCCTGGAGCTGCAGCCACTGTTGACATAAGAGACTTGAACTCTGAACTGCAGGTTGGTCTGTGGGAGAACTGTGAAGGAGCAGTGTTTGTACATGTGTCTTTGGATGCAGCTTTGTGGGCCAAAGGAAATTTCTTGGTCATATTTTCTGGGAAATGCTGTATGTCTAATCCAACTGCTCTGAGAAAGGAAGTGTGGATCTCACTCTAAGGCTGTAAAATGATGTTATCAGAACCAAAAGTTCATAGGAGTTGAATGCAAGATGTAAGACTTACATCTTTTAGAGCAGGGGTTACCTCTTCTGATTTCTTTGAAGTCTGTCTTCAATGTAGGCATGATATTGCTAGGACTTGAATGTGAAAGAGAGCTTGGGGTTAGGAGTCTCTCACAACTGACTGATAACACTAAACATTGGAGCCTCAGTCCTTGTGAGTACTTTGATCTTTTTGCCATTGACCAACATCTACCTTCTAAATCCATTTGTTGTTGTTGCAAAGGCTTTTTCTTTCCACGACGACATACCAGAAATGGAACTTGTTCCAGACACATTATGGAAGGCATGCAAATGCTATTCAGAGCCTGCAGCTTTCTCTCCCTTTATCTGTTCTTATTATCTACTTGGCAGCAAAACAATACTCTTGTGTTACCCGGTATATTAATTGCACTACTTTAAGGATGCCCCCCAGGGAGAGCCTGTTTGTGCCTTCAACCCCTGACCTTATGCCTGAAAAGATTTTTTGACCCATTCCCTTCACATAAAGGCTATTTCTGCTTTGTCTGCAGTGAAAATATATTCTGCAGCTATACACTGAACTGCTGAGCACTGTACAGAACAAGCTGGAGGATCTGTCCTTGATGAAGACTTGTCAGTCTTTATTATCTTTTATTAGCTTCCTAAACAGTTGAAGTTTCCAAGTTGTCTCAGGGCAAATAAGCTGGCCTCAGGCAAACAGGGAGTCAGAGAAAGTCCTGATTGTCCTCTTTTGAAGAGCTAGGTGGTTTTTATTGTTATTGACCCATAAATGAACAGCACTAGGCAAAACTGTCTGCTGGAGAGCACTGTGTGGAAATGAGGGAGTGACTGGAGCATCACATCCATGTCTAGTGTCACTCATAGTTGCTTGTAGCACAAGTGCTTTGCTATTACACAAAGCAGTGGCAGAGTCCTGGCAGTTTACACCTCTGTAAAAACCCCCCAGACCCTGTCCTGGCACATTCCCTTGGACTACAGCAGATGGGCCCCATAGGAGCTGCTGGAAGAAGTGTAAGGAGGTAGATGATCTTTTTTGCACACTGAAAGTAAAAGGGAAGATTGATTCATGATAATTTTAGAGCTCTAGAGCATCTTTCTAACTATAGCAATCAGAGTAAGGAAACTGAGTGTAAATGTATCGCATTTGGCATTTTTGGAGATGGGATACAGCCCTTACTATTTTCTGATTGATTCACATGGTCCTACAAGCTCAGTATCTGAAGCTCCTTTCAATTGTCACATCTTTTCATCTGACTTGCATTGAGATTAAGCAAACTGAGTTTGTGAAGCAGCAGGTTCACATGATGCAAGTTCCATGAGAAAAAAAAATTGATTCAATAGTTGCACTGCAGTTAAAAGAGTTAAAGAGGTAAAAGAAGGCTGTAAAACACAGATTTTGCTAGGTACTGCTGGCATTGTTTTATCCACTCCCTCTCAGCCTAGTGCTTTGGGAATTTGTAGTAAAATTTAAATGCTGTGCTTCTGAAAGAATCTGCATTTCATATCAGTTTCCATCTGACCAGGCTTGCAGTTGGCCATTCACTGCAATGGCATTAAACAAAGGCTTTTGTTTAGCAGCAGGCTGAGTTTACACAGCTGAGGAAGGTGGATTGAAGTAGCCTGACTGACCCCTCTTGAAGCTCACACAATCTTTTTTTGCTGACAGGGATGGGAGAGCAAGGGGGAGTTTAGGGTCAGAGAAAAGCAACTTGTCCCCTTAACATCTGCAGAGTCATAACTTATTTCTCAGCATGTGTCTGTCTGTAGCAAAAGTCACCCCAGGTCTCATGCAAACATGAAAAAATTGTTTTCAGTGTGACTTTTTGGGTCAAGGGTTGTGCCCAGCGGTTGCTTCTGATGGGAAGAGAAATGCTGGGGGTAGAAGCTCTGTGTCTTGAGCAGAATTGAAAGAGTTAAAACCCACTCACCTCACAATATATTTTTTCTCAAAATATCGTTATTTTTTTCACAAGGTAGAAATTCCACCAGAATCAGCAGGGAAGAAGCTACTCTTGTTTGTTGGTAAACCAAGCTTAAATGCAATTAAAATAAAAAAAAAAAGCAGAGAACGCCATTCTCACATTTCTGTCCTTCTTAAGGAAAGTACCCATAAATGTAAGTGGCATATGTGCTCATAAATGTTGTTTTATGCATTAAAGTGCCCCTTCAGGCTCACCTGCACGCACAGTGCTACCACATGAAAAGCTGCTCTGTGCCTGATGCTTTCAAATGCCAGAACGCTGAGAGAATCAGTGCATGGGGCCAGGTTCTCAAGGGTGTTAAGGCACTTAGCTCACATCTGCCAGAATCTAAATTCACAAAGAGCCTTAGGTTCCTATGTATAGTTTTTCATCTCTTTAGTGCAACTCTCAAGCTGCTTCCCAAGGTTTCCTAGGTCCTGGTGTTGCTGAATTGCTGAAGTCTGCTTTTTTTGCCTGAGCCCCAGTGCCACTCTCAAGCTGAACACCCTTCTGCTGGTTAGCTTCTGTCATCGTAAGCTCCTTGTGGATATCTTTGTTTTTCACTCCCTCCAAACCATTTTATTTTTCTCCCTCCAAGGGCTCCATTGGACCCACCATTCCTCCCTAACCCCTTTTCCAAGTTTCTGTGTTGCAACTGTCTAATTTTTCCCAGCAATTGCCTTTGGATGGAAAGCTTCCATCACATGGGTCAGGGCCCCCATCATGGCTGTGCCACAAAAAGTCCTTGATGTCAGGAAGTCGTTGATTGACCTGTCCAAGCTTTGAATATTTTAGCTTATAAAATACCTTGCATCACCCAGTTCTAGATAAACCAAGGAGTGGAGACTGGGACAAATACCATTGCTAATCAGAATGTTTTATTACAAACAGCAGTAAAACATGAGATGCTAATCTGAAGAAAATCTTTCTAAATAGAGGCAAAACCTGCAAAAAAGTTGTCTTCCTGTGAGTAGAATTCTGCCATCTGTAAATGATTCAGTTCAATTGCTGAAAAAGGTGAGGATCAAAGTAATTTCTTCAGGATTTTCCTTCTGGGTAATGGAAAGACTAAAACAAGTAAAACCTACAGAAGCAGAAGGAGCACATTATTCTCTGAGATTGGGATTTCTTAAGAGGAATCTATGGCCAAGAACACACATTTCAAGTGTTTACCTTTACACAAATCTCCCACTGGAATATGTCATAAGTTTCAAAACAAGATGGATGGTCAGAGTCAACAATTGCACAGTTGTCTCCCTTGTCAGGAAAAGCACTTTATCTGCAGTTTCTAATCCACATTGACCCAAAGTTCTTTTTGAAGTGTGGGCCAGAATGGGTCATTCTGATCTACGGCAATATGGGGTTTGCTTATTCCTCATTATTCTACATGTTTTTCATTGTGCTCCCAGAAACAACCAAGTCTCTTATCCTTTTTGCTCTACAATTGCTCGCCTGGTACTCTCTGAATCATTACCTCTTCTGGCACACATCTGGTTTCATTTGGAAGGTGGGGAGCAGGGTGTGTTGTACTCTGAAAGGGCATATTCGTCTGGAAAGAAGAAAGGAAGAAGACATTTGTATGAGAGTAAGAAATCATTCTGACCCCTGTCTATCTGCACCTGTCACTAACACACTACAAAACAGAAGACATTTGATAAATTTTGTGGTAGACTCCCAATTGTCAAGGCCCCCAGTTGCAAGGGTGCATAGTCAGAGACCAGTGCACTCCTCTGGCTATGTTTGTTAGGACACATCATTGCTGTCACCATGCAAGATGTGGATCAGGCGGCAGAAAACACACTCCAGGGTCAATTCTCTGACTGTTGCTGCTGCTAATCTGCGAGGATGTTCAAGAAAGGTGGTCAGGCACTTAATTTTATAGTTTTGTTTACTTAAACTCCTCTTTTGTTAAGTGGGACTGTCATTCCTACTTAAGCATTTAAATTCCACTAAGGAAGGTCTTTTTGCTGCAGTCTACTATGGCAATATTAAGTAAAAAAATTAGATAATGCAGTTCAGGGAAGTCAGGAACACTGCTGCCTTTGAGTTATTGATTTTAACCATCATGACCAAACTGTGGAAAGAAAGTAGAACCACACTTCTTTTTGTATGTGCTTTGTAAGAAAGAAACTCCTCATGTATCACTTTTTAACTGCTTAATGTTGAAATGAAGCAAGAAATGAAAACACTGGAGGACAGGAACTGCCTGTGCTCTGCAAAACCTTTGCAGTCTAGTAATCAAAACCAGCAGAATTGCTAAGTGGGTCCCCCCTTGTCTCTCCTTTGATATCACAGGTTTTATTGACTGCTGGGATCACCTACCTGTTTCATAATAATCATATATATGTACAGGCACAGGTTTGATGTCTGAGACAGGCAGGCTTTGCTCCACACCAAAGGAGAAGCTGATTTCCTTCTGGGACACCTGGAAATGACACAACAAGAAAATGCATCAGAATTTTCATAACTATGCCTGAGGCTAAGGTTGAGCAAATTAATTTCTGAATCAGACAGTGTGAAAATGTGTCATTCTACTGGTCCCTCCAGTTTGTAAACTTGATGTCAAATCAGATAATTGTTTAAAAGCTGTTGTTAAATACATTTTATTGCTAAAACTATGTGCTCTTTTCTTTCTTCCTCTTCCTATTTCCATTGCCAATTATCCCAACCTAATTCCCTGCTAGTGTGGTTTTCAGCACATCGGCATTCATCCTGTAATTGAAAATTACTGTATGGAAAATAGTTTGTTTCCTTGCCTTTTCCCAGCTAAAATCACCTTCAGTACCCCTAAGAATCTCCTCCATACTTTCCTCTCTCTAATTACTTCGATCTCAATAGCCCCATTCTCCCCTGTGATTCTGATCCTCATTCCATACTCTTGCAGCCAAATATACTGAACTACTTTCCTCCTTGCTCATCTTCCTCTGATTTTCAAGCTTCCTCTGGAGTGAGAAGACTACAGATCGACCGATCCATCTATCTATCTATCTATGTCTCTCTCTCTCTCTCTCTCTATCTATCTGTCTATAACCATTTACTTTTGGATTGAGTGAAGTACATCTTTAAGGCATGTGTATATGTGTATTGTTAATATGCCATTAATAAGATTTTTCTTTTATCTGGGAGCATGTTTTAAACTTCCAGTTTAATAAAACCAAAAGGAAACCTCCCAGACTTACCTTCTGAAGGTAGAAGAGTATGTGGTTGTTCTTGATGTCTACATGATCCACAACAGAATTCTCATACCGAAGCTTTAAACAAGGCAAAATACAGCAATGTTAGCCCGGGAGACTTGTCAAGGAGACTTAGAGATTCCACAGCCAAACGCATTTAAAGCGGCTGTCGCGCTCCTTTTATGCCACCCCGCCATCTAGTCGCCAAAAAAAGAAATGCAAGTTGGGTGTTTTTATAACCTGATGCATCCAGACTAGTCACAGTGGTGAACAATTTTACCACTCGGCTTTGATACTTGTGACTTTTATCATCAACCTAAACATGCTCTCATTTCAAAGAGAATTTACAATTAATTTCTGCAGCTCAAGCTCATTTGCTAGTCCATTGTATGTTTCAAATAATGAAAGTTTAAAAACATTTAGAAAAGAATGTGAACAAAATTATTTTACTATCAAAACATACAAACCTAAAATATTCCAAACTTTGAAAACCAGCTATTTTTCCCCCAAGTGTTTATGAAGAGGAGTAGGATGCCAAACAGAATAGCATCTCAATAGAAAAATCTTCCGAAGAGAATTTATTAATTTCATACAGTTCTAGCCAAAAAACAAACTCAGGCCTGAATGCTGAATGATTATAAGTGCACAAAGCTATGAGCAGACTCTACAAAGAACTTCATTCTTCTTTTATCTACTTGAAAATTCAGCTCATGGCTTGAAGCTAACTCATCTATAGTGAATCTAAATTGCATTAGGAACAGAAATGAGGTGCTTATCAGTGCTGTCCCAAGCATTCTCATCATCATAACCAAGTTTCTGGATAATAAAGGAGGAAGATCAATACCCGCTTTCTTTTGTTGTTTATGAAACTGTACTGGAGAGGAAGAAATAACCTTTGTCAAAGGGATAATAATGCAAAATGCCAATTAAAGCAATTAAACAATGGTGGAAGTATTTCTCACATGGATTCTGTTAGGCTGTGTGACTACAGACTCATACACACAAACACTAAGGAGCACAGGGAAACCCCAGCAACCTGAGCTGAACCACTAGAGCACTCTGACCTGGTTCCCATTGGAGCTCCCACAGGACAGCGGCCAGTCCATTGTCAGCAAGTGAGACCCACCAGGTGAGTCAACAGCAGAATATTCCCAAATCAGCTTGCAGACTGAAGGGGAATGCTGCCTATAGACCATGGGGCTGACTATGAGATGCTGGGACTCATGAAACAGGTGTTTAGGGGAAGAACCAGGAGTAAAAAAGAGAGGGATAAAATCCAATTGGATGGAAAAAGGGTGGAAAATTAGATAAAAGAGGCCAGTTACACGTTAACAGGTTGGTGGTTAGCACATTTGTCTGCCCTGCACCTGGTCACCACAGCCTCTCCTGCCTTCTTATTAATCTCTGCTCCTGACAGTTTTCCAGGGTGAAAGGCTCTCTATTCTGTGTGAACGTGTGTGTGGGGAGTGACAGTCACTGAAGAGAGGATCAGAGATCACAGGGACCATGTGCCTGGAGTGCCAGCATCCTGAGACACCAGACTTCAGGGTTCTTGTTGGTGTATGTATGTCAGTGTGTGGTTACTAGTGATAAACTGGCCTAGCAGCCAGCTACTGAGTCAGGCATAAACCTGACCCGGGTATTGAAGGCACCAGAGGATCCAAGACAGCTACCAAAGAGACCAGTTTGTCCGAGCCATTTTCTGGAGAAATCATATAGTCTTGGAGGAGGACACTGGTCTGGCTATTGGTCTGGAGCAGCTGGTGGACACTCATTTGCCTATGTCTCTGTATGTGTCTGTGTGACATCACTGTGAGACCAGGGAACCCCAGCCCATCTGCTGCATGTCTAAGACAGCTTAGAGAGGTCCCACCACGCATACCAGTATGTCCGAGCCATTTTCTGGAGAAATCATATGGTCTTGGAGGAGGACACTGGTCTGGCTATTGGTCTGGAGCAGCTGGTGGACACTCATTTGCCTATGTCTCTGTATGTGTCTGTGTGACATCACTGTGAGACCAGGGAACCCCAGCCCATCTGCTGCATGTCTAAGACAGCTTAGAGAGGTCCCACCACGCATACATGTGGGTGATGTGGACCTCAGTTCCAGGCACTGAAGTGGGGCTCAGGCCTTGAGCAGGCACATGTCCATATGCCACCAACTCAACAGAAGAAGGGTTCAAGGGCAGCTACTGGGCAGACTGAGTGCCTGAGGTCAGCTACCATAAGGACCCACATTGTGTATTTGCATGTATATATGTGCATGTGTATATTTATGTATTTATTTATTTACCTTTTCCACAAAGTAGATTTTAAGCTGATCATGCAGAAAAGGGAACAGGATAAGGCCATTTGTGCTATCTGTGTTTGTGGAAGTGCTGTCTTTCCTGTCTACTACTCTGTGTGGCCAGCATGTATATTATGGATATATGGATATATATGTGTAGTGTGCATGTCTGCTTATTGGGAATGCACACTGAACCTTGCTGTTGGTTGGACCTGGGGATACGAATTCTTAGCTCTCCTGGGCTACTGGATTTGGCAACTCTCAACAGATTTGTCTTCAACACATAAACAGCTACAAATTTGAAACACAGAGTATGTGAGAGAAGGACTTAGTAGTGCTCCCATGGGCTCAAATTTGCTAATCAGAGACTATTTTTATCAACTGCCTATGTTTTTAGGCTTTCTTATTCACGTTGGTCCCATTTTTCACCTTTTTCAGGGAAGATTCTTCAGGAACAAAACCTGAGAGCATTTTCACATCAATAATAGCCATGTTGGAGACGTTGCGGTTTCCTGTGTAACTAAAATGAGAAAAATTCTGTTAGTCTGTTTTGAAAATGAAAAGGAGAGCAGTGAATGACATTTTTAGCTCTCAATAATCCTGTTTTTTCTTCCTATAGCTTCAGGGAAGCCATTAACTGCATATACTTAGATGCTTTCTCAGATGCTTTATCAAACTGTGAATGCAAGGGGGTATGTCAGTGAAAGGAAGTTACCTGGCAGAGAGAACAAGGTCAAACTTTGGTGGATAGTTGCCTGTGCAAGACACATTTGCCATCCTTATGGACAGAGAAAATCCCGCAACTTTTTTTGGCAAATGGATGTTGTATCTCAGGGTGGTCTAAAAGAGAGAGAAAGTGTGAGATGGTCACAGACTTAAAGGGTTTTATGTCTCCAGCACAGCATGTGGAGAGGAATAAAGCATGGGGAACCCCCTGCTGAGTTCCCAGAGGGTGGTGCTGAGTTCCCAGCTTACTTGCCTGCAGATAGACACAGTCAGTGCCTTCCACCTCCACACTGTAACTCCCTGGAATGGTGGGTAAGGAAGTCTGCTGCAGTAAGAAGCGGTTCTCGTCATTCACCTGGAAAATCTTACTGGGGGACTCCATGAAGTGGACTTTGACCGTATTAAGACTTTTTTTGGAGAAGGTGAGGTATCCGTACTGGGCTAAAGCTTGGAGAGCAACCACAGTGTCCTGAAAAGAATAACATGATCCAAATTAGATATCCAGGTGTAAGATGGTCGGTGAGATTAGCACAGATCCTATTTCCCTGATGCTTTGTCGGTACTCATAAATGCAGGGGGGCTCTGCAAAGAGCCAAGGAGACAAGACACGAGTTCTTGTAGAACCCCTCCTGGTGGACAAAAAGCTGCCCCTGAGCCACCAGTGTGCTCTGGTGATCAGTAAGGCCATCTGTGGTACATTAGGAAGGGCTTTGGCAGCAGGTTGAGGGAGTTGATCCTGCCCCTCTACTCAGCCCTAGGGAGGTGTATCTGGATTGTTGTGTCCAGTCTGGGCTCCTCAGTACACAAGAGACATGGAGCTCCTGGAGCATGTCCAGAGGAGAGTGACAAAAATGATTAAGGGACTGGATCATGTCTTGCAAGGAAAGGCTGACAGAACTGGGCCTGTTCAGCCTTGAGAAGAGACAACTGAGAGGGGATCTCACAAATATCTGAAGGGAGGGTGTCCAGAAGATAGATCCAGGCTCTTCTTGGTGGTGCTGAGCAATAGGACATGAGGCAATGGGCAGAAACTGATGCACAGGAAGTTCCACCTGAATATGAGGAATAACTTCTTCGCTGTGCAGGTGACCGAGCACTGGAACAGATTGCCCATAGAGGTTGTGGAGTCTCCCTCACTGGAGATTTTTGAGAACTGTCTGGACACAATCCTGTGCCATGTGCTCTGGGAAGACCCTGCTTGAGCAGGGAGGTTGGACCAGATGACCCGCTGTGGTCCCTTCCAGCCTGACCCATTCTGGATTCTGTAATTCTGGAGCAACAGATTTTAATTATCCCAGAAGACCTGGGATAATGTTGTATCAGCAGTGACTGCTGTCCATGGCTAACTTCAAGTTCAGGTAAATTCTCATTGCTTAAAACCAAATTGTGTGTGAAGCTATGAAGAGCATGGTGTGCCCTGAAAAGGCAACCAATGCAAGCACCAATTATCCAGTATTATTCAAATCCATATGCAGTCAGAAAGATTTGTCATACGTCAAGATTCAGCTTGCAGAACAGACTGCTCCCAGAAGCTTTCTTTTTCCCACACTCGGTTGTTACCTGGCTGGAGGAAAAGCCTCCATATGGGTTCTGTTGTTTGATAAGCCAGTACACAATGCGGGAAACGTAAGATAAGTCTTCTGGAGTGAGTTTGGTTCTGCTGAGCAGAGCCAGGAGCACATAGCTGGTCATTTCAATCTCAGCAGAAGGGGCACGGGAATAGAAGTCAGAGAAACGTTCTGCTGGTGGCTTGTTTTCTCTCTGCCAGTGAAGAGAACCACCTGAAAACAGAAAAGTAGGGTATAAAAAGCATGGGAAAAAAAGTTTTTTCAGATCTTGGTGTCCCAGACTGGGTAGGTTTTACTTCCAGGATGGAAAAGAAAACAGGAAGAGATGGAAAGGGAATTAACAAAAGCAGCCTGTGTAAGTCAAAGAGGGATTGAAGCGAAGGCAGTGTAGTAGAAGGATGCTAAGGCAGTCACAAACAGGACCACATGACATAGCCAAGGGAAGTGGGTTTGTTCAGCATGTAGACGAGAAAGCTAACTGGAAAATTAGGTACAATCTTCCAATACCTTGGACTGAGACATGCAGGGGACTTTCTCTCCACCTAAATTACTTCACAATTTCATAAATCAGACCACAGCTCAAACTTTTGTGAAGCCAGAAGAGACAGACAGAAAAATTCCTAGAGATAAATTCAGCAGCATAGCAGGCACGAAATGAGAAGGGAGAACATGCATGACAAAACTGTCCATCAGAGCAGCTTACATGACACAACAGGCCATTCCATCAGCTGCACTGCCCGCACCATGGCCACGCTGCACTTACCAGCCCTGACACCTGCCCCGTCCAGCTTCTCAAGGAAGAACTGGCGTCTTTCCTCTCTGCCAGCTAAGCCATAGACATAGGCAAGGAGGGCCTGGTTATACAGGTTGTGGACCCCATTGCTAAATGCTGTCTCCAAACAGTTCATGCCACTCCGAATGACAGGATGCTGGTAATGCAAAACACAGTAAGGTGTCAGGTACATGGATTTGTGTCTCCACTTCTCTTTAAATACTTCCATCATCGCTTAAGCTGCAATCTCTGACTCTTCATGCTAGAAATATACATGATCCATGGCATGTTTAAGGGCCTACAGAGTGTATCCTGCAAAAAAATGCCCTTCCAGTCATGCTGCCTCCTTTCTGCATTTATTTAGAGGCAGCATGGCCAGAATAACAGAGCACAGTTTCTTTTCCTGATTCATGTGATAACCTTATGCAAGTGAATCCTTTGTCCCTCAGTTGCTTTAGCAATAAAATGTGGGCCATTTTTACTGAACTATGTAAAGTGTGTTGAGACCTCATGAATAAACAGGCTCTCTCAAATGGACATTGCTCATTTGCTAGCTATAACTATCAAGGCAACTCTTCAGACCTTTTAGCCTTACCGACTATCTCTGTGAACTCTTCTTCATCTCAGATAACACCAGCACACTACTAACCATGTCTTGTCTCTGCAGCTTCACTTAAACAGGTTTTGGAGTTTCTTATGAAGGCATTGGAAACTAAATTCATGATGCTGAATAACTATATGATTATGCATAATGTTTTCATCCTGGTGGTCTCATGTACCTTAATGATGGCCCATACCCCATGTCTGAGTGATGTGCAAAGAATCAGCACATCCAGCACACATTTGTCAGATTTGGAACACTTCTCCTCCTCCCCATTATACAAAGAACAAAGTCAGCATAAAAACAAGGTCACAGGGATGTGCAGGAAATATATTACAGAGAACAGAACTTGGCTCTCATTTCCCAATGCCTAGTACTACAACCAGCAGATCATAGTTTCCTTCCATTATTAAGATTTCCGTAGGGAAATGGAAACACAGCTTGGAACTAAAAGCACAAAGTGAGTTTGTAGACTGAAGATTTGGATAGCTTGAACTTTGTACTGGGCAAATTCAGAGAAAATTTCAAAGTGGACTCTGTATGGAGTGGCCAAATTCAGTCTGGATTTTGATCTACTTAGACTAACATTGTCTAAAAACAGGTGGATTCCTCAGGGTTTTTTCAAGTGAATTCATAGGCACTGGATATGTAACTGATTTGTAACACTCATTAAATACTCGCAGGGGACTGCAGGGCTCTGAAAACTGCTGTCTACAATCAGCTACTGTCCTACAATCAGTATTCGAGTTCCTCACTGCAAAAGAACACTGATGTGAGGACTGTGACTTGTGCAGTTTGACAAATGGCTGACTGGGCTAACAGAGTACCAAATACCTACTGCAGCAGAGTGTCCAGCCTCCAGCAATGATGCCACAACATAGGCTGTGAGGGAGTATTCAGCTTCTTCTCCACCCTAATGAAAAACAAGCAAAGAAATGGTTAGGACGAATGTCCTAGAAAGAAACAACATATGAATTAATTCATAGTTCATATATCAGTTAGATTTGAGATCAGCAGTAATTTCTGTCTTCCCGTGTGCACAGGAACAAGAAAGATCAAGTTCACTGAGGATAAAGCCAAAATAATTGACTGCATCTTCTTGACTTTTGTATGTGTGTAATAAAGCACACCATAGCCTGTGACTGAGCATACAATGCAGTGGTGGAAAATAAAACCTAAGACTTGTAACTCAGTAAGTTCCGCTTGTTTTCACCTCATCATCAAGAGCACACATAAGAATCATGCCCTGCTTGTATAGGAGAGACATGAGATAGCAGTACTAGAAAGAGTAAGGATGTGGTGAAGAGTAAGCTTATGTCTGGCAGAAATTATCCAAATCAATCCAGATGGCAGGACTGGAAGTTTGTGGCTCTACTTATCTCAGTTACCTTCAAAGCATTGTTGAAATGTGACCCAGCATTTTCAAAGCAGCCATCTGACTTCTGCTTGCTTGCCAGCCAGATTAACGTTTGAGACTGGACGTTGTCATCAATGTAGATGTAGCGTTTGGCTTGCTCCAGTGACTTGTACACAAAGGCAGTGAGCCTGCAGGTGCCCCAGAAACAGAAAGCAGGTATGGTGTGAACAAGACCAAGGAGATTTACCAGTGCATAGGATGTGCATAGAAAATGACGTAAAATGAACTTCATAATGTTTGAGGTTAAAGAAGAAGGTGTTTTCTAAGTTTTAAATAAGTAACATATGTAAAATCCTGATACTAAAAATTGACCTGCTATTTCTCCATTACTGTGCTGAAACCATTCTTTTAGAGCAGCAGTAAAGTATAGGCACAGCTTGATGATTGATGTTACCAATTTCTGGTCTTAATTAATTGAATTATGAAACAAACCAGGTTGGAAGGGATTCTTGGAATCTCCTGTTCAACCACCTGCTTAAACTAAGACCAACTTAGAGCTATGTCAGGCTGCTCAGTATTTTGTCCAGTCGTGAAAATCTCTAGGGATAGAGATATCTACATCCTCTCTGGGCATTTGTCTCAGTGCTCCAGCCTTCTCCTGGGGAAGACTTTTATTCCTTCTACCCACTTGGGAGTTGTCTCTGTAGCAACTTGAGTAAGGACAAACTCTTGTCCTTACTCTGTGAAGATCTGATAAGAGTTTGACTCTGTTTTTCCACAATGTCCATCTAGGCAGCAGAGAGGTTTACCCAGGTCTCCCATTAGCTTCCTCTTCTACAGGCTAAACAAACCCAGATCCTTCAGTTTCCCCTTGAACATTATGTACTCCAGCTCCCAACCATCATACCATCCTTCTGTTGCCCTATTTCCAGTTATTAATCTCTCCTTTACTGGGGGATTCAAATTAATTGAACTGTATTCACTTAGTCTATTAAAAATAAGAATCACTGAATACTTGCATCATTTTTCAAAGCCTAAAGATCCTGTGCTGGGGAAATAAAAAGTGTTGTCACTTACCATACACTCCCTTCTCTATCTCGTAACCCAAAGGAGCTGTAGGATCCGTCCCGGTGTTTGTATGACAGCTGTTTCTGGTAACCTGAAAGCACAATAAAGAAGACATGTTTTCTAATCACAGAAGAGGATTAGTTCTGCTGTTTGTTCAACTGAAGCAGTAAGACTTTTGGATTTAGTATCAAATAATGTATGTCCAGCAAATAATGCCAACCACTATGAATTCCAGCTGCTTTTACTCCTGGAAGAATGACATGCTGCTTTGAGGTGCTCTCATGGCCTGCTCCTGTGCAATAATTGGGGTGCTGGAATTTAGAGAGGAGTGCTTACCATGTAGAGCTGAAGAGTTCAACGCACACAATCACAATATTAGATCACAGAATCCCAGTTTAATCTGAGTTGGAAGGGACACACAAAGACAATTGAGTCCACCTCTTAACCATGCACAGAATCCCAAAAATCACACCTTATGCCTGACAGCATCGTCCAAACACACTTCTTAAACTCTGACAGGCTTGGTCCTGTGACCATTTCCCCGAGGAAGAAGATGGAAGAATCTGAAAACCTCTTACCTGTGGATAAATATCCAGTACCCCTGACTCTAATCTCTTCAGTCAGCTGCCCAGTCTTATTCAGATAATCCAGGGCATAGATGTTGGGTGTGAACAAGGCCATGTTCTGTTCTCCGCAGCCATAAGGCATATGGAGGAGGTTATCTAAGTTCCGCAGGGCTGTACCCAAAATGTCTCCTGAAGAGTGAAAAATGTAAGAAGTCAGCTCAGTTCAGACATGTTTTTATTACATAGCATTATACATTGCTCTATACCATCTTATTATGAACCCAAGGGCAATGACTAATAAAGAGAAATCATAGTAACCAAAGACACATCGTAGAAGAAAAGTGATGAAATGGCCCCATTTTTCATTTCTTATCAGGATAATGGCCACCTGGGAGAAACTGAGAATTTGAGAGAACAAGATGAGCACCAATACTGGCTGGCATGGCTTCTGAGAAACAGCTATGAATCCTTGGAAGGGTTAGATTCCCCTGCCCTTTACAGCCTGCTTCCTGCTTCTGCATGTACATGTGAAAATGTTGTGTGGGGTACGATGCTGATGGGCCACAGAGGCTGTAATTGCACAGCATCAGCACATCCCACGCAGACCTGGGCATGCAAACCAACTGTGTTTGGAAAACAATCCGAGTTCAGAACCTCAAAAAATTTTCACTGAAGAGAACCCTTGAGTCTTGATAATGACTTTCAGATCAGTAGAGCTGATTGGGACCTGAAACTTTTATTCTGTGGGAGCTTACTGACTTACCAATGTTTTTCATTATGCAAAATGATAAATTTGAAATTATGCAGTCAGCAAAGTCCTGAAGATTTCTTTCAAAAAAATTAAGATAATTTTTTTCCAAAGAAGTCTGCCTTATGTTACTTTTCAGCTGAATTAGCTGTTTTACTCTACAGAGTTGGATATGCTAATGCAGTATAATCTGAAATGCAATATAAATGGAAATTATTGGACTATTTTGTCCTCCCTTGCTATGAGAGAATTTTCAGCAACTTTTGTGTCTCACTGCCATTTTGCAAAGTAGAAAACTTACCTTCTAAAATCAAGAAGAATTACTTCTTCAACTTAACATAAGGTTTGTATGCGTATACCTGATGGCAATTGGTGCAGCACAAGAGAAACACAATTTTGCACTTAGTCTAAGTACTAAACTTACCAATGACAGAAAAATAAGCTCTGGCTGATCCCTGCACTACGTTACTTGGCAAGCTGAGAGACACTTGTTCAGAAATCTTTTTGCCTGATGACAAAATATGAAAAACAGAATTGTTAAAATTATGGGGTTTTTTACAGAAGACTCTACTTCATAAGCATAACTACAGTGACTGCTACAGTCTTCAGTCTGGGTAAAGAAAATGCTTCAGAGACTTGCCCAATGAGTCAAAGGTATCTGAAAATCCTGAATTTTAGCCTAGCACCCTGACCCTGAAAATCTCTTTCCTCCCCTGGAAGGATCTCTGGTTCTGTAGGACAAGATCTACAACACAGTGAAGCAGTTCTACTTTACTCCCTGGAATGACTGAAGGAATGAATGAAGGAATGAGCTGGCCTTACCTTTTGCACAGACGAGGGAACTCTGAGTCAACTCCTTTTTAATACCTTCAGGCTGTTTGATTGCAATGAAGCGGTCAGGAAGAGAAAGAAAAGTGCAGAACATCACCATTAAACCATGACAATTTAGCAGTGTTAGTATGTGCTTATCCAGGCTGTGCACCTCTTGTACCCAGTCATATCCTAGCTCCACTAGAATATCTCTTGGTCCATGGATCCCTCTCTTACCCCACATCCCATCCAGAGCAACTTCCTACTTAAAAAGCAGTTAAAAATTAGGTATTTCCAGCCTCTGAGATACTCTGTCCAATTAATCCAACGTAGCTGTTGGTTTATGACGCTCAAGATAAACCCTTTTCCTTTTATATCTTCCCTCCACCCTCCTCCCTAGTATTTGAGTCACAAGCTAAAGGTGCTTAAAAGTAAGGTATGGAATCTCCTCCCTCCTGGCAACATGGGCTGTCAGGACATGTGTGCTCATGGTCCCATGAAGGGGACAGTGGGAGGAGGACAGTGGATGCCGTGATCACTGTGATTTTCACTCTTATTTTGATATGGAGAAGCCCACTGTACACAGGTACTGTAGTGCCTCCTCATTGTACTGCCCTCCCTCCCTCCTAACTGCTTCTAACCCACAGCTACAGGAATTCCAGTTTCCATCAGGCAGAAAGCACCTGCAGATTTCCTACCATACCTCAACAAGTAGGGTTTGAAACAAGGTGTCCCTGTAAATGGTCTTCTCTTCTGAAGATGTGCCATTTCCAGTACCTCTGGTGTTCAGTTTGGCCTCAGCAGTAATCACGAATTTCACCTCACCTGGAAAGCCACCCACCAGCCCAAGAAAAGGAAGTTATCCTCAATGTCTACAATTACTCCTGGTTTTGACTGCCTCTTCTAGGCTGATGAACTGCTGAGAAATGTATTTTCTCTAAAGACAGCTCAGTAAAACCAAATTTCATGAAGACTCCACATCTGTTCATTAGTGGAAAGGAGTGCTTGCATGGGGCCCTTATATCAGGAATGAAAAAAGGGTGATCCTGACCAAAAAATGGATATTCACTACCAGTTTCCCCATCTCTCTAGCCTTGTACTGAGTTTTCTCTGGCCTAGGGCAGTGTTGCAATAGTTTAATCATAGCTCTTCTGCCTTTATTCGTATTTCAACTTTTGGAGCACTTACACATGCAGGTAATTACAATTGCTTTTAAAAAAAGTGTGGGCTTGAAGGCAGTGTGGATTAACACAGCTAGAAAACTGGGAAGGAGCAATGTCCTTATTGCCCACTGAGAATCCAGTCCAAAATTATTAGCACATTTTATTCTTACTAAATACCTTTGGTTAGATACAAAAATGTCAGCTGAAAGATCATAGACACATGAAATCCTGATAGTATTTCTTACATCTGGCAAGTGAAGAAGAGTTCTTCCTAAAATGAGTAGGAAGTGGACTAACCAAAAACCAGAAGAGGTGAAACACCAGAACAATTCACCTGTCTTTCAGCACATCTAAGGGAGTTTTAGCAGAGGTCCAATGCTAAGTTTGGAGCAATTAATGGAGTTGTAAGGAAATGCCTGCTTGTGGATTATTGATGCTGCCCTAACGGGTGGGAGTAGAAAGATCAGACAGGGATATATCAAGGTGATAAAAAGACAAACTTACCAAGTTTTTGGGGGCTAACAGCCCAAATATAGGTTTTTCTTTCATTGGCACACACTGTTGCTGTGTTGCCCCCAGACGAAAGGATCTCTGCCTCATAGTCACTTGACTGTGCCAGTATGGCACTGATCTGAGACAAAGAAAGAAGGAGCAAGATTACAGATGGAGGAGAATGACCTTAAAGTCAGGCTGCAGAGCAAGGGAGGCTGCTGCATTACTCAGTATTTACTGTGTTTTGCACAGCACAGTACCCATACCCTCTGCTGAGGTTCCTCCTTCAAGAGCAAAAAGATCTCTTGGGAAACAAGCAAACCACATAGGAAGTAAAAGGGAACTTGATATACCTGGACACACTGGTTGAGGTAGTTGAAGACATTGGCTATTAAATTAAATTTTTCCCCTCGAGTGACAGAGTATGGCAGGGTGAGGTCCACAAAGAATGGTTGGAATGCCGTCAGTGAAACAGGTGAGGAGATGCCAAACCCGGCATCATCCTGCACACAGAAAGCGCTGGCTTTCCATTCTGTGATGCTGTCAGGAATGGTGTAAGAGACATCGACCTCTCCTCTGGAACTGAAGAGAATAAGAAACACAGAATGAGAAATGATCTTTGGAATTTTTCAAGACAAATCATAGAATAGGCTCTCGGCTTGAGTTAGAACTTCTAACTTTTTATCTGATTTTCTACAAGATACCTTTCCATATTTAAAAAAAATGTTATAATGCTTGAAGTAAAGATAAAGGTGCTGGTTAACTACATGTTAAAAAGCACTCAAATACTCAACTTTTTGAATTTAGAGATACCAATTGCTGAAAAACCAGAATGTCCAAACACACAGATTAGAAGTAATAAATTTAGATTAATGTTCTAGAACAGCATCTGGAGGCATAGTTCAAATGGAAATATTCTCATTGCAGATGCTGTGATAGCCTGAAAGAAAAGAAAAATAAACTGAGTTTTTTGCTGCTGAATTAAAAATTGGATGAAAAATAACAAGCTCCTTCCCTCTCCTTAAAAAAAACCTTTCACTCTTAGCTCCTATTTATTTCTCCCCATCAGAAAGACAGGCAACAGAGCACAGCACATTTTTGTCTGCAACAGTCATTGATCAAGATGGGAAAAGTAGATCCATGTCTACAAAGCAAACATATCTTCCATGGTTCCTTCCCAGAGTCCATTTTAGCTAAACGAATCAACTCAAAAATCCACACAGGAAAAAAGAAGTGAAGATAAACAAACATACTTACTCAGTGTTAACCAGCTCCCAAATCCAGGTCTCGGGGAAGAATTTCCGAACAGTGCTGACACCACCACTCCCACCAGTAATCACCGACTCACCTACAAGTGGGGATATCGTTAAAGGATAATATTAGAGACATCATGTGAGAAGGATCTGAAGTTCTGTCACACATGCTTCACATCACCAATGAAACTAAATATCCCATTTGAGCATTTTTAAAATTTTTTTCCCTGCCACATAATAGGGGAATTTGCAAGAGATATGGGGATGTGCAAAGAAACAATTCTTATCGATTCTCTTTTCCCATGGGAAAATACTGGAAAAATCAGCTATTTTACAAGACATTTTACTTTGTTTCATACAGAAAGGTCTCATCATTCAGTTAGAAAAATGTGTTCCCCATCCTCTACAACAAGCTCTGCTTGATTTGTAAACGGGCAACAGTAGCCAGTATTGTCATCAAAGATTATAAATGCTTTACAATGACTTAGAATCATATAATTACAGAATCACTGAAAAAAAATCTAGGTTGGGAACAACCCCTGTAGTTCTCTAGTCCAGTCTTGAAGTAGGATTAACTTCAAAGTCAGATCAGGTTGCTTCTCGTGCAGCTCAGTTTTGAAAACCAGCAGTGATGGAAATTCCAAAACCTCCTGGAGAATCCTTTCTAGTGTACCACAATTCTCACAAGGAAGAACTTCCTCCTGATGTTGAATAACACTTTCCCTTGTTGCAACTTACAACTGCTACTTTCGCTCTTTTGCTGAGCAATCTGACTTGATAGAGAGATAATCGTAACTCTTGCTGATCTATAAAGGTTTAGGAGACTTTGTGCTAAGTGTGCTAAGTGCTGTTTGAACTCTTGACTCTTAAATATTTAATTGAATTATGATTTGATGAAAGGTTCTGACCTGAAAACCCAGTATCAGTTTATGAAAGAAGCAGCATCACAGTATTCCCTGTCTTTTCTATTTGCACCTGCACCTGAGAGAAAATTGATTTTGCTGCAAGGACCGCCAGAAAGATTACAGGATGCCAGCTGGGACATACAGACCTATTCCCCCCAACCCCCCAATATACTTGCTGTTATTTTATACAGGCAACAGTTTTGAAGACCCCATAGACTGAGACTGGAGATACAGAGTGAACCTTCTTTTACCTGAGACCTTGAGATCGGCGTTGTAGTAGTGAGAAGGGTAATCTTCTGTATCTGATCTGTCTTCATTGCACAGAACTGGTTTCCGTAGCACAGAGTTGGTGAACACTTTCAGACCCATTTCCTAAATGTGAAAGAACCTATCAAGTCACTCAGGGCATTTACTAACTGCCATGCCAATGGTTATCACTCTTCATTTCTCCCTTCCTTCATCACATTCCATCACATACCACTCTTTCAGCCCTGAATGTCTCAACTCTACCTGGCCAACCTCTGTGTATTCTTACGGAGCAGTGACACTTTGTGTTCTGCAAAGAATAGTGATGATGAGTCTGATGTTGGCCTTATGTCTTAGGGCACAGGGCCAGTGGGCAGTGGAGTCCACAGTATTAGGAATTGAGTGACCTGCATCACAGGCACAGATCATTACAAGAAATGCCTGAAGTCATGAGCCAAGGCCGTGGTCCTGCCTAGGAAACATCTACTGCACCATGGGCAGCACTCCAGTGATTTTCTAGCAGTGATTTTCAGACCTCCTGAGTAAGTGATGAGGACAAGAAGGCAGAAAGTGGGTGATCAGATGCTTTAGGCAGTTTCAGGCATTAGCTGCCTTCTTTCAGCAGTAAGAACCACCACTTGGGAAAGCTGAATGCTAATGTGCCTGAATTTTTCTGGAAGCCCTCCCACTTAGTCTCCCACAGAGACCACATACCCTGAAAATCCTGTAGACATCTCCATCACGACTGACATTCACAGGTTCAAAGTACAAGCCATCAGAAAAGATGGTTTTGGATGGGGTACACGCCTGTGGCCTGTCATCTTCCAGGTTGAGCCCATTGTAGTAATAGCCATATAAATCACCCCCACCAAGCTGGTAGTACACCTGGAGGTGAGAATGACTAGTGTAAGCACGAGGAGGGTCTCAGGCAGTTGCAAAATCACATATATTCAAAGCTTATGGTGGACCCTGAGCAATCCTGTAGACTTTAGTGGGCTTGCCTAGTGATGCCTACATAGAGATGAATAAGCAATTTGGACTGGACTGGACTGTATCCTCCTCCTTCTGAGCTGCAATGGCTTTGTGGAGTGAACTTGAGCAGAAAGCATGGAGATGTACTCCTGAGTGATCCTGAGAGGAGACCGGAGTTTTACAAGACACTAGCTGTCATCTACAGCTTTTGTTCTGGGCTCAAGGCCTACCTGTGCCATAAAAATGCATTTTTGATGTAATCACTCCACAGAGAGGAAATATGCTGTCAAAGATTTACATTAGGCATATTCTTGGGATACGTGTTACACTGCCATGCTTCCCAAAAGCAGTGTTGTGCTATCAATTTCTGTCTTTGAAGAATACAATTGCCTTAGACCTTCCTTTAACCACAGATGTCTGTTTCCAAAGGAAAAAATAAAAATACAGTCAGCAGCAGCATCACCAGTGGGAACTGTGCGTTCCTAGCTGAAAAGAACACAGGACTGGGGATGTGACTTACGCTCTCGGCAGATAACTCCTGCCCAGACTGAAGAAGGACGCTCTGAATTGCTCGCAGGGCACAGTAGGAGTTGGCGGCAGCATCCAGGTGGAGTCCAACTTTAGAGCCCGGGAGACCCTGCTTCTCAGAGAACTTGAGCTGGACCTGGTGGTTAACAAATCCAAGATGGAACTCAGGTGAATCAGGTTGGCACACAGACCTAAATCTCACCTTTCCCGGACACTCAGTCTATTCCCTGTGGGACAAAGCCCCTACCGCTAGATGGCCCTTCTGGATCCGTTTGTAAAAATTCGCGTAATCCCCTAGCCACCCTTCTCTCCCTGCTGTGTGCAGTTTTGTCTGAGTCTGACCATATGTACCAATTCCAGGGACAGTTTCTCACGATCCCAGTCACATCTGCACCTTTTCCATTCCTAAATGCCACCCGTATTGTGGGGCTCTTGATGAGGTAATTTCCTGACTTTTGCAGCAAACCCTGACATGTCCCTCAATAAGAAAGCAAAGGTTTTCACCTTATTTTTGAAGCATATATCACTGTGTATTCTGGAGCTGTCAGCCACTATCTCTCCATGAGGATGCACCGTGTAGACCAGCAGTCTGGCGCTGGGGGCGAGCTTCTCAGTGACAGTCAGTGTGATGGAGAATGTACCTCTGGAAGCTGTGGAAGGAACATGGATCAGGGAAGGACAAGCCAGCAAAAGAGATAAGACAAACCTCAGCTTTGGTGGAAGGACCACATATTTATTCATAACCTATTAGCACCTTAGAAACCCAGGGAGTTGGATATTGGAAGATTCATCTCTCAGTGGCAGAGGAACAGCTCCCATCAGCAAGACAACAGACACAAAATGGAGGATGCTGAGACCAGAGTGCTTTGCAGAGAGCAGTCTAAACTGGGAAGAAGTTGAACATGGAAATCTGTGCACAATTGTTATGAGAAGAGCACAAAGTTGCCTTTGGGTCCCAAAACTAGAAGCTCCTACCTAAACCAGAGGAAATAAAGCAATATCCTGAGTTAAAAGAGAGCTCTCTTAATACTAAGAAATAGGGAATTCTTCTCTACATGGATGAAAAGTGCAAGCATATGGACGGGCAATTAAGCTTAAGACTAAAGATGGTAAATATGAAACAAGTCCTATATGTGGATAAAGGCTTACTTAAGCTACCTCCTGAAGTCTGCAAATAGACCAGGTTCTGCAAGAAAAGTTATTTTTAACAACAAAAGGATGAAGATCAGCATCACTATCATTTGTGGGTATTTGGAGACTTCTGAAGGAGCAATGAATTTCAAGAGTTGACTGCTAAATATCCCTGTCAAATGGGACACCTATTTTTCCAAACTTTAAAAAGTGTTATTATTCTAATTGGTGATGACTAGGATGTCACACAGTAACTGTGAGATTATAATACTCCTTGGTGTAATAAAATAATACAATAAAACAGATGAAGAGTGCATTTCATGCGTTTGATCTCAACAAAGTATCTTTCTATTAACAAGATAAAATTGATTTTAATATGGGGGGTTAGCTAGATGCTGCAGCAAAAGAAAATGAATCTGTGAGTAGTAACAGGTCATGGGATTTACGAACTAGTACCTGATTTAGCCACAGTTCTCTGCTTTCATCACTTCTTGCAAAACTTACTATGCTCTGGTGCTCAGAAGGATGCTCTGAAGCACAAGTAGTAAGATGGTCTGGAACTTACCACCAGACATGCTGACTTGCTTCTGGCCACTGAGAGTAATTTTTCCTTGTGTCATCACCTGGGCATAGAAAAATCTCATGAAAGTGAGTCAAAAGCACCTTCTCCCTTCCACCATGAAATCATTGATTTTGAGTATTGTTCTGAGAAGCCTCGAAGGCCATCAGGTTGAGCCATGATCTGTAACCACTGTCTGATTGTGAGTTTTCTCCCTTATAGGGTGTCCAAGAGAAGGTGAACAAAAGATGTTTTAGGAATGACAGCACTTACTACATAGTAGAAGTTTGTGTGTGTGGCATTGCTGTAGCCCTCTCTGTTCAGGACATAGTGAACATTGATCATTTGCTGCTGGCCACAGATGAGATTCTCTGTCACTGGCTCAATTTTCAGAAAGCTATTGGTCCGTGAGTAGAAACGCTGGACTAGGAATGAGGCTTTGGGCTCGTTATGAATCCCCCAGATAAAGTCTTCACATTCTTCTGGTGCCTGTTGGACCTATGAAACAGAAAACCGTAGATGGGAAACCAACAGTGTGGAAAAAAAGAAAATGCAAAGCAGGTGAGAGGCAAAGGCATCTTTCCTGTAAAATATTCTGTTAAGGAGCTCATTTTGTGAGGCTGTAAAAGCCACAAGAAAGAACTGGTGTGAAAAATTTGTGCTTCACCAATGCAGAATGAGCAGCCTTCTGGATATGTTAAAGCATCCAGATGCCTGTGGCGTGTTGCAATAGTGGGGTTATTCCAGTTTCTTTCAGGCTTGGGACCAGTTGCATACACTGCTGGGACTTACTGTGAATTGGAATGTCATTGTTCTGAACTACACACTTTTTCTGAGCTCTTCCCATCCCACCAGAACAAAGGCATGACAGTACAAGAAGACCACATGATGGTGACAGGCATGAGTTTGTGCCAGCAGAAATGCAGGGAAGCAGGCAGCAGCAGTGAAAGGTGCTAGCATGCACCAAGGCTAGATGGGGAAGGCAGTGCAGTCTCTGAGGAAGGTCATCTAACACACAGAATAACGAGAAGGAAGATGAATGCAGAAAGAGCTTCTGGGGGGAGGGAAAGGCAGAGAGGGACTAAAGATCACTACAACCCAAAACCACAGCTGGGGTGCAGTCTGCCTCTTCTCTGGTACTGCTGTTTTCTCATGAGTTTCACAGTTTGCAAGTATTCCTTCTAAATCCTCTCTCCCATGAAGTATTCATTCATTAATTAGACTGTAGCCTGTGTTTACTTACTGTCAGCTTAAAACTGGGATCAAAGAAGTTGGATGTGTCAATTGAAAAAGCAGCAGTGCCATTTTTGTCGGTGGTGTATCTGGCCAGATGATCTCCATTGAGCTCCAGCAGGACAGAGCTGTTGGCAACAGGCTCACCATCTGCATTTGTCACAGTGATCTGAACACAACAAATACCCAAGGGATTTAGGAAAAAACCAAAGAAAACAACAAAAAAGGAAAGCTCTGTTTACTAGAGGATGCTCACTTAAACACTGAGGACAATTGCAGGGAGTCGAAATTGAGAATGAAATGTATTGAAGAGGCAAATGTTCCACAACATTTTGAGGGAGCAGGAGTTCTGTGACAGGAAAATGCCCATCAGTGGGGAATTCCCATCAGTGCATAATGGGAAATTCCCATCTGTGCAGAACAAACTATGTACCACAAAGGGAGGAGGAATGTTTATTGTAGAACATTGATTAGCACACCTAAAACAACCAGATGACTGCGTGGCCGCAGGCAATCTGTGGAGCTCAGTAGCACCTCTCAGCTCCTACGCATCTGTGCACACCCACAGTCTCCACTTCGTGTCAGGATGATGCTGTACAGGTCATTGTCCTTTTTGTGCCTGTGTTTACCCAGCATGTGTAGGTTGCTAAGAAGTGGGAATGTGCTCCAATATCTATACTGCTTTAAGTGAACATCCCTGGGATTGTGTGATGCAATGCAGGGTGAATTCTACCTTTAGTTTAGGCACAACAGTTCCTGAAGTATTTTGTTGAAGACTCCTCTTCCCCACTCATATGACCTTCCACTTAGTCACTTTTTAGACGTCCTCTTACTATAGCAGAAAAGAGACCCTGACACTCCAGGTGTAATACAATTTTTTTTTCTCTAGGAGTATCAAGAGAACTACACAGTCATTGTTATGCAGCATTATCATGGGAAGCTGACAGCTGCTCAGTCAGGGAACAGCCAGAAATGGGGCAATGCGAAGGTCATCATGCTGTACCTCAGGGAGTTTGGGTCTAAATGTATCCTCTCATGTACCTACCTCACCATGGTAAGGAATTCCCCTCTTGTAATAGGAATCCATATTCCTGAACAGCACTTGGTCATTTTCTTGGTTGACTGAAACGTAGTCATAGGCCTTCATCTGGATACCTGTGAGACGCACCCAGTACAAAGGAGAGGAAACAGAAGTCAGACATGGGCAGAAAGCTGTTCCTTTTGATAAGCTGTATGGAGTGGTGATGCTCTGGAAGGAGAGCTACGCAATGAAAACCATGATTGCTGCTTGTTTGCCACACAGATGGTGGAAGTTCCATGCATTAGCTTTAACCAGCTACTCCCAACCTCCACTTGTGTTACCTGTTCCATTTTCAGTGACGATGCTTTCTATGCTGAGGCTGGCATACATAGTGGCATAGCTGCGGTAAAGCTGGAATTTTTTTATGGAGATGACAGTGTTGAAGCAGCCGTCCTTTCCCAGCTGAAAAAGCAGCACAAAGGGGAAAGCCCATTTTTCTCAGTGTTTGGAAAATTGCTCCTAAATCTGTATTAGTGTGTCCCTGAAGAGCTCCCCACCTACCTTACATTTATCACTCCCCAGCTCCCATCCCAGATGACTGTTTCAATATCATTTACTCTAGCACCTGGAAGCTTCTCTCCTTATCCTCTCTAGTCTTCGCTATGCTCATGCTCTTCTTAAACCCATTTTATGTGATGCCTGTGCTTTGTAACCACAGCACATTGAGTCTGAGCTAGTGAACGAATTAATCATTAATTTAACATTAAGTGTCCTCAAAGACTCCCAGTAGAGGTCTGCTGATTAGATTTGGCAAGAATGCAGCCCCAGTGTTATAGAAATGATTGCATATTTACAATTTCATAGGTTTCCCTTCTTCCTACTGATTCTTTCTGAGGAAAAAATCAAAGTCGTTCAGTGAGGTTATTGGTAAAAGCTACGTTCATGGTCTTTCAGCAGTACCTGTGAGATAGTGAGAAAAACCACACCGCTGAGATTGCCTCTCTGGTGTTCCCTTGGAAATTAATGAGGCCACCAAATACTGTGCTGCATGTAAAGCTGGCAGGGAAGAACAGACTTGTTATGTATCATACCAGTCCAGTGACAGCTTCACAGTTTTTTTTCCGGTTTTGTTCACACCGTGGACTGTAAAAGCGCTGCCAACAGACATTGATTCGGGCATTCCCTTGTACTGGCTGGCCGTAAGTGTACCTAGGAGAGGAAGAAACACAAGAATTCAATCATGTGGATTTAACATGAAACCTGCAGAAGTTGCAGAACAATGCAGACTCTAAATCCCTCTGGAGTGCCCAGAGCGCAGACGGAAGAGCAGCTGGGAATTACAGTCCTTTAGTGCTAGGAGAATTCCCTTCTACTATTTTTAGGCTGTTTCTGCCATCTTGTTAAAAACCCCCTGATTTATCATTGTCTTGGTGCAATCATTCTTCTGAACTGGAAAGTGGTGCTGGACTCAGGATATCATTCCCTTCTGCTCTTTCTCATTAATACCTTACACAAAGCAGAACATATTGCAGAAAGACCCTGTTCACCCTTTTAGCTCCTGGCACCCTGCACTTTGGCAGCATCACAGCAAGCAATTTGAATGATAGACTCTCCATTTCTGTAATAATAAAACACAACAGCTAACAAGTATGAAGTGCTTGATTTGGACACACACAAACACTCCCTGTTTTAATTCTGCTATGTAGCAGGAGAAGAGTTATCCTATTTTATATCATGAAAGTCACAGCTAAAGGAAATGCTCTAAGCATTCAGAGCATTCTGAAGCAGCAGCAGGATCTCTGCTTCCCAGCACAGCACACCATCCAATGCCTATCCCATTTGTTGTGCACAATTGTGTTGTCTTCTGATACTTACGAAGCACAAACGTTCGCCCCCACTTCTTCATCAAAGAAAGAAATCCTCTTTGGCCCAGAGATTGTCACTTCAAATTTTGGCAGCACTGAGAACGTAGTGTGAATATGAATGATCAGCAATTGCATGCCATACACATGAGTGTGTGTGAGACAGTAAAAAAACAGTTGGCAAAGACATTTTGGCAAAAATTGGCAAAACAGTTTGGCAAAGACATCTCTCTCACAAGGGAGAGGAAATGAATCAAAGAAGAATCTAACTAAGAACTGTCTGTAGTATATTACAATAGAAAAAATACCCTTCAGTGGTAAGATGAGTAACTTCTTTAAAAATAAATAATAATCATACTAATAACAGTCACAGCAAAACCCATGATAAATCACTTTAATCTCTTTTCTTAAAGAAAAATGAGTAATGCCAATGTGCCAAACTAGTTAAGTCCTGGAGAACAAAAGTTATTACACAATTCAGTTGCAGTGAAGGAGAAAGGCAGCAGGTTGAAATAGTAAAATGAAATAGATCGCTGACACTGCTTCTTTTCAACTTATCTTTTATCCCAGGTCACCAGCAATAATGACAATATAGCTGGGAAAGGCCTGTCTCTCATACACCAGTCCACCCAGCTCTCTCCACGTCTTTCTCTTCCAGGCATGAAGTGGAGCATTCAAAGAACTTAAACTCTGCACTAGGAGCTCTTATCTGACTTAGGCCGAGCCTCACTGCTACCACAGGGTATTTTATGAGCCTTTGCTTACCATATTCCTCCACTCTGAAGTACTGGTACTCTTTTTCACCTGACTTTGTCTCCACAGTGATTTGGTAGGACCCCAGAATGGGCTCTGGGATTAATGGAAAGGAGAGCTGGGCGATTCCATGCTTCGATGTTACCTCCAGCCACTGGAAGATACTGTTTTGCTCTGGATCCTGGAGAGTGGAAGGAAGAGATGTAGCAAAACCTTTACCACACTGTTTCTTGCCTCCTTTCAAGTGCTGTCTCCTGATATATTGGCTAAATGCCTCACAGGCTGAGTGCTTTGGAGCTGATGATGTGCTCTGACTTTCCATATCCACTTGTGGATTAAGCAAACCTAAGTTTATGTTTAACTGGGAGTTAGCTACACTGACAGATGGCCTCAGATCATTCAGAAACAGTTCCTGACTGAGACACAGGTTGCGTATCTGTAACTCTTGTAGCATAAATCTTTCTGACTCAACTTTCTCTGTAAAACAGGAATATTATGCTGGCCTCTCTCAGAAAGTGCTTGGAGATGTAGTGATTTGAAATGTGGTACAAGATGATTCATTGTTAGCCTGTCCCTGTGAGAGCATGGCATTTCAGAAAGTCACTATTCTTATGAGCTATGAATGAGAATGAGGCTATTTCACCAGTTATTTGCTGTAGCCCTCCCAAAGTGAGACTGGACAGAACACTCCTGTTTGAACTCTAATGAACGACAGAGCAGCAACCCCACGCCATTTCTGACTAACTTCTCCAGATCTGCTGATTTCTTCTTCTCTATTGCTTGATAGTGGATATTGCCACTGTTCAACCTCAAATCCATTGGCTTTAAATGGTGTGCTCTGGATGAGTCTCCCTCAGCTGTTGACTCTATGGGGAAGGATGAAGCATAGTCTTTCCAAAGGAACTTGTGCTTTAATTTCATGTTGTATCTCTTACCTTAATGATGATTCTGGGATACTGCAGGAGGAGAAAAGGGAGAGAAAAAAAATTATCAAAACATCAATTAACTGACTGTGGAGGTTGATAAATACTAGAACATAAGGAAATCTGTGAACATCTTTTTCTGGATAGAGAAGACTGGGCCAAAGAAACAATTTGAAACTCGTCTCTGTAATTAAAGAGAAAATTTTAAGAGGATAACCTGTTTGTGAATTTATCTTTCCTGCAAAAATATCCAGTCTTCTTCTGCATATCTGGGACAGGAAAAGTGACTACAAAACCTGTGTGCTGTGAGAGGTTTCCAGAAGTGCTTTCAGAGCTTTTGCTTTCCATAAAGGCAGGGAAAAGATGGAGTGTGAAGCTAAGGAGTAACAGCAGTTCTCAAAAAATATCAGGAGGCTTATCCCAGGCCCTTCTTATTCAATATCTAAGTGAGAGAGTCTCAGTGAAGAGGTACCTCAAGAGGGTACTTGAAAAGTTTTGAGTTTGACTCACCGTCTCCTGAACAGGTCTGAACTGGGTGTCCAAAGTGACCACACGAAACATCACTGAAAAAGAAACAGGACAAAAAAGGATTACAGAATCATCAAGGTTGGAAGAGACCTCCAGAACTGTCTAGTGTAGCCATCAACCTGGAACCACCATAACCACCCCAAGTGTCACATGCAGATGCCTCTATCATTTATTTTATTAGCAGTGATAAATAATTTTCAGTACACAGCTTTGCCCAGGCTTTTTGGGAAAACTAAAGAGTGCCCAGAGAACATGAAAGGAATTGATTATCTTAACCAGTGAAAAAAAGAAAGCTACAATAAATGTCAGTTGAAATATCTTCAATTCTGACCCACTTGGACTAAAACAACCTCTGTAGTAAATGCAGTTTACTGCCTTCAATCCTTCTTGAAGGACTCCATTCTTTGGAGCATTTCCTAAAAAAACCCTGTTTATACAAACCATTTCAATGAAAAATTCATAGAGAAGGAAGAATTTGTCTTTCTTCTAAGTGTAAACTGTGCTGTGTAGAAGTATAATTATGCTAAAGAGATAGCTAACTCCACCACAGCTAGTACTGTCATTTAAATATTGTGATGGAATCAGCACTTTGAAATAGTTCAGCAGTTAAGGAGAAAGACTTGTTGACAGGAAATAAGGTGCTTGCTTCATTTTTATATTAATTTTAATAGCTCCAAACTCAACCTATTATTTTCTGTATTTTTACGGATACTTTTCATGTGACTGTCCTCAAGAAAACCTGACAGAACTCGAGAGCCTGAAAATGCAATTAACCCAGTACAAACACATGAACTCTACTACTTCGTTGTGTTTTTGTGAATTGGTTCTATTTTTCACTAACTTTGATAGTCCCAAACTCGGATGAGATTTTTTTATTGCGCAAGAGTAAGTTCCTGTCATCCTAGACCCACCCTTGCACGCAATTTCTCACTTCTCTAGCTGACTCAAACTCATCATCCACCTGTTTGCCCTGGTTTGTAGAGGGGTTTGTCCGTCTGGATGAAGACAGCACCATCCACGTTCTGAATTGCCACTGATCTTCTCTCAGCTAAGTCGACTGTGGCGCCTTTAGCAGAGAAGGAAATGAATGCCAGAGGATCAGAAGCAGCAGGAGGAACCTGGAGAGGAACAAAACCCCGGAGGAAAAGTGGTAAATGAGACATGTTGACGTTCCCTGAGGCCCAGGGTTTTTGAGTAAGACACTGTCAGTTGAGTCACAAATAGCTTATACAAAGTCATGAGAAGTCCCACCTTTGTCAGCTGGGTAATTTCTGGGAATTCCTGCTGTGGAAGTCCCATAATCTGTCACCAGACAATAAGATTTGAAGCTCTGCTCTGTCCTGCACATTTCACTGCTTACATGCAGGTTGCCACAGTCATATTCCCTTAATTCTGAAGTGTTTTCTCCTGCTGCATTCTGGAAGACCTCACCTTGGGACTCTCTGTCTTGTCTGTACAGATCTTACAGAGTCATAGGAAAGGGAATAACCCGTCTGGGTTCTCTTGCTTGATACTTAAACAGTCCCCTAATGAGCATGCAACTGTGATGACAATCTAAAGCTTTTTTTTATTCACTCTGTGAGTGGTGATGGAAAGTCTTTCTCTAGCTCCCTTCTACCACCCATATGTCTTTTTTTCCTATTTTGTCAGCCTTTCCAACAGTTTATCTTATTTTAAACAATTTGTCTTCTTTCCGTCACTGACAAGGGGAGTTGCAATCAGAAGTATTTACAGCTACTACACCCTCTTAAGTAGTTTCAAAAGAGAAAATACCTTGAACTCGCTGCACTTGAAGAAGTCAGTCTCTGTCACGGGCTCCTCAAAGAGAGTCTTTTGGACACTCCCATATTCCAGGACAATGCTCACGGAGAGTGGCTCGCTGAGGCTGTGTAACTGCACACAAGCAGCCTGTGGAGCGCCGCTCCGCACAACCGACGGGACCAGGAGCACATACTGGCTGAAAGGGGGCAAGACCAGATCAGACAGTTCAGTCATGCAGCAAAGTCAGAGCAAACAGGAGAGGAAAAAACAACAGAAGTGCCATAGAAGTGAAGGAAGACATGATCCAAAGGTTGCTCAAACCAGTGGAAGGATTTCAGTTTCTTTCAATGAATTTAAAATAATACGCTAAGAAAGTACGAATGTCAACATTTTAATCCCTCACAGTTCTTTCTGAGCTGAAATACTGGCATCATTCTATGCAGTGTCTTATCCAGCATGATACTACACCTCTCCATTCCAAGTATTTACACAGCTCCACTTACTGAAGTGGCTAAAGCATTGTTGCTTTTGTCCTCCTATGACCTAGGCCTGTACTTAAACCTCTGCAGCCTCCCATAAGGAGAAACAATATTTAGCTTCTTCTTGGGATCAATGACAGAAATACTAGTTAATGGTTGCAACAATTTTTAAATTTCTTTTTCTCTGGATGTCTCTCATATAAGAAGTGATATAAGTCTATCCACTTAATGCACAAGAAATTATCTTGCTTTTCCATTTTGCAGAAAATTCCAGGGAATGTTCAGTCTAATCTGCACACTCAATTCTGTTTCCATGCCTCTGGTTCCATGCTTCTCCCAATGTGGTTTCCTTCGTTTCTTTCTTCCACTGAACTTTTTTATTGATACTTTGGCTCTCTATAATTAAGGCAGCCTTCCTCTCCCAGATTCTTCCTCTGAAAAACTTTCCTTCATATTTGCTATGTTTGTCTAAAATTCTGTTGCTGTCCACCAGTTTGCTACCCAAACAAGTCTTCCCAAATAATGTATGACAGAAATAATTACTTGGTTTTGTAGCATAACAGGAATCACACAGTCTTTTCTTTCTAATCTGATCCTTTCCCTTTTTTTTTCTTCCCACAGTTTTGCCAGCTCATATTACCCTTATTTTTACTTTTGCTTGCCCAGTTCAGGCTGCATGAAATTTAAAGACCAAAATTAAGATTATTAAAATGAACAGTGTACAGGAGGAAGCTAACCTGCCTTTCACAGTGTTTTCCTTTAGGATTTTTGAAAAGGGAAGCTCTAATGTTGCTGTATTTTTTAAAACTGTGGCTGAAACCTACTGTTTGTATAAAGCCATGGACATGGACAATGCTAATATGAATACTAATTTTACTGGGTTTGCCATTCAGCATGGTCCCTGGTCCCAGCCACTATCTGGCCTCTAGCACCTCCCCATACACCGTGCTCCTTCTGTGCTGCTGATGCATATCAATCCTAATTAGTGTTACTTGTTAGTCTAGTCCTGAGTCTCCTTCCCACTTTACCCATGCACATCCCACTTCAGCTACTCAAATTCCAGGTTTCTGTCATTTACACTAGATTTCACAGCAGTTTTACGATGGAGAGCACCATTCCAAACCATCCTTCAATATCATCTACTTCCAAGTTTACACATTTAAAGATCTAGGTCTCAAATATCCTGTTTACTGTATAAGAAACAAGAAGAAACAAGATGGTGGGAAATACAATAAAATATATTATCATAAAGACACAGAATGTGTGACCACTTACGTTTCAGAAGACACTATGGGAAACCAGTTCAAGGAGAGAATACCAAGAAGAATCCTTGACCACATGTCTGTGCATGAAGAAACAGAGACTGATATCAAGCTGACAGCCTGTCCCGGGTTTTTAAGTTGGCCTGAAATGGTGCTCCTCCTCCACGCCTTCAATCACACTCTAACAAAAGATATCTACATAAAATTTGCATATGTTTAATTTCCTCTCTACTGTCTGTTCTCACACTCTTTGAACGCCCAAACAACAGCTTTGGAAAGCTCTCATATTTCACATAGCTCTGTGAGGTATTGCAAGCCAAACCGGTTCCTGCCTGTCTGATTGTTTCATTGAAGGTTACCTCTTTGATTATCGTGTCATTGCCTGAAGATTCCCTGACGTTTCAACCTGTTAGTATTTGCCACTGTTGAAGTGTTTCCTTATTCTGCATGTCACTCAACAGAAAAAACCATAACACAGTGCTATTGCATGTCTGCGTGGCAGCCAGGATGGATAAAATACAGTGTCAATACAAATTCAGCTATAGCTGCATTCAGAATGGCACAAAAGGAAACTCCTAATGGTAATCTGGATTTCTTACTGCAGACGCTGACATTCAGCAAGGAATGATATTGGCCAGTAATCTAGCATTTTTTGCCAGTGGTCAGGACAAGTATATCTCTAGGAAAAGGAATCTGATAGCATTACTCCATTTGTTCACTTATCTGTCTGTCAGACTGCTTTTTCCCCCCCTCATCCCTGCTCCCCCCATTAAATGACTTGTACATCTGTTGGTGAATTTTAGTAAATCTGAGAAGAAGTTTCAGAATAATTAAGATATAGAATCACAGAATAATTCAGATAAGAAGGAACTTCCTGACATTATGTGGTTGAGTCCCTCATTTTAAGTAGGGCTAACTTCAAAGAAGTCATGTTTTGAGTATCTGGAGGAATGGAGGGTCCACATCATCTCTAGACATCTCCTCCCATGCTTAACCATCCATGCTGTGAACACTTCTTTTCCTTAAATCAGAATTTCCCATATTACAGCCTGTGTCCATTTTTCCGTGCCCTTCCATTGTGTACCTCCAGGAAGAATCTTTCTTCTCTATAATCCCGCTTTACCTTGTGGAAGACTGAAATTATGTCCCCATGCAGCCTTTTTTCCTCCAGGCTGAATTAAAAGAGACTGTTTCCTTCTGTAGGTTTGTCCCAGTCCCTGATCATCCCAGTGACCGTCCACTGGACTAGCTTCAGTCTGTCAATGCCTTCCTTGTACTGGACGCAGAACTTCATTGTGGTCTCACAACCACTGAATAGAGGGGAAGAATCAGTTTCCTTGGTGTGTTGGTTAAACTCTTGGTAATATTACCAAGGAAACAAAATAATCTATAGTACGTGGAAATTGGATTCACACTCTTACATAGGAAATGGAAAAAAGAGCCAATCTGAAACAAAATTAGGTAGCCAAAAAACAGCAGTCTATAACTACAACCCCAGGGAAGAAACAGGCAATTTCCTTTCCAATTTGTCTTCTCAAGCAAACAGATGATGAATAAGAAGAGGAAGCTGAGTATACTCCAGGAGTAATTAGGAACATGAAAAAGAGCTGGGGGCACTAAAAAGGTGTTGAGCAATGCAGAGCGGGCCCGAAGTTATTTAGTGGTGAAGGGTATGAGGAGGAAATGAGGACTACTACAGTAATGTGGTGTAGAAATTGATGTGTGCCCGTTAAAAGCCAGACTCTATCAGTTTCAGCTTTCATGACAAAATACATTATTTCAACCCTGTAGCTAATGATTCAGCCACACTGAGGTTATTCTTTCCATCAGCATAGCTGATGTTTAAAACTACGTTACGTCTAACCAGCATACCGACTCATCTTTCCTAAAATCTTTCTGATGACCAAGTTGGGACACAAAGGAAACTGCCCAATGCTTTTCAAAGGATGCTTTGGAAATGCTGGAGCTTTGGGAAGTATTATTCCCACTTTGCTGCTAGTGAGAAATATTACACAAAGCTTCCCGGAATGACGTGACCTTACAGTGACAATGCTGAGTGGCAGGTCTGTGCTATGCAAAGAAGACAGTCACACTGTGAAGGAAGATGCTTGCATTAGTTGAAATGAGGTCAGAAGACAGTTAAGAGTATGTCAAAGATATTTGCAGCTTTGGAGACCCTCAGACCCCATCTCTTACTCTAGACAGGTACTAAGTAACAGGCAAAAAGAGTTAAGGAGGGGGGGAGGAAATAGCAAACAACCCCAGGGTGTAAATTGCTCCAGAAACACACCTTTATTTAAGTGCAGTGTGCCTTTGTCAGGAAGGTAAGAGGGCTTTCTTGTTAACAACCAGACATGGAAAACAAAAAAATAAGGAGTTTGAAAAACTGAAACCCTAGAAGACACTATGTTCAGAACAATTGAAAAGCACATGTTTCTCTGTAAAAAAAGCTATTGAATTCATTACTTCAGTGGAATTACTGATTCCAGAGGACCTCCTTGTATTGTAGCAATGTTGTGATAAGAACACATCACTACCAATACAGGCATAATTCTTAAGATCCCACTGCAAGGAGGAAACTATTCTAGGTGTCTTTGGTAAGAGGGGAAAAAGAAGACATTTTCAGCTGTATAATTAAGAAACTAGGAGCCAGAGAGGATAAATCTAGAAGCACAAAGATCAGGATTTAACATGGAGACATAGTGAACCTCACACTATGCAGCAGTTACAAGAAAGACACACAGAAAGTTCTTTGATACTGGAAATCTTAAACCAGTCTGTGGACGTGCTTTGTATTGGCATAAGGAAAGATGTAACTGGATATCATGGTCTGGCTAGAAATTTAATGAAATGAGGAACAGTGTCAACTTCAAGACAAGCAATGCAAATACAGATGTATGCTTGGTTTTCAAAGTAGAATTGTGTCACATGTCTTTTGGACAGCAGAAAACCAACATGTCTTCAGCTCACTCAGTCCAGACTTCAGAAAGTTACTGCTTTAGCTCTCTGTTATTAAGGAATTTTAGATACACATACTTTCCCCCCCTTCCATTCTTTCTCTAGGTGAGTCAAAGTGATGATTGGAGTTGCATTGAAAATGTGTTTTTCATAAGTTAATTTTCTTTCAAATAAAGTTGAATCTGCCAATCCATTTTATCAGCCTAAGTGCACCTGCCTTCTTCTTCTCTTTCCTTTTGGCCACACATACAGGCCAGGGCAACGTGAAGTTTTTCAAAGCTGAACCCACTCACGTTCTGTGAGTATTTCAGTGTTTAGCACGTACACTGCTCTAACAACAGAGCATTCTGTGATGCTGTGACTAGTCACTTCCAGTACCCCAATTAGCTTGCGTAGATTATGTCAAATATCCCTACACTGCGCCAAAATTCCCAGCATATCTGTATGTGCAGGATCTAAGCACTAGATAGAGTCACAAATTAGAAAATAAATTTGTTGAGGAATATCTGTCTGGCAGGCAGAATGCTGCATAGTCTGAATGTGGAGCTGAGACATTCAAATTCTTGGTCAATATGGATCTAAGTCATGCCTGTTTTCTTTTTGTCAGAGAAGCAGCAGGAAGTTCAGAAGAAATAAGATCAGCTTTTAGCAGTGGAGCCTTGGATTTTCCAGAAGAGTGAGTAATATATAATTACCTGTTTCTGCTCTATGGCTTCACTTTATATTTGCATAACACTGCATAGCAAGGACTGTAAGTACTTTTTAAGTCATGACTTCACCTGAGATGACGTACAGACAATCCACCACACCCCACACACACTACAATACCTGTTTTATTGTCTGATTTCTTTACGTGAAAGAGGTGGATATGGGATCAGAGCTCCAGCTTCCATTTGACTGAGGCAAACACCCTCACAACGGTCCCAGGCTGTTTACTGGCCTGTGATTTTCTCAGGAAACTATAATCTGATATATGCTTTCCCACAGCACATTTATCAAATGCACTGCGATGAAACATCTTGTTTTAAAAAGCCAACATATCTCTGAATAGTGCTGTGCATGTCTTAAAGTTTACATACTTTGGATAAATTTGCCCACACAGCCTTCTATTTTTCCAAGGCATATCCTTTTCCTGCAAGCTTTTAGGTTTGCAAGTGAAAGTGTTTCTCAGAATGTTTGCTGGCAAGAGGCCATAGTGTGGCTGGTAGAGTATTCTGTATCTTTTCATGTTGAATGGATGGAACATTTTTCTGATATTGCTCATTTTCTGTTGGAATAAAGATCGGGTAATGTTAAACATTGTAACACTCTTCTATTGAGAAGAGCAAACCATAAACTATTCAGGACCTGAAAAGTCTTTGTTACAGGTAAACTGTTAGTAAATTAATGCTAAGCTTTCAACACCATCTTTACTGAACATGTTCTAGTTCTCCTTCTGAAAAATTAATATTGCAGCCTCATATGTCATGAAACACTTGAAATACCAACCATTTTTCTTTATCTGTAAAGTAAGGTAATGTATACAGACATCCTTGAAAAATGCCTGCTGTGTCTAAATTATGAAAATAGAAGAGTGTAAACATAGCAAGGCAGGCTAAAAAAAAGAAAGTTTAAAAAGAGCAGCAGAGACAATCAAAACCAGTCATCAGTCTTTCTTCAGAAACAACAGAAATAGGAAGCCTGCTAGAGAATCCACAGGGCCATGTAATGAAAAGAATAGATGAGGTCAAGCAGAATGCAGGAACAATGCAAACAATCAGTATTGTTACGTATTGGTTTCGTTAATCTAATTATTTTTAAATATTACTGTATTTAAATGAACAACTTGATATTAAAAAATCATTTATCATAAAATACCCAACAATCTATGAAGAAGGCAATTTTTATGTAGTAATTATGTTGATGACATTCTGAATTAGCTCAAAATCTTGAAAAGAAACGACATCTTGAGGAAACTCTAAGATTCAGTTGTTACAGACCTTTGCCATAAGAAACCACAAACATGTATTTCATTTGATCACAAAAGACAAAAATGTGTGACAGTGAGCCTTTTAAAGAGTAAAAAGAATTTTTACTTCAGTAGAAAAGCTTTCCTGTCTTCACTGTTTTCCTTGTTCCCTTATTCATATCGTTCTGCTCTTTGAGTCAACTTGGGCAGACTGACTCACCAGGCTCTAAGGCACTCAGACAGTAATGGAGTTAAAATAAAGAAACCTATTTGAGAGCTGTCTTTTTTTAAATGTTGTCATTTCAAATTTTGGATTCTGATACAAAGAAAATGAATCAGTTCATTCCAGATTCAGGTTCTGAATGACCTCCCACTCCTTGTGGTTAAAGGACCTCATCTGGGTTTTACATCTTTCTGTTTTTTAAAGAGAGCCCCTCCCATTTCATGGAATCCTCTGGTTTTACCCTTTCAGAAACATCCAAACTCTATGAGTCAAAGCAAGAGTTTGCAGTCTCAGGAAACTGAGATTGATACCCCAAAAACATTGCTGGTTTTACTTCTCTGAGTCGACCCAGTTCTAGGCCTCTCAGTTCAGGAAGGACATTGAGGTGCTGAAGCATGCCCAGAGAAGGGCAGTGGAACTGGTGAAGGGTCTACAGGGTCAGTCCTATGAGGAGTGGCTGACAGAGGTGGGGTTGTTTAGCCTGGAGCAAAGGAGGCTCACGGGTGACCTCCTCACTCTCTACAGCTGCGTGAGAGAAGGTTGTAGCCAGGTGAGGATTGGTATCTTCTTCCAGGCAACCAGCAATGGGATGAGAAGAAATGAATCGTTAAAAAACCCGGTATTCAGGGACAAAACTCTCTAACTAATTAAAGTTAGAAAGTGGCATGTTTATTACGCCGGCAGGCAGTCGCCTCCTAGAGACGTGCCAGCCGCTTACACAGTTATTTGCCCTCTATTTATTTCACCAAGTGGTACATATGAATCATGTACATATCTCCAGCACCTCCCATTCCTGCTTCCTATTCTGGTCCTTTGCACGTGCACAATTCTTTTCTTGATTTAGGTCAGTGGTCTTGATTTGAGTCAGTGGTCTTGAAAGATGAAGTCAGGGATCTCTTCATCACCATGAACTTTCTACCTTCTATTCTGGGCAAGCCTCAGCAAGCCTTCTAGAGACGGTCCATACTTCCTGCCTGTATTTGATCATGCAATCTAGGTGCTAGCTATAATTCTATCAGCTTCTTTTGTCTTTATGACAGTTCATTTACTATAAGCAAAGTTTCAGACAGGTACATAATAGTGAGTAGCACTGTACTTCTTAGCTAAATTTCTAATTCTTCATTAACTTATCTTTTAGTTCAATCAGTACAAATTGTTTCTAACTCCTAACTGAAGTTTAACTCTTCATAATCTTAACTCAGAAACGGCCTCAAGTTGTGCCAGGGGAGATTCAGGCTGGGCACCAGGAGGAATTTCTTCATGGGCTGCTAAACATTGGAATATACTGTCCAGGGAAGTGGTAGAGTCACCATCCCTGAAGGTGTTCCAGAAATGACTTGACATGGCACTTTATGCCATGATCTAATTGACAAGGTAGTGGCCAGTCAGAGGTCGGACTTGATGATCTCAGAAGTGTTTTCCAACCTTAATGATCCTATGATCCTTGCCAGTAGACATTTCACAAGATCTGCTCAGGCTGAGGCTACAGCTGGTCCACGAGCCAGGAAAGATCTGCTCACTCTAGAGCATCAGCTAGAATTGAGTCAGAGCAAAACCTATGGGCAACTCTTCCCCAGCTGCGGAGGCCAGAGATACAAAAAGACAAGGGGACTACCCCATGCAGGTAATCAGGCATCTTGATCATGAAACTTCAAGTTGTAAACACTACAAAGACCAGATCATTTCATGGATAACCCAAGGCCTAGTTAACATGGTCTTATGTGCTGCCAGTTGTTCAGGAAAATTGGTAGTTCAAAGACAGAAGAGATCTTGGAGAAAGTGTGGTGATCCCTCTTTGTATGTTAAGACCTCATTTTTTCAGTCTTTGGGACAATGCATAAGCAATGGCTCCAAGACAGGCGTTGCAACTCCAAGATTTCCATTTAGTACAAAGCATTTTTCAGGGATGTTATTTTATCTAACAAAGGCTTCTGGCTTTCTTCTGGTGATGTGAAACAACCGACACATGCAGTTTCAAGTCACATGCACCTCCTGTGCTTCCCACTGTAATTCTGCAAGGGGCAGCACTTGATTGAACTAATCTGCAGGCAACAGAATGCTGGAAAAGGCTTTTAAGAGGGACTCTTCAGACAGCACAAGTAAGTCTTTTGTATTCCTCCTCATTTTTCTGAAGAGCCAGTCATTCTTCCAGTGACCAGAGACTGAAGACTCTGCAGATCAAATCACTTTGTGTGCCCATCTCACTTTTTCCAACCAGTAAGATCATGCTGCATTAAGGACCTTGCATTTTCTAGGGGAATCACTTTTGGTGGTACAAAGCCCTGACAGCTGTTGATGCCATTTGGGTTCATGAAAGTGCTCGATGTCTGTAGATCTGTGTGGTGGCCCTGCATTTATGTCTATCTGTGGGGTTTTTGTGCATGTACCAACTAGGAATAACAACCTCAGCCTCACTACTAGTTGCACCAGGAATTTCATCTCTGTTGGCTGACAAATTCTGCCCTCCTTGACACTCTTCTGCACTGTGTCCTTTATAAGACATGTTTAAGGACTCAAGTACAAGAAGAGGGCTCTGTCTTCTATCTGATTAGGGAAGACATTTCAGTAGAAGGGATGTTGAAGGCAGAGCTTAAAGGCAATTAACATTATTTGTAGACTACTTCTGTGTAAACTCATTATTCTGGTCTTTTCCTAGGAGGAAAAATGAGAAGAAGCACCAGTGTCCCAGTCTCTCTCTATTTGCTAGTGTAAATCTTAGAAATTTTTAAGCACCCTAGCTACTGAGTTCCTAAAAATAAGGCCACGTGGCAAAAAAACCCAAAACCAACAACTTCCATAAATTAACAAAGAAATGCTTTGATATATAATTTGTGTTCAGTGTTCCTAGAGATCCTCACATGCAACTGCATGAATGAACATAGGGAGCCCTTACACTGAAGACCAAGTCTCTGGAGACAGCATATTACTACCCAGGGGCTTTACTGTTTTGTAGCCAAGAAACAAGTCCAACATGTGCAGCAACAGGTGGAATAAGAGAATAGGTCTAGCTGTGGCCCAAACCTGCATTTTATTGTATGAATCTTTACTTTCAGTAAAAGTGCCTTTAATTGTATAAACAAGACCAATTCCCTTCACTTGGACTAGTAATTGCTCTAATTTTCTGTGTGCCTGAATCTGAAAGGAACAAATGATCTGTCTCTCAAAGCAGTGAATACAGTTCAATCAATGCTAAAAGCAAATGCTTTGAGACACTGATGCTTAAAGAATATTTGAATATCCCAGGAAGTGGACTATTGTCACCTTCCAGTCTACAACCAATCTTCCTGGGTACTGGTGCTGCAGTACAAGGAATGTATTTCTCCACACTCCTGTAAATGCCAGATGTATATTCATTGAAATCCTGGATTACGCTGTTGTTTTGCAGCCTCCAATCCTTGTTCAGGCTCCATAAGAACTAATAAAAATAGCAGTTCCTGCATGAATACAAGAACGAGTCTAGCTACATAGCTCAGGACTCTCCTGCACAGGTGGGAATGAGGTCCTCCAACCACAGACCAAAGCAGAGCTGGTTTGGAGGTGATTCTGTGGCAAAGTCTTCGCCTGGCCTAGTGAACCATGCTAGCAAGGTGTGCAGGAATAGTATCAGCTCAGGATTATAGTCTCGGGATGACTACCCAGTAATTAATGAGCAATCATGCACAGCTCTTGAAATGTCCCCAGCCATCCTGGGGCTGTCAGGAATCAGAAATCGGGAGTGGTGGCCATGGGTGTGGCAAAAACGCACAGACAAGCAAAGAGAAACTGAGTGCATGCAGAACTGCCAAGGCCAAAAGCTGCTGTTAGGCATCAATTTCCCTTGGCATCCCCATCCGAAGCCACAAACGCAGGATTCTGTCTCTGCTCTAACACCTAACCATGGTGGTGACCACAGCTAGCAAGAAAAAGGCCAGCTGCCAGCTAAGGCTCACATAAAAGTGGTCAGCCATGAGGGCTATTGCTACTGAGAACTATTTTCAGTCCCACCCAAACCAGAGCTCTGCCTTTAACACCTATGATCACTATCAGCCTGTTGAAAGGCTACAAAGTCAAGATGAAGAACCTAAATGCACCATGACACTCTGCAGCTCTCCCCAAGTTCTGATCCAAAATTGAAAATATCTGGCAAGTGCTCCCACAGAAAGATGCCAGAAAGGTCCTACTGGCTTTCACCTTTCCCCCTGTAGCTTTTCAGCAGCAGCACCAACACTGCAGGCTATATGCTTGCCTAGCCAGCTAAGTGTACAGTCACACTCCCAGAGTTTAACAGAGATAGAGCTCCAAAACTGAAAATGCCTGGCGACTGCTCCAACACGAAAGGTGCCAGAACAAAAAGCTGTTCCTGGCCTTATCCTTCCCCATGTAACCTTTCAACAGTGCATCCAGATGGGAATATGAACTTGTCTAGGCAGCTAAATGCACCACCACAGTAAAATAAGCTCAGATACTCAGAACACCTGATGACGACTCCAAAACAATAGGTGACAGAGCAGAAAGGTGTTGTTGGCCTTTACCTTCTTGCTGTAGCCTATTCTTTCCCTGTGCATCCTACAAATTGCAGCACTGGCACTGGGGCTATGCACTTGCCTTCCCAATTTAAGTGTACAATCACATTTTTTTCACTGTTTCAAATGGCTCGTGGTACTGGATGTGTTCAGTGGGGATCTTAGCCTGTGCTGGTAGTGCAGTTTACCAAAAATTATAGCAGTTTACAGGCTGCAATAGGAGAGTGAAGGCCAGCAAGAGTTTTCTGTCCTGGCACTTTTCTTTTGGAGCAACCCACGAATGTTTACTGTTTTCAAGCTTAGTTGCTGGCTATTAAAAAAACAGGATTGCACTTTTAAGTGAGAAGGAAAGCACATAGCCTCACTGTTTCTGATGTAGTTTACAGCCTGCATGAGGAAAGAAAAAGCATGCAACAGCTTTGTGGCCTGGCACCTTTTCTTTGGGAACAGACTCTGGACATTTTCAATTTTGGAGCTAGAATCTGATGCGAGTAAATAATGTTATGTACATTTAGGTGGGAAGGAGAACACATAGGGCCAGAGTTTGTGGAGCAGTTTATAGGCTGCGATGGGAAAGTGAAGGTCTGCACTGCGTTCTGCCTGGATGTTTTCTGCGGGAGCAACGCGTGATGTGTTCAGTTTTGGAGCTGCCCTTGGGGTCCATGCGGGAACATCACGGTGTTTTGAGTTTGTTAGGTGAGTGCCTTGCCCCATCTGGTGGTTATGTCGAGCGGCGCGGAGGGAAAGAGAAAAGCCAGCAACAGCTTTCCATCCTGCTGCAGTTCGTGGGGCTGCGCTGCAGTTCCTGAACACAATAGCAGCGGAGGCACCAGGGACACCAAGAACGCCTGGCAAAGGCAGGGTTTTCTTTCTCACTCAAGCAGCTACTATAGCTGCTAGGACAGTACAGGTAGCTGTACAAGACCTTCCAGTGTCTTCCAGTACCTAAAAGGGACTTTCAAGAAGGCTGAAGAGAGACTTTTCACAAGGGCAAATACTGATGGGACAAGCGGAAGTGGTCTTAAGCTGAAGGAGGGTAGGTTCAGATTACATTACATTCCCCACCTGCCCTAAACCTTCTCACTGAACCTTTTTGGGAAATTCTGCCAAAATCTGGGGTAAATTCAGAGATGAATGAGATAATACTCATTTTCCCATTTCAGTTCCTGTAGTACATAATCATAGAATCAGAATCACAGGATGGTTTGGGTTGAAAGGGACCCTAAAGATGGTCTAGTTCCAACCCCTTGCCTTTGGTAGGCATGCCACCCACTAGACTACATTGCTTGAACCCCCATCTGACCTGGCCTTAAACATTTCCAGGGATAAAACACAGCTTCTCTCAGAGACACATGCCAGTGCCTCACCACCCTCATAGGAAAGAATTTATTGCTGATACCTAATCTAAACCTTCTCTCTGTCAGTCTGAAGCTGATGCCCCTTGTCCTGTCACTCCATGTCCTTGTCAAAAACCCCATGCCAACACTCTTGGAGCCCCCTTAGGTACTCAAAGGGTCTCTAAGGTCTCCCTGGAGCTTTCTCTTCTCCAGGCTGAACAACCCCAACTCTCTCAGCCTATCTCTATAGCAGAGGTGCTCCAGCCCTCTGATCATCTTCATGCCCTCCTCCAGCAGGTCCATGTCCTTCTCATGATGGGGGCACCAGAACTGAACAGATCAGTTTTATGTGATTCTTAGAGTATCACATCTTCTTGTGCAGTTCAGAACAAGGTAAGTCCTTCCCAAGATCTATGATGAGTGTTTTGGAGGAACTTCTCTTTTCAAATCTCCTGTCCTTTGCAAAGATTTTTTTTGTACAGATATAAGATTGATCCTATCACAGACTGGTGTGCTCCCTGATGGTGTCAAGAGCTATTTTTTTGTTTCCTCTCTCTGACTGCAGCTCTGTGTTTCTAACAAACGAGCTATTATAATTCACACAGGTTTATTCAGCACACTGTCAGACCTGAGTGCTGTCAGGCTTGTTTATTTTTTTATGTCTTCCAGGCCTTTTGTAGGAAGGCACAAAGAGCCTCACTTTCAGCACGTACACCTCTTGTATCAACAAAGTGCTGAGTAACACTGTTGTCCTTCCTCTGGCTGATGGCTTGTTAAATAAAACTCATGTCTTGCTCTTGTTTCTGAAGAATTGGTTTTACCTCCATAGATGAGGAAGACCCAGACAAGCTGACACATTTCTATAATATGTTCAATGCTAAAATATGTTAATTTGCATGGTATTTCTCAAATTTGGGTAAGCAGAGAATCAACAAAAAGTGATTTGTAAAGAAAAAGTTTTCTATATAGCCTTTTAAAATTTTTCCTGCTAGTCAAGTGTTTACTCTGTTTGAGTAAATTCTTCTGAGGAATTTCAGTAATCGCTTCAGCTTTTGAGTGTTGCTCTTTCTTGAAATAGGCAGTGTTGAGATAAAATAAAGATTTATTTTCTCAGCGGGCCTGCAGGGCCTTTCCTGAGGCTTACAGCCAGATTTGTGCAGCTCCTTGATCTAAAGTGGAAACACACTCCTCACCCCTGCACAAGTCCTCCCATCACTTGCAGTGGTGACCTTTGAAAAGTGAGTTTGAAGAAGGACAGTTTGGAGGTTTGGCAGCACATCTCTGCTGACCTTTACCGAAATGCTTCTTGCTGTCGAGCTGTCATCACCGTGCATGTTCCTGCTCTCAGTGTACCTCAACTGCGCTGGGAGATGCTTGTGCTTAAATCTCTCCTCCGCCGCTCGTGTCAAAGTGGAGTTGTGCTCTTGCACATTAAGAACGTGCACAAACCAAGTACCGGAGCTCAGCTGACAAGCTGTAACTTCTTAACCACCCACTTGAATATATATAGCTGTTTGCCTAAGGGCTTTCATTTAGGTTTTGACCCCCTGTGCTTGTGAAAGTATTCATGCACTTATTTAACTTTGTGTACACAAGTGTCTGGTGTCAATTAGCCCACTCTGATAAATGAAGTGTAGAATATATGTAAATGTTTGCAGGAAGAAGATTAGATCCTGTTTATATCTTTCATATCTGTAAAGGAAAATAATCTATTGCCTCATAAATCAGTCTCTATGAAAAACTCGTCGCATCATTTTACTATTGTGCAACAATATTGCTGTTGCTGTGGCAAGAGGACACAGTCTGAGGGCTTGAACCAGCCAGTCCTCAGTAGAATTCATTCCACAACATTTAAAACTGGGTCAAAAATGTCCAGAGTGAGGAAAAAGTTTCCTAAGTTCAGACACTGGGGAAAACTTCAGTGCCATTCAAATTAAAACTTAGCAATGCCAGAATTTTACCGCTGCATTTGGTTTTGAGCCTGCTAGAAAAATATATGTCAAGTTGCAAACGTTGTGTAAAGTTACTATGTCATCATACATAGAAATGAGGTGGAATAGGGGTTAGATTTCTTCTTGAACTGTGTTGAAATGCTCTTCCTAGAAATGTCTGGGATTTGTAACCCAAGAGGTACCATGAACCTGAAACTGTGGTCACTCATTTTCTGATGGGTCTGACGTGGTCCATCCCTGCTCCTTTTGCAGTGGCCCATTTAGCATAATGTTGTGAAGAACAGAGAGAGAAGTATTTTGCTGTATTAATCCCTGATCTGGCATTTTGGCGAGTGGGTCAGGGTTATAATTCCTTTTCCATACACATAGGGAGAAATCTTTGCCTTCTCCAAAGACTAATTCTATGAATTGCTTAGACTTTTATGTGCTGCACTTGTTTATCCATTCAACTTCATTGTAACAATATGGTAGAAGGGGATCGTCAATTGATTTTTAAATTCATTCTACCTTAAAATTCAAATAAAGTTGCTTTCATCCCACTAGTTTATTAACTACTGTCTGTCAAAGCCAGATCACAACTATTCTCACTGCTATGAATTTCCATTTTGACGGAGGGCATACATGGAATTCTCTCCTGGGGCAGCTTGAAGAAGCCCTTATGTGATTTATAGTCACATAAGATTCTGAAGAATGTGTAATCTTCAGTTCTACATTATCATCCTGCCCTCACACCTTCCACCTACTCAGTGCTAATCATCTTCTTGCTAAAACATCTGGTCTCTAGACACCCAGAAATTGTACTGAAATATAAACTGTGAGGTTGCTCTTCAACCTCTCACATTATCACTCAATAACAGATATCAGAGAGACTTTACGTTGAGTAAATATTGTATGCATTGCAATGGCTTTGGAAATCTTTGTCCTTTGCTAGGAAGTAGGAGATACCCAGCTGCAATATCAAAACTGTAAATATTTGCGACTAAATTGCACAAGATGTGCTTTCTATTTGAACCATAATGTTGGGATTTGCCAGATTAAATATAAAAGTATTTGATGGTGATGTTTGTGTCTGAGCTCACTTTTTTTTTGCTACTGGAGAGAAAGAGGCACTTTTAGAGACTGTTTGTAGAGGACTCTGATCCAGCAATTGATCTTTATTCCATACAATATAGAGGTGCAGGCTGGGAAGATCTGGAAGAGGTTACCTGAGCCTCCATTCAGTCTCCTAGGCTGAATCAAGCGCTCCTGGACCTTCTTTTGAAAAAGTATGTCTGAGCTGTTACTAATAAAAGGGAAAGACCAGGTGCTGGGTTGACTTCAGTAGAAAAGACATGCACAGATGGCCTCAAAACCTGATGATTATTTGCATCTAACACTTCATTTCAGCTTCTGTAAAGTTATGTACCTGCTTGAAGTTGTTCTACTATTGGCCATGGAGAGAGAAAAGAATCTCTGAAGATCATCCTTTCTGCCCCAAAATATGTAAAATCATTTCTTGGTGATGTGACTCCTCTGGAGGTACCTCTGTCTCTCTGTTGGTTTTAGATCAACACCTCAAATCATCTGCCCATCTTTAAGCAAGAGGGAGTGAGATGCGATTAATTTGAACATTATCAGGGCAGAACTCAAAGCTGGTATCTGAAAAAAGATTTTCATAAGATGATCCTGAAAATGATCAGATTCCAGACTTAATTTGTGACCAGTTAAAAAAAAAAAAAAAAAAAAAAAAAAAGACTTAAAACATGCTCCTGGACAATGTGAGCCCATGTACCTTAGGTGGAAGAGATTATCTATATATAAGAAAAAATGCCTGCCAGTGACAAGCTAAGATCAGATCTCCTTAAATGGCTAATTTGATTCAAAATTGACATAAAAATTCTTGCAAGGTAGAGACCAAATGGGAAGGGCTAAATGACCAGAAGATCACCAGTCCTCTCTCCCACCTGCTATTATTATTTTTCCATCAGAGCCTGATGGATAAAGTGCATCTTAAAAATTCAGCACTCCACTCTGATGGCAATAGGAAGAATTTTTCTGTCGTTGGCAGTGTACACCAGGATATTACCTTGACTCTCAGGATTGTAAATGCTGCTGCTGTCATATCACAGCTTTAATGGGCAGTTCAAGGCACTACTTGGGTAAGCTGAATTCTGTGTTTGAAAGGCCCTTCTGAGTTCTGGTTATGTCACTAACTATGCAAAATGCATAAGAAAGTAAATATTGTGGAAAGGAGTAAGAGGGCAACCATTGTGCAAATAAGGGAATTCCTTATGTGTCTAGAACAGGATTTCAGATGACTGATTGTTAAGCATTACATTATTATGCAATTTCTATATATCATTAACAGTCTCCCTTTGTAATCTGCATATTTTTCTAATATAAGATCCCTTTGATGATAGTCCATTTTATTATGCTTGGTGATTTGTCTAATTACCAGAGTCAGTGCATCATTATTTTTGCTGTTATTACACTCATTAATGATCTGTGAAGATTTTTTCCTTTTGGATGTTTTCCCCAGCACAACACGACACATTGCTGTAATGGAAGTATTATTTTGAGAACAAAACTAGTTTTCCCAATAACTGTTTCCTGATTATTTCCCATTTTCTGGTGAAGCCCAGACACAAGTTTGTAGTCTCTCTTGGTGTCAGAAGGCTGTTTACATGTTCTGGAAATGCTGAGACCAAACACATTCTCCAATAGCAGTGGTGCAATGATTTATACTGGATCCTTTTAAGACTGACTCTTGGTGCTTTTCATGTGCTTAACCAGTTGTACTTGAGCTTAGGTGAGTCCCAGGTCTCCTTGATATCTCAAGCAACGATTTAGAAGTAAATGAGATACTTCAAGTATAAAATGGCGCATCTTGAGACTGGAATACCAAAACTAGAATGCAATAAATCTGAATTCATTCAGGAAAATATCTGCTAGGAGTAAAAACTGAGAACAAACATTCCCAAGCACAGACAATAAGAGAAAAGAGAAGAGATTATAAGGAACAATGAGTATGGATTTTACATTGTTGTCCTGGGTTGCAGTGTATTCTATTACCATCCTCATGAGCTGTTGAAATCAGGTGGGGCAGTGTTTCCTTGCCTCCTCCCCCCGGACTATCTTCTGTTAATGGCCCATCAATGCCCTGCCGCATGAGTCATTATCCCATTGTGAGATGCTCCACCCAGAGGGAGGAACCAAGCATTCCATCCTGGATATAACCTGAGATTCTGAACACCGCAGGCCCCCTTTCCACTGGATTCTCAGAGGACAGGAGCTACACAGCCACCACTGGACCCTCTGAGGAAGAGCAGACCCTTTTTCTACAGGATCACTTCTTCAGGAGGACTGCAGCCACCATTCTACCAGACTGCTACCACCACTCTGACTAACAGGGTGTCAGGTTGTAGCCTGACTCTGTCAGTTTAACCCAGTGTTATCCGCCTTTATTTTTTTCCCTCTTTTTATTTCCCTATTAAATTGTTATTCTGACTTGGTGTCTCCCACTAGTTTGTTTTCAAACTAGTACAATTGTTTATAAGAAAACAAGTCCAAATACAATATTTTGGATACGTCCTTTATGAAAGAAGCACAAACCAAGTTTGGAAGCACAGATCCACTCTCAGTTCAGTCTTTGAAATATGGATCAAAGTTGTCTGCTCCATGGAGGCGTCAGTCAGCTCTGCTCTGCTTATGTTTCTTGAAGGCATCTGCTTTGTATCTCATTGGACTACTGCATAATTGTTTTCTGCTGTTAATTTTGAGTGACTTTTTTTACCCCTGAAAATGAAAGACATAAGTGGCATCTTACTAGCAAACCAAAACTTCCTGGGTCTGGCTAAGGCTGTGTGTGCTGCTCTGAAGTGTGACTGCCTCTGTCTAGAATAGAGCTGGTGGAGCTGTGGTTGATAAAGATTAATCCCATCACACGTATTGCTGGTTCAATTACCAAACTAGAAACTAAGCAGATAAGTTATATCAACTTGAAATGAAATTTTTAAGCCATTTTCTGTTGAGGTGGACAAATAAAACAGTTGGGTTGAACTGTACAATTTTATCTATTTAGATCAGAAATCAGCAGAAACCAAGGCAAGGATTATGTGCCATTCATGAAATGGAAGATTAGGAACAGGTCAATATCAGTCCCAGGGAAAAAGAATATCTCTGGGATAGAGAACAATGATTCAAATACCTCCAAGTCGCTCCAAAGTTTTGGATGTGTCCTCAGTGCTGAGTGCCATTCACTGCACTGAGCTGGATGAAGGACACAGGCAGCACCACAATCTCTTCCCCATCAGTTAACCATGGTTAAGAGGTTCATGGGTTAAGCCTCTGGAATTCAAGTACAGCTCCAATGTTTAAATATTATTTGGGTGTCCTGTTTTTGCTTCATAAGCCTCCTTCAGAGATCTCTTCCTCAAGATCGTCCTTCTTCTTCCCCTGGTGTGCACAGCAGTCTGGGTTCATGCTTGGAGATGAGAGATGGGCATCAAGATGCTGTGTCTGACTTCCTGTGCCCTTCTTTGGCATGAGATCTGGATCCCTGGACCAGGCCATGACAGTACATCCATCAGTAGCATCTGGAAAGCTGTCAAGTGAGTCATCATCAGTCATCAGTGATATCAGCAGCTTCATGCTGGTTTCCTACAGTTATTCATGCAAATTTTCATGTTGAAATTTGGCAGGACATGCAGCAGAGGTGCAGCCATGGTTTCAAGGCAACGTGATGTGTTTTTTTAGAAAAAAAATAAGGTCTCTTCAACCATGTGTCTGTGCAGTGAGGCTCCTCAAGTCCACAAACTGTGTGATCAAAGCTACATTCTGCTCCCTCTTGTCCCAGCTGAGTGGGATAATGTACAGTGACCTTTCCCTTGATTTTGCTGAATGACACACATGTGAAGCCACATAAGTGGTTCTGGGATCATGCTGGCACATTGGGTTAAGTCAGTGGAACTGAGGACTGAGGCTGTTATTTCTCCTCATCTCCATGGCAACCTCTCACAAACTGCTATTTTACTCCTATGCAAACGCTTAACAAAGAGCATATGCTCTTCAGTAGTATAGGATGTTATGTTAAAAAACCTCCTATGCAATAAAATGCTGTTCCACTGTAAACTACACTCCACAGCTGGAGTTCAGGCTGATAAGCTTTTGAAATCTTTTAAAACTGTAATTTTCTATCTCAGGTGAAATGGGCTAAAAATATCTATCTGTTTCCCCTGGTTTCCATAACAGCTTGTCAACACACTGGAGGAAAGGATGTCATCCTGGTCAGATTGAAGAGGTGGACCTTTGTGAGCCTCGTGAATTCAACAAGGCCAAGTGCAAGGTCCTGGGCCTGGGTGGGCGCAATTCCGTAGCACAAACACAGGCTAGGTAGAAAATGGATTGGGAGCAGCCCTGAGGAGAAGGACTTGGTGGCACTGATGAACAAGAAGCATGACATGAGCCAGCAATATGCATTCACAGCACAGAAAGCCAAGCACATCCTGGTCTGCATCCAAAGGGAGGGGATTCTGCCCCTCTACTCTGCCCTCATGAGACCCCACCTGGAGAGCTGCATCCAGCTCTGGGGTTTCCAGCACAAGGATGTGGACATGCTGAAGCAAGTCCAGAGGAGGGCACGAAGATGTTCAGAGGGCTGGAGCACCTCTATTACAAAGACAGGCTCAGAAAGCTGGAATTGTTGAGCCTGGAGAAGGGAAGCCTCTGGGGAGACCTTAGAGCTCTTTCCAATGCCTAAAGGGGCTGCAAGAGAGCTGGAGAGGGACTTCTGAGAAAGGCATGGAGTGACAGGACAAGGGACAATGACTTAATATTGAAAGAGGGAAAGTTTAGATTAGAAATTAGGAAGAAATTCTTTCATTGTGAAGGTGGTGAGGGACTGGCACATGTCTCTCAAAGAAACTGTGTCTGGTCCATCTCTGGAAGTGTTTAAGGACAGTTTGGATGGGGCTTTGAACAACCTGGTCTAGTGGAACGTGTTGAAACTTTAAGGTCTTTAAGGTCTCTTTCAACCCAAAACATTCTATGATGTATTTTTGCGCCTTATCAGAGATCTTAAGTATTGTGTGTGTGCAAGCACTGTTCTTCCCCCTTCTGCAGCAATAGTGTTCTATTGTCTGGTTTTAATTTGTAGTTCCCTTTGAGCTCCTTTAGGTTCCTCAATGAGTTCTCAAATTTCCTGTCTTGGCAGTGGTGCCCTGGCTGGAGTCTTGCCACCCTCTGCCAACCAAAACCCTGCATGGCCCTTTTTTGGTTATGCCATCAGTTAACCTTGTCATGAAAAGCAACCTCTCCAACAAGCAGAGCCTTTCAAACTCGGGATGTCAGGTAACTGCTAGTTGTAGGTATTGGTTTGTCATTAGGCTATTTACTTCTCTGATGTTAATAGTAGATTGCTGTTTATTTCTACTGGCCTGGCTAAAGCTGCCAGTTTTCAGAAACGGAAGGTCTGAAAACAGTACAAGCAGTGCAAACAATACAGGGAAACAAGAAATTGACTGTGACTCACAGCTTCTACATTCAGTTTCCACCTACACTGCTACAGTCAATTAACTCATTCATGGCTCAGTTTCAATACTCTACAAGAGCCCAGTAGTGACACAGGAGTGTGATGGTCTGGGCAACCTTAAAAGAAAGGGGCTTAGATATTCAGACACTGATAATTAATTTAAATACTGTAAATAAATGAAAAATGTTGATTAGCTGTTGATTTCTATTCTTACCTAGTGATGACAACTGCTTGCTCTCCTCCAGACCTCTGCCCTCCCAGCAATACAATTCGTGTGAACTGTGATTCAAGCCAGAATTTATGGGAAAAATTTACAAAGGCTATCTCTGCAGTGAGAGCCACCTGAATGGGTGAGCAAGGACACAGGAGAAGGGAAGCTATGCCAGAAGGAAGGGTGTTTAGTTTACCTTGCAATCACTGCAAATAAATGTGTAGAGAAAAAAATGGTGACAACAGAAAAAAAAAAAAACAAAATGTCCTGTGCCCTCCGTCCCCATGCACCCCAGTCTGCACTGCCTGGAACTTTTCAAGTAGAGGCTGAAGACCTAAAGCTATCCCAGGAAAAGAGAGTCTCCTACCTTACATGATCTTTGGCTGTACTCCAGCCAGTTTCTCATGCCCATTTGGGCATTTTCCAAGCCACCACAATAGGGACAATCCTCCCACTGTGAGAAAAATGTAATATTTGGCTTGTTAAATTGACTATTACTTCTGCAGCTGATAATCAGGGAACTACTTATCTGTTAATCATCCCAGTCAGGATCAGGCAGCCAAATATTCTGCATGAGTTACATTGCTGAATCAGGCAAAAAACCCCTCCTCTGGGCTGCTCTATGGCCCCTTTTCACCCCTCCCAGCCTATCTTCCCTCTCCAGGACAGAGCAAAGGGCTTTGTTCTGCTCCCAGGGTCTGCTTAAACCTATCCCGTCTATCTCTGCGCTTTGCCGGAGTCTAACCACGATATTGCAGAGACAACAAAAAGCCTGGTGAGGCCTGGGTAACTCTCACTGGGAAGGAATGGACTGCACCTAACACAGTCCTTAGCCTGCAAAACTACTTCCATCCTTACTTGATTCTTCATCCTCAGGCACCAAATATAGCTCTCTCCAGAGCACTGCTATCCTGCAAGTGCCACAGCTTTCTCCAGAGCCCCAAAAATGGGGCTGCTTGTGTTGACTAATCATGGGTGATATATAACAAGTCCTTATCTCTCACATCCCAGGTGCCCATCAGCCCAGCTATCCTGGTTTTGTGATGTTAGCAGCAATCTTGGGACCATTTTGCAAACCACATGTTGTGAGACGTTCTAGCACACTGTGCTGCCCTTACTGGGACAGCTTCCTTACACTGGATAAAAGCAGCACTGGCCATCAGAGATACTGTCTGGCTACTGAGTCATTGCTGCCAGCCCAAGGGGACCAAGTGGTTGGATAGCTAATTCCTAATTTAATAGAGTGGAGTGCCGTAGGACAGCTTCATCACCTCCTGGCTCTTCAGCCTTTGACTTCACTTTGAGCTTCTCGATGTAGACTCGATAGGGCAAGAGCTGACCCTGGCTGGGGCTGTGCCCATGACAGCTGTGAGCTTTCAGTTCCTTGGTGAAAGCTGTAAGCTCAGGCACATGAAGCCCTGCAGATCCCAAACAGAGCTGGCATAAGGCCGACCAGCTCAGCACCAGGGTAGAGCAGATATACAGCTCTCTGCACCCATCCGTGCGGGGTACCATCGGGGAGGTCAAAGGGAGCTGCTGGCAAGGGTTGTCCAATGCCTTTTCCCAGAAGCATTTTCCCCAGCACAAGATTTGTCTGGAGTGACCCTCCCCAAGGGGCTGTTTCCTTAAAGGAGGAATGTACTCATGGCCTGATGAAATGTTGAGTTACAAAGACATGATTTATGACACATTTTGCTGCATGAAAGGAAAACAGTAGCACCAAGTAGGCAGGGTCTGGGGAGAGCATGGTTTATTCCCTACAACTGTACCCAAAAGCATCCCTAAGAGGCAGCGAGTCTGCTGATAAGCCCCTGGGTATGTTTTCACTGCTCCCCCCCTCTCTTCTTCCCTCCATGGCAATGGGGAGCTGCACTTCAGCGTTACATAGGTATTGCTAAACAATGGAAAGCTGCTTTCTCTCACAACCTCCTAGGGTCCAGCTCTGTTCTGGCAGCAACATGTGTGCTTTCCCAACCTAAAGGAGGGAGGAAGGAAACCAACCATCTGGACAGCAGAACAATATGGGGAAGCCTCATTCCACTGAGCTCTGGACAAGATTGTTGGTTTGGTTCCTAAACTGGAAGCCTCAAGTTTAGCTTCTACTCCAGGAGATCTCAAGAGATGAGGAATGGCTGTTAAAAGGAAACTCAGTAAAAGTGCGTTGAGATTGGTGCAGAGCCCCTGCCTTGTACACAATTGCATCCTTGGCCAGTGCAAAATGCATTTTGTTGCAAATACAGTGTGTGAGCTACTGATGCACACTGCAGGGTGGGAACTGTGTGCAAGCCAATATTTACTGCACATGGATGCTCCAAATGGAGTCACCTGGTGCAGTTTCTCTGTGTCCTTGGAAACACTTATTCAGGTCCTCCCCGTGTGTGAGAGGAACCAGGTAGTGCTCCTCTCCAGCCATTTTTGGTTGAGTTTGATTGGAAGCTTTTCAGACATGTTTTGATACACAGGACAGTCCTTATTCCTGCAGTCAGTGGGACTGTAAGGTGGAAAGGTTCTCACTTCAAGAATGCAAAAAAATTATTCTTCTTTCTCTACCTAGGTTCAAAGGGTGCACTGATTTATAAGTGAATTTTATGTAGGTTCTGATGAAAAATCCTCCTTAAAAGGAAGTTCACAGGTTTATAAGTAATCTTTGCTGCTTTGAAGTCCTTTACATGTGCTATGGATAACACACTCCGCCACACGTTGGATGTAAAAATGCTTTCAGCTATGCTTGGTAATCCAGACCCCTACACTGTAGAAATCAACTGGGTCAGGAGAACATATTACAAAAGGGAAAAAAAACTCCCATGAAGATTTGACCTTCTACCTTTTCAGTAGGACTGTGGTGGTTATGCCTACACTATGAACAGTTAAGACCAGACACCATTTTCCCTTGGTCAGAAGTTTTTGAGAACAGCTGCATTTTTGACACAGTGCCAGCCCACAATTCATGTTTGCCTGCACCCTTTGCAGCACAGACTTGGTTGGTACTATGGTATTTTGACACATTGAACAGACTGTTCCATTTAGAGTAGATTTGTTTCTAGTCAATAATATTATTTCCAAAAATGTAAATGTTCTAGAAATAATAAACAAGGAAGAGAGGTCTCACTCCTTGATGAAATATGGGTGCACGAATTCCCCTGACCTAATTTCCAGTACACTCAAATATGATACAGTTCAAAAGTTCAGCTTGGGTTTAAATTTTGTTGAGTTTATGTTCTGTTTGAGACAGATGGCCTGAAATAGACAGGAGGAGCCCAGTGAAGAGCAGAGGGAGAGGAGGTCACTGGTCAGGGTGGAGTTTACAGAACAGCTGGGGAAGAAAAAGCAAGAAATGCATTAAAAGAATGAATATTTTGTACAAAGCCTCACTTTTGATGGGGTTTTCACATTGGTATCACCAGCTTTCACCTCGGTTGTCCTCTGAGCACAGTTCAAGAAGTTGCTGGATACATGGAACCTGATGAGCACCACCTGATGTCATCAGCTGTCCCATGCATGTTGTTGGTAAACCAAGAAGTGGGCACCAGTGGCAGCAGGGCCTTCACTGGTGTGACTGAAGCTGTCCTGCCAAAGGGTTTCCCCCAGTCAGGAACCTGGATATGCTGGTTTAATTGTTCTGGGACAATTTTCATTCATGGAACAAGAAGGATTCAGGCACTCAGGCTGGTATGAAAACCATCCAAGGCAATTAGAGTTGTCATAGAAGTCCTGAATAATTTACATTTCAACATCTCTAAGTCCAAACTGATGGGAAAGCATCCACTCCTTTCCCCATGCAAAAAGCCTCTTCCAGGAGGCAGACTCTGCTGCATTCCCCAGGTTCAGGATTGACCCCAACATACATTTACATCTATGCCACCACTGAGACTGTTAAACTCCACCCAACATTTGACTTACATTTTCTGTATGTTTCTTCCTTCTTCCCCTCTGATTCAGAATTTCCCTTTCTGTTTATGCACTTTAATTGTCTCCCTTCCTCTGGGAATCAGCTCTCACAACCTTTTTGTAAAGGTCCCATTTTTCAAACCTTTCCCAGTTGCTCCTGGATCCTCTCTGAACTCTCTCAGAGTGTCTGGCTGGAAAACTTTGCCAAGATTTTTAACCTTATTCTTGAGACCATGGTTCTTGAGGAGCAAACCTGGGAGCTCTGCAAAGCCAGACAGCACAAGGCAGATAGGAGCAGCTGCGACAGAGTTGTGTCCTAAGAAATTATCCCTAATCAGGATGTTAATGAATCTGCAGATGGTCTTAGCCTGTCCCATTTGTCAAGTAAAACATGAAAATGTTTTAAACTACTTCACAAGCGAGGAGAGGTGTAGAGAACTGTGAGGTCTTGGCTGGTAAACAGATTGTAACTTGACCTCATTCATTTACAGGTGAGACATCTTCAAAAACTGCGCTGGTTTAACCAGAAAAATAATTTTCATGACTTCCCAATGAGGATAGCATGTTGTTGCAAATACAGTGTGTGAGCACTAACTTGTGGGATGTCTGAAACAGCACAGTGGAAGAGCAAGAGACGTTTGGATGTTTTTGTAGGAAACTCAGCTATGTGCTAGGCATGTCTTTTAGGCTTTATTAATTGAATAAAGCATTTTTTTTATTATTGGAGGAGAAAAGAGAAGAAGATCTGCTCATTTTATTTAATCCAAATAAAGCAAGATCTTTCTTTGAGATAAGAGTTTATTCCCATAACAACTCTTGCACTAGACCAAAATCACAACAAGCAAGTTGTGAAAGAAGTGGTAAGAAAAAAACACCCTTTGGTCTACGAGATGCTACCAGCATTTCTCCACAGACAGCAGTCAGTGATTTGTTTAAATGTGCATCAGCTGGGTACTGTGATAGGAAACATCAGAGAATGCTTTGTGTGGGTGAATCAAGAGGCCTACTGAAAAGCAGTTGGAAGTACGTGCTGCAAACCAAATGCAGTGACACATTGTCTAGTGCACAAACATGTGATGTCATTGCACTTCTATTGCATCTACCGGAAAGTCTCCTCATGAGCAGTCTAAGGAAGCAGGAGGCTGGAAAAGTAAACAAAGAAGACAACATGACATTGGGTGTGCACAGGCAGAGAGCTGTGCAAAACTTTCCTTGATGAAAGTTTATCCTGATTTCTAGTTTTGCTTACTTTTTAAGAGAATAAGCTGACATTAGACTTCAGAGATCAGGTTTAACATACCAACATGTTAAGGCAGACCACTTGGAGCCTCTGGTTTTTGAACTAATTCTGACTTCTTATCCAACAGTGAGCTTGACTGGATACCCACAAACGGGGGTTCAGTTGCCTTTCAGATACCCTGGGGTATGCTGATGTCATACTCCTTCATGGTGGCACCATTGTTTTATCCTTCCCCAGTGACTTAAATGCCTCAGTATCTGGGCTAGAGAGGGAGACAAAACTGGTGGTTCACATCCATAGACCTCCCACATGAAACACCATGACTGAAAGTTGTGGTGACTTTTCTTTCCCTTCTGTCATACAGCCTGGTGTTCAGAGCACCATGCAGAGTATGGCACACTGTGGCTCAGTGTTCCTGCAGAAGGGAATTGCTTTAAGTAGTACATCAAGAAATATGGGAGGATGCTACTTTCCAACAGTCTTACTCAGGCTCTTCCCCTCTGCTTCTGCAGTCCCAGTGGCCAATTTGTTGTGTTCAGTTCTCCAGAGATTACTTAAATGCCGTTTAAGGAGCATAACGTTCTATAAATGGAGACAAAAATGAGGATAAATTGATAGTGTTCCCCAAGGACTGCCAAGGAAGGCACCACTTGGGGAATAGAAAATACCCATCAGGGTAGGAAAGAGAATTGGTTTGGTCACCTAGGCATGGAGTTATCGTGGCAGGTCTATTTCCAGCTGCACTTCATTCAGAGCTTTTTCCAACAGTGATGCTTTGGCAACGTTTATCTGCTTAGGAGATGTGGTACAAGGATGCTCAACATGACAGCCCTGTTGGGGCTTGCACAGATACAAATGGTTCTGTGCTGTTTGTGGCATTTCTGAATGTGCCAATGAACAGACTGTGAAATTCATAGGTAATTTCAACATTAAACACAGTCCTCTGCAGACTTTAGGCACCAGATGGAAGAAACAGCAACTGTAGAAGGACAGTAAAGATGTATATTTTGGACTTCTATATCTAGAGAGGCAATTAAAGCACCTGGAACCTCACCTGACTGGGCATCATTCCCTTCAAACAGGAAAGGAGCTCGACTAAGGTGTGATTGGTCCAGTTCAGCAATGCAATAACTAGCTTGATGTCTATTATGAAACACAAGGGGCAGATTAGAGGAAACATATGGCCTTGAATCACATATGTAAGGCAAGAAACATATGCTAAAGTCTGTTACAAGCAGCTTTTTCCAAGAGTAAACAACAATTAATGAAGCTGAAGGTTTGAAATTCCTCAATATATGACTCTTGCCAGAAGTTTTTGTAGCAACATTTTAAAGTGAAAGGCAATGGAGTCATAAAACTTGTAAATATTATAAAAAGCACAAATTACAATGTAAGTACTCATGATGGAAAGAAGTTTTACAGCAAAAAACATTTTTAAACTAAAATCTTACCTGACTGATTTCTTCTGGAATTTCATAAGTTTACTACCATTATTTTATTTTATGCTCTTCCTGGGTCCCAGCACAATTGAAGTGTAACAATATGAAAACATTTACGTAGTTTCAAGAGCCTAATATATTTTTTTTACTTTGTTTTGTTTTATTTTGCTTTGTTTTGTTTTAGTGATAGCTGGGAGGGATGTTATTTAGGATTAGCTGATTGAGACATTTCCTCATCTACTCTTGAACAAAGATAGTAAAAGCAAACAATGTTGCAATGATTATTTTATGATAGGAGAATGTGCTTGCTAGAGTAGGAGTATCTGAATTCAAACTGAAGCTCTGGCCTTACAAAGGACACATTTCCCAATCTCACTTTTTTCAGAATTTTCATGGAAAATTTTGAAAATATTAATTTTGAGCCACAAAAAAATAAAAACAAACAAATAAACAAAAAAGAACGATGTGAACACAGACTTCAATAATCTGACCAGCTCTGCCCACATGTGACATCATCAACCACTTCTGCTATCTCTCTGGACATTTCTACTGTCAAACCCCTTTTACTGCATTGATACAGGGAGCAGATGCTGCTTGCAGGCTGTTGCTCCAAAGTTTCTCTGCTACTCTGTTCCTCGCCTAAGTCCATGACCCACATCTGTTTTGCAAAGATTTGGAGAATAACTAAAATTGAAGGAGCCTCTGGAAAACCCAGTCCAACTTCCTGATAAAAGCAGGGCCAACTTCACTGTCAGAGTTGGTTGTTCAGGGCTTTGCGCTGAGGAGTTTTGAATGTCTGCAAGGATTTTGCAGAGTTCAGACTCTTAGTGTTAAGGATTTTTTTCCTTATGTTTAATGGGATCTTTTGCAGTTGCAACTTGTCCTTCAACCGAATCCTCCTGGGAGAAGCTGATGCTGTCTTCCTTGTAACTGCTCATTCAGTCTCCTTCTCTGGAAATATTCTAGGTGAACCTGCTCTAGCAGAGGGGCTGGACTAGATGACCTGCAGAGGTCGCTTTCAGCCAGAACCATTCTGTGATTCTGTGATTTGTATTCCAAAATCCTGGTTTAGTTATCCTTACTCCTCTTCTGCTCTCCTCATGCCACACCTCCTACCCTGTTGTCTGTCCCAAACTTTCTTCTCTTTGTTGGGTTTCCTATCTGAAAATGAAATCCTCTTCTTCTCTGGTCTTGTCTCCAGCACCCTGGACTCCCTTCTCCCCTCCATTTTTTGGGAAAGTCTGGAACTCCTCTCTAGCCACTTCCCAGAATGTTTCTTCACAAAGTATACTGCTTATGAAATGGAAAATCATAGAATTACAGAATGCTTTGGACTGGAAGAGATATTAAAGATCATCTAGTTCCAATCCCCCTGACACAGGCAGGGATGCTACCCACTAGGTCAGATTGCTCAAAGTCCCATCCAACCTGGTTTTCATAGATGGGGCATCTACACCTTCTTGGCAACTTGTGCCAATGCCTCACCTCTCCACAGGAAAGAATTTCTTCCTCATGTCTAATCCAAATCTCGCCTCTTTTAGTGTAAAACTGTTCCTTCATGTCCTGTTTGAATAGCCCATTTAAAAATCTGCTCTCTTTTTTTATAAAATCCCTTTAAGTACTGAAAGGCTACAATAAAGTCTCCCATATGTCTCCCAAACATGTGTCTTTGATGCAATGACTGCTAGACATGGACAGGAGGAGGAAATCTGTGGAACTAGCTTGGCTCTGCAATGCAGCAGGACTGCCATGAACAATAGCTTGGGAGAAAAGTGACTCTCCCAGTGTTGCAGGACTGTTCCCTCATATTTGCCAAAATTTTCATTAGTATCACGTTGCATCAGCCTCCA
>NW_008238359.1:1234182-1244241 GCF_000691975.1 Corvus brachyrhynchos
TCTCTTTTTCCTCCCATTTCAGCTTCATCCCATTTCCATGTCTACTTTACACTTCTCTTTTCCACCCTGCATGAACTGATGTCCTCCTCTGTTTTCGTGCATCACACACTTGTAAGCATGTTGTCTAACCTGTGTCTCCTCCTGCTCTGCACAGCTCAGCTCTGGCTACCTTTTTGCAAAGCTTTTCCTATCTCTCTCTCTTTGATGCTCTTCAGTTTCCCGTTACACTTCTCTGTTACCCATCATGAAGACATGAATTGTACTAAAACTCTATTCTCCATTTCCCTTTCATCTTTCAGTTCTTCTATCGTCCTTCATTTCTGTTCCATTATTATCTGTCTCCTAAGCTCTCTTCTTACCTTTCTTCTACAAGAGATGGGGTGAAGCTTCGCTTATCTTCTCTAAACTCTTGGGGAGAGGTGGGTAAGTACCTACCACTGCCAGTTCCTCTAGAGTATTTTCACTTCTTCACTTCTCAGAGGGAATTACACCAACACTGTTTTCTCCTTTTCCCATCACTCACTCTGAGCACTTTGATGGCTCTAAACCCCTCTCATTCCTCATTCCTCTTTTTTCTTGGCAAAATATATTTGGACCCTCACCAATCCAGGACCTGTGGGACCAAAATCTGCTCTGGCTGCATAGTTGCAGACACTACACTTAATTTTTGTTCTTTTCTTATGACTATTTTTCCTTTTTTCACTCAAACTTACCCACAACAATAGCTGAGGATGGGAGTGAATATGGAGAGATAGTTAACTTGGGTTAATATGGTCCTTGTGAGAGCAGATTACAGGGCAGAGGAAGTGTTGACAGCAGTTTTGCTGTTTTTCAGCTCTTCAGATGCTCCAAACAACTCTGGCAGAGCAGAAACTATCATTAGAAATCTCTAAGTGAAATAATTATATGTACATCTGGACGACCTCATTTTTTCCTGGGGCTTGTATAAGACATACCGCAGAGCCTTGGTTTTGAGAGGAAATGGACCCAGTTTTCTGGAAAATGTGACTTGTTTCAGGGTTGGCAAGACGCAGGCTGCAAACTTAGGCATCTGAAATGAATCAGTGATCACTTTTGAAAATCTTGATCAAAATGTTTCACATGGACAGGCATGAAATAGGAATCCACAGGCAGCAGCACCACAGGCTGTTTGTTATTACAGATGATCATTTAGCACAGGCTGTTCTAATTTAGGTTAAACAAAGCTAATCCCGAAATGATCTATTTCTTGAACTAGCCCGTGTGTGTCTATGCCTTTGCACATGTGTGCACAAACAGAATATGTAACTGTTTATGGAAAATAATATGGCCAGAGGATACCTTGCATGGTTTTCTTTCTCCTGGAGATACAGGGGATCCAAGTGGTTGTGTCAGTTTTTTTCTCCCCAGGAAAGTAAGAGGGTACTGAATGACATGGGGATTAGATAGGAATAGGAAAACAAATGCTTCGGGCCCCCAAAATATTAGGAGGCATTTACTGTGTTGTATACTAACCTACTGTGGCTAGTTTAGGACTGAGTAGAGTCCCTGTAGGGATGTCTGTAGCCAGAGACCCCAGTACTCTGTTAGGGTACTGTCTTCTCTTTGCTAGAAAAGAAGCCAGTGCTTCTGGAAACTGAGACTTGATTTTCCACGGATGGCTAACATGAGTCATGACTTGATGAACTTTTAGGGCCTCTCTCTGTTTCTAGTTTTTCTAGTGTTTCTACTGTTTCCAGTACCTATATCTACCTGGTGCCAGGCATGTTTAGACTAGATGTTGTGAAGAAATTCCTTACACAGAGGGTGGTGAAACACTGGAACAGGTTGCCCCATCCCTGTGAAGTGTTCAAGACCAGGTTGGATGGGGCTCTGAGCAATCTGGTATAGTGGAAGGTGTCCCTGTCCATGGCAGGAGGGCTGGAACTAGATGGTCTTTAAGGTCCTTGACCATTCTGCGATTCTAGGTTTCTACTGTCCTATACCATGCAAACACCTGCAGACAGGAAGGCACTTGTTGCATGAAGCAATTAAAGAAACCCCAAAACATTGCATTGGCTGCGTGAGTCCCAAATGCTTTATTACATATCCCAGAATCCAAGGATGATATTCCTGGCTTAGCAATATGAGCTTTCGTTGCATCAACAAAGTCTCTTGCAAAGACTTTATGAAAAAGCAGTGAATGAGGGCGTAAATTCTTGCTTGCAAAATTCCAGTCAAAACAGCCTGTATCATGCCTACTATCCTGGTGTCAGCTGGGACAGGGTTAATTTTCTTCTTCATTAAACCATGACACCAACCTATTAGGAAAATGGGGCTGACAGGTGGGAAGATGTGTAATGTGTGAGTAAGGTCCATGTTTGATACAGGATCAGGTACTTTGGCATTTGGGCTTCTTGCAGACACAGTAACAGACGAGAGGTGAGAGCTGGGCCTGTCAGCTACACACCCCTATTTTGTGATGAATAATATAATGCAGGGCTCACAATTCTCCCTGTTTTTCCTCTCTGCTCTTTTATTCATGTTGTGTTTTTTTTTTTTCCCTCTTGCTCCTCACCCCATCCAGAATAACAGAGTTGGCTACTTAGAGGAGCAGGGTCGTGTCACTTCTTGGTTGATTATGCTGTTAACAGAAAAATCCAAACAAGCCATGTTGCATTTTACTCCTGAGGCTTATTCTTGAGAAAACTTTCTGCTCTCAGGGAAGTCAATGGAAACCTAATTAGTCCCAGATGTTTAGTAATAACAAGCACTTCCTTTTGGGAGAGCCAAACAAAAGCAGTGTGAAAAGTATTAATTAAATGGGTTTGACTCTGTCATCAGGTTATTAACTAATTCCAGCCATGCTAGTCAAGTTAATACTGGCTCTGAGAAGGAGATTGACATGCTTCACACAAAAGCCATAAATTCAGAGTGTGGCAAATTAACCTGTGTCTGGACACACAACTCAGCTTGCCTTCACACCAAGGGAAAAGCTCAGTGACTTCAACATTGGACTTCCAGCTAGTTCCTGGGACTGCTGCTTGCACAATCTACTAGACTAGAGACTAGAGACAGAACACTAGACTTTATTTCCCTACTTGAATAAAGACTTGAGCCGATGATGGACTCAAGCATGGGCTTTTGTAGGTCTTAGATCAGGCCCCATTGCTGCTGATGGTTTGTACAAATTTGTAGAATCATTTAATCACAGAATGGTTTGGGTTGGAAAGGACTTGGAAGATCATTTATTTCCAACCCCATTTCCATGGGCAGGGACACCTTCCGCTAGACCAGGTTGCTCAAAGCACCATCTAACCTGGCCCTGGACACTTCCAGGGATGGGACATCCGCAAGTTCTCTGAAGAACCTATTCCAAATTTTTGCCTACCTCTTCAGTAGATGTCCCTGGTCTCCAGTGGTTGCACTCTAAGGAGCAGCTGTCCTGTCTTCAGGACTGAAGGTAGAGGTCTAAGGTGGAGTCTGAACACCATAGAAAAATGGGAAAGCTTTTCTTTTCATCTGTGGAGCATTTCAAACTGGTGCTTTAATGTATTCACGACCCTGTGCTTTTTACAGAATCCAAAGATGTTTTTTATTTTACAAAATTCCACAGTGAAATCCACCAGCCAGTTTCTTTCATAGCTGCTTTTAAAAAAGAATTGTACACCTTTTTGTAGTGTGTTAATTTTTACATTCACTAGCTTGAAGAAACAGAAATGAAGCAGCAATTTGACTCTGAGTTATTTACCTGGACGGGTTTTGGTTTGACCTCTATTTCTCTTATATGCCTTAGTGCACAGTTTCTGGCATTAACAGAAGACCTGATATAGTTCCTTTTGAAGCCATTGAACCCCCTCAGCAGGTCAGGCTCACACTCTTGGTGAGCTTTTCTTCACTTCAAAAGGGTGAATTTTCTGTCAGGGTACAGAACAAAGTATCTGTCAGTGTCAACTTTCAGCATGCTAGCCATGTTAAACCCATCACAAAATGAGGATCTACATGACTTTTCTTACAGCCTATCCTCTAGACTATAATATCTTTTTAGGGTGACACAGTGAACACCTGATCTAAATAATAGCACAGGGCTAGGTTCCCTGTGTATAATGATACAATGGTATCTTTCTGCAGCCTAACCTTCAATGACCTTTAAAAATAGATATATTATTCTTTTGCACTGAAATGCAACTGTATGCTGTGAATTTCCCACCATTCTCCTTAGAAACGTAAGCATTTCAGTCCAATGCTGGCTGGTTGAAATTCATTCTCCAAGATTTTTCTTCTGAAAAGTATTCACCCCAGAGATTAATTTCTTCACATTGTATCCAGTTAAATAGTATTGCACATGAGAGGCAAATTTTTCCTCTTTTAGTTAAACTGTGGACCTGTGACCTTCTGAGCAGATCTGGGTAACATCAGCAGTTGTTTCATGCTTGAGATTTCTTTTACATCCCTCGTGGGTACCAAGTGCCAGAGCTAATTGACCTCATCTACCTTTCATGTCTTGCCCCAGTGACTGGAGCAACAACCTAACACATAAAAGGAGGTATCCAAAGAGCTTCCTACCACATGCCCTTTGGTCTCCATAGTCAGCTGTGGATTTTCTAAATAGTAGTCAGGAGCACAATGAACACTAATTATAATTTCCATTTGTGGTTTTTTTTGGTTTTAGGTTTTTTTTTTCTTGTTTGTTTTTTTTGTTTGTTTGTTTTGGTTTGGTTTTGTTTTTTGTTTTTTTTTTTTTTTTTAAGCTAAATTCTCATTGTTTTGGAACTCAAGGGGAATTTCAACCAGCTACACTGAGTGAAGGTTGTGTTTTGACCCACTCTGCTATATCTTTTTATGATTTCAGTTTAAGAAGGGTTAGGACCTAACCAGCTAGGGAAAAGCAAAGCTCAGACCAAATCAAAACATCTTGTGGAGGCACATAACTTTGGGAAGGGATTTCCTAATTGCTTGATGTCATCATCTGAGCTTAGTGAAAAGTCTCGGGTCTCAAGACCTTAGAGCTGGTTTTCTTCTGAGCTGGTTTGAATTACACATCTCTCAAAACAACAGCAGCACTTTACAGTGGCTTCTTCTAACACTGTGTAGTCTTTTAAGCAGATCTGCATGTGAATGAAGCAAGTACAAAATGGAGCAAATTCTCCTTCCAGTGCCTGCAACCCAGACCACTACCAGTGGTGCAGTTCAGGGGCACTTCAAAACCATCTTAAAATCCACAGTTAAAACTCAAAGATGAGAATTTTATCCTTCATTTCTACACAGTGCCAGGGTAGCACCTGATTTCTTCAGTTTTCAAGGCATTTTGTGTTCCTATGCTTTAAACTGATGGCTAAAGTTTTGCCTGCGGAAGCAAAGAAATGAACCCACACCAATGATGAGCACAGATAAAACGAATACAAATGTTAATATAATGAGGAGGTTGATTTTCTTCAGATCCTCTTTTTCACAGTCTTCTGGTCTAATGTTCCCAATGTGCATTTCTTCCCGATACCCAAAGTTCTGAATGTACTGGCACGTTAAGCGCTCCACGTTGGGGATCTGGACATTCTTGTTCTGGATGATTGATGAAAGCCAGATGTTTCCACAGCAGTTGAGTGGGTTCCCAGAGAGATACAAGTTTTTAAGTGAATTTTCTAATGCTAAAATATTGCTGTCCTCTAATGTACTGAACCTATTGTTCCGTAGGTCTAGAACTTCTAGTGGAGAGTCACTACCCCACTTAGGCAGCCAGTTCAGCTGATTTTCAGAGAGGTTTAAATGTTTAAGGTGACTAAAACAAGGCAAGTCAATATTTAACTCTATCAGGCTATTACCATGTAAATGCAAGTATTCCAGAGACTTTTCCAGTCCTGATAGTGCTTTAAGTTCTATTTTCAGTCCAGGATTCATGGAGAGATCCAAGACAACCAGAGGAGTCTTGTAGAAGGTGTGTCCTGGTAGGATGTTCAGCATGTTGTCAGCTAGGTACAAGTACTGAAGAGTAGGAGAATTGACAAATGACACGCAGCCACTTCTCTCTGCAGCAAGTCTTTGCTTAGAGTACGTGTGGCAAAGGCTGATATTATTGCTCTGTAGATTAAGCAGTCTGAGTCTAGGAAGACTAGAAAAGATGTCGAATTGCAGGGTCTGAAGGTTGTTGTTTTGAATATGAAACTCCTTCAAATTTGGCAAAGCACCAGCATCAAGGAGAAGGTTCTGCAAAGCATTGTAGCTCAAGTCAAGGACAGTTAGGGAGATCAATGCACTGTCATACCTTACTGCAAACGCCTGAAGACAGTTTTTGCTGATATTAAGGGTCTGAAGGGACAACATTGACTCAAAGAACCCATCTGGAATGGATTTGATGTCATTATAACTTAAGTCTAAATATACAAGCTGGGACAAGTAAAGAGAGCTTATATTTCTACTTCGCTTCTGATCAAGAAGATGAAAAGAAGCATCTAGCCATTCGTTATCCCTGTAGTCCATTTTATTATAAGGGGATTCAGCAGTGAGTTGGATTAAATTATTTGATAAATTCAGAGTTACCAGCTTATTTACCTGAGGGAAGACTGGGAAGTGAAGCAATTTGTTTTCACTAAGATCCAGACATCTTAAGCTGTATTCGTCATCTGACTTTGTGATACGGAAAGTCTCAATGCTGTTCCTGCTAAGGTCAAGTATCTCCAACTGCTTGAGATTGAAATCAGAGATGCAAGTAATTGAATTTGTGGAGAGATTGAGTTTGGAAAGGTTCACTAGAGTCTCAAAAGCACCTTCTTCTATGTCCATTATGATATTTCTCTGAAGATCTATCTCCATAAGACTGGGAGATCCCTGAAACATCTTGTGTGATATCATTACAAGACTGTTGTCTGCCAAGGAAAGGTACCGCAGTGTTGGAGCTTGCTTAATGAAATACTCAGCCATCCCATTGTAGAGATTGTTGTGGGACAAGTCCATTATTTCCACCTTGGGTAAAAGGCCAATCCCCTCTGTCCCATTCTGAGCAAGCTCATATAGGTTATTATTGGCTAAATTTATTTCCAGCAAACTCGTCATGTGTGCAAATACTCCAGATGTGATGAAGCTTATCTGGTTGGAGCTTAAATCCAGACACTGGAGGGAAGTGTAAAATGATAATGGCATTTCAGGGATGCTTTGAATCAGATTTCCAGACAGATCTATTTTGTTTACATTGGGATGGAGCTCATGAGGGATTTGGTGGAGGTCTTTGTTGTGGCAAAATGCCTGTGAGTTTGCCTGCCAGAAAAAGAGAGAAAAGGGGTCATCACATGACAAATGGAAAACATTTTTGCATGATATATAAGGAAAATAACATTCAACATCCAGGCAGAACCTCCTCCTGAAACACTGATCACACTACTTTCTCTGACCACTCAGACAGCTAGAGCAACAGTCCTAACACTCATTTGCAGCTAACAGCACTCTTTTCATTTTAAAGACATCTCTGACTTACAACAGTAGAGTTTTATCTCTGTATGCTACATACTAAATATTCTCCTTTTTGTACCTTTCTCCTGGACTCTTTTTAATAGTCCCAAGTGAAGGAGTTTTGTCCTTTTTCCATTGCAATCAAGCACCATTTATTCATTTTTCTTCTGATGTTTAGTTTTCTCACTTTCATCTCTGTATCAGATTTTTCAAACTCAGCTTGCAAGAGTAAATGGTACTTGAAAATGTTTCACTCTGTTGGCAGTGTGGGTGCCAAAGCAAGGAGGTGGAAAAATATGTAAGGATCATATATCATAAAACCTGTCTCTCCTTCATGGTCACACCCTCAGATATTTGATCACGTCTTCCTTTAGCCACAGCTTAGTTTAGTAATGCACCTTTATCCAAAATGGGTCGTTTAACAACTGAAACATTTCTGATGTAAATCTTCAAACTCTTCCTGCTTTTACTATCCATGTTTACATGTTTATCCTTTTCCTAAGGTAACAGTTCCCTTCTTCTTGCATGGGGAGAGCACCTTTTGAAACTGCTCCAACAAAACACAAGTGACACAACATGGAAAAGACAAATTCTGCAGTTCCAGCTCTTGAGAGAGAAAAAAGCTTTGAGATGCAGTGAAGGTCATACTTTTTCAGGCCAGTTCTCAGCAGCAGGTAGAGAAAAAACCAAATGTCAAAATCAAATCCATCTTCCAGGTGCAAGTCTGTTTAATTGCAGCTAGGATTGAGTCTGTGTCCAGACCAATATTTGGAGTGTGTGTTCATAAAGAAGATCAGGAACAGGAACATGAGCATCCTTGCATAAATATCAAGCTATATTTTGTTAATAAAGACAACATACAGCAGTGTGAGGAAGTGGAATGTGAAAGGTTTAGGCACCATTTAATTTACTGGAGGAAAACTCTTGTCATGAGTGTATTTGGGTGTCTGGGCCATATGATGTTTGTAGAAAGATCAGAAAGGAAATAAATAAAGAAAATATCTGTTGAATCTTAATTTTTGTGGAGAAGCAGAATCCAGATTCCATGACACAAAGCTTTTCAGATATTAAAGAAACATAAAAAGTAAAAAATATTAAAATCCATATGTCTCATGTGAAATTTGAGGTGAATGAAGTGGCAGGTCTGTTTTGGAGAAGTGTGGCACTAGTCTGTCGTGAATCTCTTTTGCATCATCTGAATTTTGGAGACCACACAAAAATGTGTCATAGAAGTATAAGTGCTCATCCAAGCTCTAGATGTAGTCAGATTGCTCCACAGTCCTTCCTATAATACATCTTTCCCAAAGATCCCAAGTAAATTGACTAGTAAGACCTGAACACCATTTTTTCCCCCCTCCAATTCACTTAAATCTCCCCCAGCTAAAAATATTAGGGAGAAAGAAAGAAATTTCCTGCCTTCTTCCTGACGTTATTTTTTTCCTGCAAAGACATCGTAGAATTGCTCATTTTGAGCTAAAATATGCCTAAAGTTGGGCTTAGCTCCAAGTCATGAGAAGGAAGCCTTTTTTATTTGGTTTGTGGAAGAGGAGAAGCCAGAAGGATAAAAAAAATCCAGAGCGAAAAAGCAGCAGGTGCTTCACAGCCTAAGGCAGATGCCAGGTTTCTTCACACACTTTCAGCCAAATCTCAACAAGTGTAGAGCCCCCTCCACTCCTTCTGGTAGAAAGCATCTTAGGAAAGTCCTCATCTAACTCCTGTCCAAGCTAGCCAGCCAGTTTTCACTGAAGTCAGTGGGTGAGAGGTCAGTCCCCGATGACCATGTATCTTGCAGGATTTGGCCTTTAATCTGCATCCACAGGGGTAAAAGAGACAAATAAAATCTATACTTCCCACTGTCTGCCATTTGCTCCTATAACACTTCCCCTCCAATTTTTCTTTTTAAACTTTCATTCCTTTTCACTGACTATGTTGATCCTCACCATATTTCCTATCTTCTGCACCTTCTTTTCTCTCCTGAGGCTCAAACTGCATGCATTTCATCCTCATCAGGAGTAGGAAGAAAAGATGAAGCACATCTCAGTGGGATGGAGCAAACAGCATCTGTTAGGTGTATCTCCCCTCCTCCCACCTCTTACCCCAATGGCTTGGTAGCCTGAAACTGGAAAAGATGGTTTTGCCAGTCTCATGTTCTGACTTCATCTTTTTTGCCAGTGCTGCTATCAGTTTATTTCAAGTCCATTGTCAAGAAGTACTGCAGGGTGAGGAGCACTTGGTCCCTTCAGTGTCTGGTCCTATTCATGTGCTGGCAAAAAAATGATCCAACAGCTCAAAACCTGAGCATTATTAAGATTCTGATTTCAGTTCTTCACTGCTCAGCACTGGGAGGAAGTTGTCATCCATGTTCGTAGGAGCCCTACAAAAAAAGCACCTGGATCCAAGCCTCCACTCATGTTCTTCTTTTTCAGCTCATGAACATTTGAAACAAAGATTTTGGGCTGGGGCCAATTGGCACTGACCTGCACTAGTGTGGTGTCTATGGCCATTCTTAGAAGAGCTGCCCAGGTGGAGTCTCAGCTACACAGCCAAACCTCAGCAATTTTCCCAGGCACCCCACTTCAGCTAACCTGTGATAACTGGTTGTGCACACGTTCTTGCACCACCTCAATGCAAGGTGAGACAGAATTTCCTAAACCTCTTTCC
>NW_008238359.1:1244298-1250794 GCF_000691975.1 Corvus brachyrhynchos
CTTCTGTAAATTATTTCAAAGCTTATCATTTGCCAGGCAACATGAATTAGCATAAATATCTTTCTTTGGGAGGTAGAACATGATCTACTTGAAGCCTTGCCTCTTCTTGGTAGGCAGCATGAGTTAGAAAGAACCTCTCAACTTTTAAGCTGTACCTTGTTATCTTGCAAATAAGTAGGTGTACCATAACTTGTATAATCAGTGCAGCTCACTCCTGTGTCAAGGGTCTGGCAGGGACTGCTTACTTCCTAAAACACATCTTAGGGCTCTAGTTCAATGACAGGAGTCATTGAACTCACCAGTGGTGAGTCAGAGATGGGCACAAGCTTCTGACTCATGCCTGCTCCAGGAGACTTGGGATGGAAGTATTAATTTCTGAGTTTTAGAACTAAAGGTGTCACCACAGGGAAAACACCATGTTAAATAGTGAGGCTGTGATGAAAAATAGTAATGCAGGACTTCAGTGGACCCAGCAGCTAATCCAGTAGATCCGTCTTTCTTTACACGGTGTTTGGATTTACATGCGCCTTCCGTTGGAGCAAACATCCAGTGATCAACATCGACATCTGCAATGCTGAGTTGTTAATTTATCTGAGAGGAGCATCCCAGCCCCTGACTGCAGTTTTTGGTCAGAGCTAAATTTATCTCCATTAGCTGCTTAGAGCCTTGAGTCATTGACTTGATGAAAGCAGTTTACAGCGGAGTGCTGAAAACAAGCAAGTGTTTACTTAGCAGTCAGCCCAGTCTGTGACCCATCCAAAAAGTGGGATGGGACTAATCTTCTTGGATTATTGTGTGTCTTGCCCAGCCTTTACTTGACTGTGATACATGGGGCCCAAGCTTCATCAGTCTTCTCTCCAGCCAATGAGCTGAGCTACTCAGGCACCTTCCCAAGATCGTTCTATATAAACTAGGTTTTAATTTCTTTGGAATTCAGGAAGTGCAGCAACACAGCAGGGTGGGCAGGAATGGAATGAGTCCCATAAGGGAATTGTGTACAGCTAGCAAATATTTTTTTCCTATTTTGGAAATTCTTGAAGGTTTGTGCTGAGAAACTTCAATATTCAGGGAAAAAAATGCTATTTTTAAAAGCCTGTTACAGTCAGAAACACTTTGGTAGGGAAGAGAGAAAGTTCAGCTGTGAATAAAATTTATAATATTGTACCAGGTGTTTGCAAAAATCCAAGGAGAAGATTTTGTACTAGAGCAAGAGGCTTTGTCACATTTTTTTTCCTCCAGCAGAAGTCAGGTGCCACTTCCCTGGCAGCAATGCTGTGTCAGGGCAGAGGAGGTCAGTCTCCTTGCTATTACAAAAGTGCTGGTATAGATATATTTCACAGAAGATTCTTTATTTAAAGCACAAAGAACTTAGGCCTGATAGAAATGAGTTGATTTTAGGTCTAAGTCTTTTCTCTGTCTCAGTCCCAAAACCCCTCTACGGTCTTAGGGAAATCAGGTCAAATGTCTTTTACCAGCTCCCCTTTAGAAAAAAACTGAGATAATGACCCTTCTTTCCACCTCACCCCTCCTCCACCTCTTTAATATGCTGTCACTACAAAAAGGACGTAGCCTGAGAACAGTCTTCTACCCATCCCATAACCCTGCAAATCCCATAACCTCTGCCACCACAGAAAGTCTGGTCCTGGGGTATTTCCCTTTTCAGGGACTACGGCTCTTTGCACAGTGCCTGTAACCAGGGGGTCCCAGACTCAGTCCATATCCCAAAGGGCCTGAGCAGAGATCCTGCCTTACCATTTCACAGGATGTTCCCTCTGTGGGGTGATAGTTAGAGGTTCCCGTGTTCACCACTGCCAGCAAGAAGACGATGTTCAGTTTCATGGTTCTGAAGGTAAAAGCAGTTATGGTCAGATTTCAAACGGAACACAGAAGTCAACACATGCAAAAGCTGGCACCAGATCATCATCTAATATGGAGATGGACACAAGCAGGGCCATAAATTAACCCATCTCTGAGCTTACTATGCTTATGACCTACCTGTGTAGCTTTACATTCCTTTGAGGCTGGTGGGAAAAGGAAGATGCAAGGCATTTAATGGGTTTGTGTGGTTCCAGCTGCTGCCTAGATGATATCCAGGCCACCCAATGAACTCCTGGGTTCATGCTGGGCAGTGTGTCTGGCATCATGTAGAAAGAGCCCTCAAATGGAAATGGTTTCTGTTTAGATCCAATGAATTAAGCTGAAGATATTAGCCACAACAGGACAGCAGGCTGATGGACATGCTTCTGTCATGCAGAAGATGATTTCAGATGGCTTGTGAGTTCAGGATTTTATTTTACTATTTTGTGCTGCCCTCTAGGGCTGAAGCAGCTGTCTAAATGCTGCTTTCCTCACTTCCTTCTGCTAATTAAGTACTGCTGCTGGAAAACTCACCTTTACACAGATTTCCCCATTGCTTTCTCACAGAGCCACAGGCCTGAACTGTTGCAATGCAGTTCCCCCATGGTTGAAATAATATGCCAAAGAGCTGGGCTCCTAACACCTCATTTGCTTTGCAATGCACCCTGAAATGAGAGGCATAAATCCCAGAATCATAGAATCACAGAATGGCTTGGGTTGGAAGGGACCTTAAAGACCCTCTGGCTCCAACACCTCTTGCACAGTTAGGGACACCTTCCTCCAGACCAGGTTGCTGGTCTAGCCATGCAAATGCTATGAAAAGATAACAAGGCAGGGCATGATTAGGTGCAATGGATAGAAAAATCTATGTTAATCTTTCAAGAACACAGTCTGTCAGTGAGATTATCACTACCCCAGATATGTTCCCCTTGACTGGGCTCTCGTCAGACTACTTTTGATCATCTTCCCTCAAGCACATTGTGTCTTGAGCTTCCCTTGGCCGGAGGTGGCTGCAGTGCTGATTTTGGCATGCTTCCTGGAGTCAAGCTCTCTATCTGCAACCCCCTTGGGGTGAGCAGGGAACTCATGATGAAGCTGGGGACTGCTGTGGTGTCCAGAGGTTTAAATTCCTTTTGGATGCTCTGTGTTTAGAATTTGCCTTGTCAGCAGTGTGCAATAGCACTTGCAATGCACAGACACTTTCACAAGGAAAACCTCAACCATTTGAAGCCTCCATGAGAAAACAAATATTTTTTAAAAAAGGATAATTTGATTTAATTTAGAGATGGAGTACTAATATCATACCTGTAAGGAAGAGCAACAAGTGACCAGGATGACTGCAGCTTCGCATTTTCTACACATGGATGTTCAGAGCACTTTGGGAAGTTTGGATTTGCAGGGATAAAAATAGCAGAGATTTTTTTGGTTGTGCTTTTTAAAAAGCCAGCTCAGTTCCTCAAGCTGTTTTACCAAGTGACCAAACAGTTGTGCCAGGTGAACTGTGAAGAAGAGCCTGGGCAGAAACAAATGCCAAAGCAGGAGGGAAGGGCATGCACTGATTCTGCTGCTCAGGACTTTGCTTCATTAAAATCACAGCCAAGTCAACTCTGCATACAAAAATAAGGACTCCTACACCTCCTGTGAACCCAACATGGCTTTTCTCCTGTCTTTTGAAGCTGTTGCCTTCCTCATTTCTCTCTCTGTCCTCTCTCCATTCTCACCTGTATCAGGAGTTTAGCCAACAACATTTCCCCACCAAAAATTAACATTTTCAATTAACTGGATACGTGGGGTTAGCCAAATTCCCTATTTATTCACCTTTTATTTTCTACTCCTCTCTCCAGGAAAGAAAAAGAAAATAAAATGACAATAGCATGAAATCCACCAGCCTGGAGACTTGCTGAGTGAGAGGGTGCATGAAGGGACAGTAGGAGGTGGGAAAATGCAAACACTTATATCAGCAGAAAGTGACATTTGCAGATTAAACTATCTGACCATGAAAGCAAACTATCTCCCTGGAAAACAAAGTTCCTGGGGAAACTCAAATTCAGGAACTAAAACATAATAATTTCTCGTATTATCTTAGTGCAGCAAAAAGAGAGAAAAATAGACTTTTAATTCAGCAATTTGTTTAAGTTGACAGTGGCGAAAAGGGAAAAGGTCTATCTGGGAAAAGGTCTATTCAATTTATGTGATTCTACAGAAGAAAAAATGAGGTGAGGATAGTTATTTCTGATAGATCTGATTGCATGATACTGATACCCCCCCCCCTTTGAATCCATCCATCATTATATTAGTAAAAAAAAACCTGATACAGTCACTGAAATGTAAATATCTGCTTTAAAAAGAGATTACTTCTGGTGAATTTCTATTATTGAAAATTAAAGGACTTCAGCATTTTAGAGTAATAAGTTGATTTTAAAGTTGAAATGATTACATCTTAGTAAAAAAACCCAATCAAACAAACAAAAACCCCCACAAAACATATCCACTGTTGTGGAAAACCTAACTTTTGATTCTGTTTAAAGGAAACATATCTGCACTTTCATAAAAATACTTTTATCAAAATACAACAGGATTTGGCTTTATAAATTTATCTGTGACTTTTATATAAATTAGGATTTTCTAAAACTTTGTCAGTTCCAAATAATGTCTAAATGTTAATCCCCATGGTAACAGCCCAGATGCAGCAGAACCCTCTCAGTAAGTCATTGTTCACCCAAGGTGACATTCAAGCTGTCAGGATCTTAAGAGTGGCAAAATATCGCTGCCATCTCACGCCTCGTGCTCCAACAGGGAGAGCTCAATGACAGTGCTGATGGTGAGAAGAGCAGAGGAGCCAAACAGCCTTTTGCCCATTTTACCCGGGGCTGTGGGATTTGCCCAAGGCTGTGTTAAGATTCAGGGTCGGGGAGCTGGGCGAGTGGCATTTAATCAGTGAAGGCTGATCTCTGCAGCACTCCTGGTTCAGAGCACAATAATGCAGCAATTCCACAAACAAAGTCCCGTAAAGAAAGAAAAAATACCCAGACATGTCCCCATCTTCCATTACTGTAAGCAGAGAGAATAATAACGAACCCGGCGTGTGACAACTGCATTGTTGTAAACTAATCAGTGCCTCCTTAACATAAGGGATCTGACTCGCTGCAGTGCAAGTCCCTGATGGATTAAATATACAGCTGTGAGGGTAGAGCCATCTACACAGTGTGCTTAGCCACTTCCTCAGCCTATCCATAAACATGGTATATTTTATTTATACAGTACCTTCCTCATCCGCGTTACTTTTAAAGGCTGCAGCACTAAGTAACCAGAGCCCCCATCTCTCCCGCAGTCAAAAGCTCAACTTTCCAGCACACTGCCAGGTTCGCATGCATCTCCACGTACCTGCTCTGTGGCTGGAGGAGAAGGAGGAGCAGGATTCACCTCTGCTTGCAGCCTTCTGTCTCACAGACTCTCCCGGCAGCTTTTCCAGGGCAAGTCGAGGCAGAGTTTCCTTAGGGAAGTCGTACCTCTATCGCATGCCAGCTGACTCGAACTCTGTGAGCTCCGAGAGAAGTTTGAAGTCACAGGGAAAAAAAATGCTCCCCATAGACTGGTCCGTGCATTCATTCCTTTGCAGTCACGATCTCTTATGTATTCCCAGGCTCCCATGAGCATGTGAATACATACCTCCGTAATTGTTTTAAAATGTGTGTGTCCTCTGCGCTTCTCTTTATTTTCCATTTCGTTCATTCAGTCTTGGCTTATTTCCTGCAGTTTCTCAGCTGGTAATTACACTCCTCTCATATTGACACATGAAATAATCTGTAAATTCCACAAAAAGATCCCCTCTGCAGGCTTTGAGGACACATGCTTGTCTCTCTGCCTGTCCCACAGCTGTCAGCTTGCAGATTCCCAGGGGATGGAGTAAATCAGGGGCACTGAGCCAGCTGCAAACCCTAGACTCCAAGTCCATGCAGGATGGGATGCATAGCAAAAGGGTAGATGGGAGGGAAGTTTCGCAGTAGGGAGAACATATGTATTTGGCTTCCCAACAACTCAGTTGTGTCTCTGTGGCACAGCAGTGGGATGACCAAACACACCCTTGGGGGAAAGGATAAATTCAATTTAATGCTTGAATGGGAAATAATGTAAACACCTTCTAGAAAGGGCAGTGGGATGGATTTTTCTTTCTTCTCCGTGGATGCGAAGCTCTCTTTTATTTCAGAAGCAATACTCTTGTGTAAACCAGTGGGGTACCTGTGCATTGCTTATGTTGTCCTTTTCTGCTTAGATGTGCCCTGGTACCTGGGCAGGGGTGCATTGGCCTCTGCATGACAATTTGCAGCAGTGCAAACCTCTGAGAGCGTTTGGCAAGCTCCTCAGTGGGTGTCTCAGGACCAAGCTGAATGTTGGGTTCACCAGCCAAGACAAGCCCTGCCTGGGCCACCCCGTCAGGGAGCTCCTGCAAGCATCAGAAACCAAAGCAAACCTCCCAGGGACCACTGCAGACACCCTACCCTCTTCCCTGGATGCATGAAGAGTATGTCCACCGAGTGAACTCCTGCCTGGAGGAGATTTTTGACTTCAGCATTGTGTGTTTTCCCCTCTTTGCACTGACATCTGCTATTACAAACAAGGATTTTGGATGGACCAAAAA
>NW_008238359.1:1250816-1265593 GCF_000691975.1 Corvus brachyrhynchos
GGCTGGGGGGTTTGTTACTGACTCCCTTCTCCTGGACAGCATCAATTCTGTCCAACTTTCCTGGATCTGTTTGTTAAAATCAGATAAAAACCATGTCCTTTAACACCATGGGCCAAACAGCTTTGTGGATTCTGCTAAACGTATGCTGGCTCCAGGGTTTGCCCTCTGCCACAGGTTACTGTTCATTCTCTTTAGCACACCAGCTCCTCACAAGGTTACTTCAGATCTGCACCATACTGGGACATTCAAGATGAAAATGTCTACAGATGTGAAAGATTTGGTTTGTTAAATGTCACAGTAAGTACATTTGTATGTGTTACTGCAATAAGAATGTAACAAGGATAATCAATTTAAAAGTAATGTGTACATTATGGCAAAGAAGTAAACAATAGTGATACATGTTTGTAATTGTATCATGTATGATAATGAACATGTATAGCTGTATATGCATATTTTTTAAAGGCCAAATGATTTAACAATTAGTAAGTGAACTATTTGTCATTGACTTGTCTTGGCAACAGAAGCAGATCTGGAGGAGTTCACTTGTGTACAGCAGCTCCAAAACCTTATTGAGGACCTGAAAATAGCACTTACACAGGACATAGGTGGTCCAAAAAATACAGCACACTATCAACGAGTGAGAATGTGGTCTGAAAACTCCAACAACCCTGTACTGTGCCTAAACTAGCAGTCCACTCTAGCTCTATCTTGTGGCACCGTACCTCATGACTATGGCCACGCTATTTGGTTTGGCATCAGCTCAACACTGATGTGTTGATGTACATCTCCCACCCAAGCTGCACCTCCCCTCAGGTGGGACTGACAGAGGGAGGTCACCAAAGAGATATTGTCTCCCCTCCTGTAATCACACCAGGGCAACCTGATGGCCAACTCGATGTCACAGCAGCCAAGCCTGGAGGATGTCTGCATCCATGCTGCTTGGAGAGAGGGGCCAGTTGTATTTTCCAGGTGGTGCATGGCTAGATAAAGGAAAATAGCCTGTCACAGAAAGGACAGGAACTCTCCTGACAATGAGTTTCAGATTTATATGGAAGCAGAAGAAATTATTCACCCAGATGCTGCTGTTGTTACATCTCTATCTCTGGTGTGGGGGCTGCAGAATCCTGGGTCAACCATTGGCTGATAACCAGTGACACCTGAGTGCTGATGCTTCTCCAGTTAACATCTCTCCCACTAAAGGTATCTCTCCCAGGGAGTGATCCCTGGCTGGACCCATACAGACCTGTCCCGTCTCTAGAGCAAGTTGACTACTTCCAGGTGTGTATCACTCAGATATCTAACTCTGGGTGGTTCCCCCACAACCCTGAATTTGTTTTTTCACTGCTAGCTTTCTTTCAGAATACCTTGAATACTGTGGGGACAGCGTCCAAATCTGCTGCGGGATAGTGTGGGAGGACTGTGTGGAGCAGCAGCGACCAAACCTGATGCAGGCCCTGAAGGAAACCTCAGAACTACACCCAGCTTGGAGGGAACAAGCTGGCTTTGTGGGAAAAGGTAGCCTTGGGAGATCTAACCCTCAGTGGGATTGACTCTGGGCAGCTGGGTTATGTGACAGCATCGATGCACCCAAGCATACCCCATGAAAGAACCTGAGGTTATGAGGAGGGACACCACACCCTGAACACTTGTAGGATCTTGCCACCAAAGCTGCTTACAAGCACCAGTCCTGTGACAATCTGTGCTGGTACCTGCTATGCAGAAATCCTACATGCCTCCATACTGAGGCAGCAGGATGTGGCAACCAGCAGGATGTGGCAACCAACTTTTTTTAAGTGTGTCCCACTTAAAAAAAAGTGCCACAGGTTCAGTTTTGGTCACCCAAAGTCAACCCTGGGCCCTCTCCTTCCCTTGTAAGTGTCACGCGATTCCCACTCTTCTGTGGGAGAGGGGAACAGGCTTGGTTGGTGGGGCTGGCATGGGGACAAGCAGTAGTGCAGGAACAGAAAGAAAAATTCCCAGCTCCCTAGGTGCTCCAAGACACCACTGCCAGTAAAAGCATCATTATCTTGAGCCTTATTATTATTGAGCATTATCTAGACCTTAGCCCTGTTGCTTTTTTAGAAATTACACTTAAAAAAAAAAAAAAAGGAAACCAGCCAGGAAGAGAGGAACTGGCTGGTTTTAATAACTTGCAAAAGATTAGAAGTTGACCATGTGCTCACCTCACAGTTAAAATAAGTCATGTCTTGTCAACAAGATGTCCATCTTTAATTATAAATTGTATTTTCCCAGCCTGAACAAAGTTTGATATTTATGCTCCATTTCCTCCAGCTTTGATTATAGTCCCTTCTTTTTAAAAAACAGATGAGGAACTAGAGCTTTGCTCTGGCTGCTCTTTTTGTGTTTCTGCTGCTGTTGAGGGAAGTTTGTTGCTCAGATGATGCTTCACGCACTGGTGCTGATGCTGGTGGTGAGCAGAAGAGTGAAGTTGTCCTGATCACCAGGTCAGCTGTGACTCCTGTTCGAACTCAGCCCTCATCATATGGTGCCTGCAAGTCTCAGGAACTGTGACATTTTTGAACTCAAAGAAGATGTTGCTCTTGGCGTTTCCCCAGACTGGATTTGTGTCAGTCCCCTTTGGTACCAACCATAACCTTCCTCAGGACCACACGGCAGGGTGAAAATACGTGTCCAGTTCTGCTGGGACACTCCACACTCACCAAGCCAGATGTGACCAGCCATGAAGGATTTAGCTGCGACCGTGTTATGACACAGTGATCTGAAGGATGGACAAAGTTCTGGCTCATCTGGTTAATCTTGGGTGCCAGGGTCCTCAAGCACTTCTTGATACCTAGACAGACAGTGCCAGAACATTGAACAAGAAAGCAAAATGCACATAATGGTGCAAAAAGGCATTAATGGAACCCTTGAGAGATGTTATACATCACTTGGAGTCGCAGATATTGTGGAAACTCCCAGCATAAGCAGGTATCGCCACAGGATATAGATGGGGTGACTTTGGTGATAAGGGTTTTCTGCAGAGTCTTCTGAGAGAAGGTAGCACAAATAAGTTGGGGAGAAAACAATGCTTGTTGGGGGGGAGCTGCTGGGGCTCATGGTAGTGAGGCAGTAGGAGAAAAAAGAGAGGGAAACCATGTGGGGAAACTCCAAGACAAGTAAACTGATATGACAGGAGCTACAGAGAGTCTCAAAATTTTGGGGGGTTGAAATGGTGCAAATAGAATTTGTGTTTATATTATGGTGGGCCAAAACAATCTCTGGCTTTATTTTCCAGACCCCATGGTCCTCAGACATGCACCATTGTTCAGTGAGACTTTGAGGCATGGCTTGCAAGCAAAGTCAATAGGTGGCCATCTCGAGAAGACAGAAATAAAGGCAGAGACTTTCTGCCTTGCACTTGCCCTGCCAGCTCTGGTGTCTGAAGGGAGCCGGCATCCTACCCTGATTTATGAAGTGTCTCTGGGTTTTTCTTGCTGTCTTCTAACTTCTCCAGGGACATCTTCTAGCCTGTGTTTGAAACATCCCAAAGCTTTACCAACAGGTTCAGGAAACTGTGCTGCATGTGACAAATCTGATTTATCTTGAATTGCAAACCAAATGAGATTGATGTGGTTTTTCTTGCAAATATTTCCTTTATCTCTGCTCTACCACTACAAAAGCAGAACAATCTATGAATCAGGTGGTGTGGAACAAGCTTCAGAACAGTTTGCTCTGTCTTCTGTGCTAATGGGGCTAAAGATCGTGTTTCTCTCTAAATCTCCTGCTTAATTTAAAATGTGTAATAGCATCCATTCTTCTTCCTTCTCCTTGTTTTCTTTTGGTTGGAGGAATGATGAAAGCTGGTCTCTCTCCCCAGCATTTTCAGTGTCTACTATTGAATCAGACCTTACAAAAATGACCCTTATCTGTCAACCACCATTTAAATAATCAATTTTCCCTTTTTGTTGTCCCTTCTTTCCACCTCTTTACTGTGTTTACTTTGGATAGGTGGTAGGTGGTGTTTTACTGTAGGGAAGCTATAATGAATGGATTACTGGCATTATATCTGTAAGGCCTTGGAACTGATCGTGATACAGCTGATCATGATACTTTTCAGCTCTTGCAGAAAAGTATTTCACAACAGTTAATGGAGAGTATGGTCTACTCTGTGTTTTGCTCCTCCTATACTGTTTTTTAGGCAAATGCTGAAAAAAAAGAAGGTTGGAATCATAATCATAGAGAGAGAAGAAATGAGTTAGAAATGCTCTATTTTTGTCATGTTCCTTAAACCCTTTGATCCTTCCCACAGCCCCTTGATCCATCACTACGTCATCACTTACTGAAATCATGGAGGTTTTTTATAGCCTGCAGTGGGATTCTGGGTTACTTCCAAAACGTCTTTGCTTACTGCTCACTGTGTTGGCTTTTCTTGAATAATCTAACTCCCACCCCCAATGATATGACTTGGACTTCTTTTTTGCATGAAGAAAAAATATTGAAACCCTTACTTAATTCCTTTGTGGCAATTGCTGAGCTACAATCATACATCATGAGAGTTCCTGTGTGCAGTGTTTTAGGTGGAACATACTGCTGGAGGAGAAAGGTACGTGTATCATCTAACAACCCCTCTGAACCAAATGATGAAGCAAGGGATACACTGGGAGACACAGACAGATATTGAAGTTATTTCAGTGGAGACAGAAAGCAGACATAAGGCAGCAATCGAAAGGAAAAAATCCTGCTCATCTATTTCTTTGATTTTTCAAAACACTGTAAATGTAATTTGCTTCTGAGCATCTCCTTCTAGATTTCAGAAGTATGGTGCACCTCAGATAAAACTTTGAATCCTGTGTGTGGGCTACATTTCCAGAAAGTTTAGTGCATTGAATGGTGAAATATGGGGAACACAGAAGCACAGACAATTATGCTCAAACATGTATCACCTGCCTCCTGCCAAGCCCAGGTAGAAGTAGTGATGGCATTGAAGAGCTGAGTAAACTCCTGGTCTCCTTTTCCTCATAAAAACTGGTAACTCCAGCATGATGTCATAGGTGAAAAAGATGAGCTATATTCCATCAAACATAGACAGCTGGGACCTATCAAATGAGCCACTGATCTTGATATCCTCCACAGCTCAGGGAGGGAAATGAAAGCCTGTCTTGCTCATGATTCATCTAATTGTCCAGCAGATGAGTCACCTTCACAAGCTCTGACTTTCTCTTGTGAGGACGAAGGGACTGGTGCGTGACTACTGCAGACATAGATTCAGAATTAAGGGAAATGAATCCCTCCTGTCATCAGGAAACAGAGAACTGGTTTCTTCTGATGGTTGTGACTATACATCCTGCTGGTATAAATCCCAGTTTTCCAGCCCAGGCTGGACATAGCAATCCCTTAAAATACTTTCCAGATTTCCTTGAGTGAAGACACTTGGGGATGGTATTACAGGATGTGCTACAAACATTATAAGTGATTCTGCCATTCTGTTGTTGCTTTGAGGGTCTGGCATCCATTATCCCATTGAACAAAGCCCTGAACAGGATTCCTTCCCTGAGGGGCCTCTCTACCCCCATAAACTTTCATCTGCTTGTACACAATTGTAGAGATCTTTGTTAAGAAATTGGGATGAAGCTTCTGGGTAAGACTGTACGCCTCCTTTCCTCCTCAGGTCAAGGGCACTGGGTTTTAGACAACGATCCTTATGGATCTCATGACCCATCATATCTAGGAGGTCTGTCTGTGCCATATCAAAAGAGGTATATGCTTCTAAGGATTTGCTCTCTGGCATCAAGAGTTAGGTATTTTTATCCTCTCCATAGCTTGAGTGAAAAGAGAAGCCCTTCTTTGCTCATTGCACCTTTCCAAAAGGTCCTAGGACTCAGTACTGTGAGAGTAGATACACTGGTTCATATCAACATTGCTAGATTTAGATCTCAGTTAAACAAACAAAACAAAAACTAGCCATCACACTGTGAAATATGAAGTAGTTGTAAGGGTTGACATTCAGGGCAAAAACATTTTAGCAGGGTCTGTTGCAGTAGAACAAGGGGAAATGGTTTTAAACTAAAAGGTGGTTGGTTTGGGTATTAGGAGGGAGTTTTTTACGAGGAAGGTGGTGAAACACTGTCACAGGTTGCCCAGAAAAGTCCTGGAAACATTCAAGGCCAGGCTAGACAGGGCTCTGAGCCACCAGATGCAGCTGAAAATGTCCCTGCTAATAATTGCAGGAGTGGACTAGATGACTTGGAATGGTTTCTTCCAGCCCAAACTGTTCTATGATTCCATGATTCTATGATAAGAAAGTCGTTGGAGATGGTCAAAGAAAACATTGGTGATATCCTTCTGGCCGCTGAGCAATTTGTTCATTGACATGTGCAGGGACGCACAGGACAATTGATATTCATACTCTTTGCCTGCCCTCTGGTGGTGAACGGCTGCTGCTTAATTGTATGCATACGAATATATTTCTATATACATGTAAGCTCATATGCATTGACATATACAGAATAAAATGCTTGCATCTGAATTGAACCTTGAATTTGAATGTTACAGATGCAAGCAGTAGTTAACTATTGCCATTGGCTGTGGCTGATCTTCTTAATGCTGAAGATTTTCCTGTGATTGTGCTAAAATTTAATTCAATTAGAGTATTTCAGAATGAAAATAATACGAGTTAGAGTGGAATATTTTCTCCAGCTCAAGAGACCAGCAAGGTCTTCATGTGTCCTTTTCCTCTCTATAAATACTCTGCAGAAACTGTGTGAGCTGTACAAAATCAAGAGCAAAAGGTTTTTCCAGGACCAGTTCTTATAGCAAATAAGGGACAACAAAAAAGATAACTGCCACAGTATGGATGTTCCTTTTCCTACACAATGCCAATCTGAGATAGCAGGAGGTCACGGAGAGAATGGCAAAAACTCAGAAGACATGTAGTCACAGAATCACAAAATATTTGGAGTTGGAAAGAGTCCAGAAGGCCATTGAGTCTGATTCAGGGATCAAACCCACAGCCTTGGCATTATTAGCACCATGCACTAACCAGCTGATCTAATCTCAGTACTCCTTCACCTTTTGTGAGGTTTCTTTAGGTTTGGCAAGGATTCATCGTATTTCCACTCATTTTCCCTTGTAGCTGCAAAGAGCAGAAGGGTTTGCCATGCAGCCCTTCACAGCTCCTAGAAATCTGTCCAGCACCTGGACATGAGATGGTGAGGATAAATGCATTCAGCACTGCAGCTTTCAGGACTTATACAAAATACAAGAGGTATTGGCTGAACGCAGTGTTCCAGCCTTTTCTCTTTGGATGACCTATTGCAGTGGGAAGGGCAGCAAAGGGGATATTCATATTGATGGGCTTTGTATATGTCCAGATGGAAGTGAAACAGAAAAACTTCCCATTAACACCTTAATTTACCACTCAGTGCTTCCAAGTGAAACTACAGATTTCCCCTCAGAGGAAGGGAGAACAGCCTTCAGTCCTTGGAGCCCTTGAGATCTGCAAGACCTTCTGCAGATTATGATAATGATGATGATGATTATACATTTGCCTTGGAATTTGTTTTGAAGTTATGTGCATGGATGGGCACACTATGTCTCTGGATCCCTGTAGCATTAGGCAACATAGGTATGATGTCCACAGTCGCAGGCTCCCCAGGGATGTGGCCACAGCATCCCCTGGTCCTTTTCTGCTGGGCAGTTTTCCAGCCACTCTTCCCGCAGCCTTTAGCACTGCCTGGAGTTGCTGCAATCAAAGTGCAGGACCTGGCACTTGGCCTTGTTGAACATCATGCAATTGACCCATGGATCCAGCCAGTCCAGACCCCTCTGCACAGCCCTCCTGCCCTCCAGCAGATCAACACTCCCACCCAACTTTGCGTCATCTGTGAACTTACTGAGGGTGCCCTCGATCCCCTTGCCCAGAATATTGATATAGATATTAAGAGGGACTGACCCAAATACTGAGCCTTGGGAAACACCATCTGTGACCAGCTGGGTTTAACTCCATTCACCACCACACTCTGGGCTTGGCCAGCCAGCCAGTTTTCCACAGAGAGATGAGTACATCTGTCCAAGCCATGAGCAGCCAGTTTCGCCAGGGGAATGTTCTGTAAAACAGTGTCAATTGCTTTACTGAAACCTAGATAGACAATGCAAAGCTGGTTCTTCTTAATGCTTAAGGCCTCCCATTATTCCAGGTATGGGGAATGATTTGGTAGAGGTCTCACAGGATATGAAAACTACTGTCCTAGCAGAGCTGGTGGACTCCCCATCTGGGGAGATTCTTCACTCAGTTCCTTTCCACCTGCCCACCTTCTGCTGGTTGGTTCCTCTCCACAAACACCAGTGTTGGAGAGTCTGTACCCATCCCAGTATCAGCCACAAGGACAAAAGTATAGCAGGAGGGATGGAGAGGAGAAGGTTTTCAGGCTGATCCCTCTCCTCCATAGCTTGAGAAGTGGAGCTCCCTCTGTCACCCTGCAGATTGGACCCAAGCCTTGGACCCACCATGAGTCAGGTCATATTTTCCTTTTGTCCTGACTGTGTTGCAGTCCTGACAGATGCAGTCAGGCAGAGGAACCTTGATGACACAAATAAATGAATAAACTTTGAATCAACTTTGAATGAACTTTGAATCCATGAATAAACTTTGGCACCTTATTTGGATAACAACCTGCGGTTGTTCCCTCCAGTGCTTTCTATTTGCTGATGGTGTTTGGGGAGCCAAGAGTTACAGATTTGGCTGGGCAGGCAGTCACCTCCTCAGGGAGCCCACACAAGTAGGTTAAACAAAAGCTTTATTTCCACACAGTGCCAAGATTATACAGACAGCTCAACACAAGGATTGGAAAGGAATGCTGTGCTCCTGTCACGCTTTTTTATTGCAAACAGCCCTGAGTCACAAAATACATGCTCAGAGCAGAGCTTGGCCTTCCTTTAAAATCGGAAGTGTTCAGATTAAGAGTTTTTAGATTTTTCCTTTAAAGCAATAATGAACCAAAGCAGAGATTACATGCAGGGGAAGTAAAAGCAATTTTTTACAGCACCAGACTCTCCATCCATGAGACAGCAGAAGAAATGTTCAGTAAGCCATGGTTATTAAAGCAGTTAATTGCAGCACATCTGCCATCAGATATTATTCTGTGATGTTCAGACAGTGCATTTCTTCTGGTGAGAAAATACCTCAAGGCCGGACATTTAGGCCTGCAGAGTCTTTTTGCTTGCCTTCTTTTCCTGCCCACGTTTTTCTGACTAGTGTGGAGAAAGGTCAGTATGTTTCCTGCAGGATTTCAATATTTTGAAATGCTATTTCTGTTCCAGCTTTTGAGCAGAAAAAAACAAAAATAAAGGAGGAAATTGTATGTGGAGATTGGAGCTGAGACACTTGCCTCCAGGGTTGCTTTGGAATCAATAGCCCAGCAGATGGGCAGCTGAGGTGTCTGGCGAACAAACTGTCTGAAAACCAGACCATTTTCCACTTGAAAACTGCAGAATGTTTTCAATTTGACAAATTTTAGCAACAATAGAAAAAAAAGGCTCCAGCTCTTAATAAATGCCTTCTGTTCAAGGCCAGCTGGGATTTCATACATGGTTTTGCAGTTTTCATCTGGGCATCAGGCCTGTGTGGATTTAACATATTTCAGCATTAGTCCTTGGCCCAGAATCACTTTATCCTGAGCTTCTCTGCATATGTTATTGAACATGTTTCAGACACCTAGTTTTGTGAAAATGAGTGTATTTACTTTCATCATCTGTTTTTTTTTTTACTGTGCCTGAAGTCTGTGCTATCAAGTCTGGGTCCTGGACAGCCCCAAGTTGAGAAGAGAAAATGGCAAAAGGGGGGTTTAATTCCTTTGAATAAAATAACTATAATGTGTCAATGAAAACAGTTGATAAAAGAGAACCATCTGATAAAATTTTTCTTGACTAAAGAGGTCCTGTGCAGGAAAGGATGATGCTTTGCACCAAGTAATGAGAGTGAAGGGGAAATGTCATGGATCAGGACAGGTGTGGAGTAAGGAAACAAAGCAAAGAATTGCTTTATCAGGATGCATTGTGTGACAATTTTGGGGGTGGTTCTCGAAGTCCCTCCACTGGGTCCTGTGCTGTTTAGCAGAATTTAGGGATGCTCAGGGAAGGAAGGAGAGCCATGGGATGCTGACATCTGCAAATATTGTGAAGTCGGGCTTCTGAAGAATTGTGAGAAACTCTAGTGAATGAGGAAAAAGCTGGTAGATGAAATTTAACACCAACAGCTGTAAAGTAATGAGCATCAGAGGAAAAGCATTATGTGCTTCTTACACTGCACAGAACATGGATTCTGGTTTCTTCAGGTCAGGGAACACTCTCCTGTGGTCATTTCAGGAAGGCTAGAGGAGTACCCTGGTATGGGATGAATACAGAAAAGCGTCCCCTGCTCACCTGTCTCAGTAGTTGCTGGCCTAGGAGCACTGTGTGTTGCAGCACACCCTGCAGCTGCAGGAGGCTGGAGGAGAGGACTGCAATCACTCAGGGTCTGGAAATAATCCTTAGTGCAATGACTCTCTTCATTTTGGGAGGTCTGTTTCAACTCTATGTGCTAACCCAACTTCCCTGTACATCAAACTCTCTGTCTCCTACAGCTGACCTAGCAATCTTGTAGCACTTCATCAGGCTGGGTTTTACCTGTAAGGGCTTTCTCTAACACCACCATTTCACACAGCTTCAGTTTGTGCATGAAGAGCTGCAGTACCTCTGCCTTCTCCCATGTATTCTTTTACTCTGATCACTCTCTACAACTACTTCAAAGGAAGCTGTATCCATCTGGGGGTCAACCTTTTTTCCCAGATAAAAAGCAATAGGACAAGAGGAAATGGCATCAAGTTGCACTAGGAGAGGTTCAGATAGGGTATTAGGAAATAATCCTTCACTGAAAGGGTTGTCAAACATTGGAATAGGGAAGTGTGGAGTCACCATCCCTGGAGGTATTTCAAAGACATGTAAACGTGGCTCTTGAGGACATGGTCTAGTGTGGTCTTGGCAGTGTTGGGTTAATGTTTGGATTTGATGACCTTAGAGGTCTTTTCCAACCTAAATGATTCTATGATGAAATTCCATGACATAATTCAAGCCATTATTTTTAACACAGATGAGGCAACTGATGAGGGCCACACTAGGGCTTTCAGGCATGGCTGAAGGGGAATGAAAGGGTGTGTGGCTACAGCAGTAGGTAATCCTTATCCCTCCTTCACCAGTGATGCATCCATCTGATGACCACTGTGTGTGAGCAGGTAGATAAAGGGGTAGGAGTCTGCCTGTGCACAGGACCTTGCCAGACCATGTTCATTGTATGGATAGAAAGGCACAAGTTGATGTGATGTCTCTCATGCATTTATTTGATTCATTACTGGTGAGAGGATGGAATTGCAGGATCACAGAATTATCGAGGGATTACTTACCCTCAGCTCTACTCCTGCATTCACATGGCTGTATTTCTAAACCCCAGAGAAGCATCTTCATATTTTTTAATGAGAAATGTGCTGTGGGGAATGATATTGCCCCCTCCTCCCATTAACATCTGTTATGGGAAACTTTCCCAGACCTGGGCCATTGCAGCTGTTTGGGCACTCATCCACGCTGTGGTTGCTCCCTATTTTTCTTGGATTCTTCTGCATCTTCTCTGTCTGACTGTCTTGCCACTGGCTTGTGTATCTTGAGACCTGTTTTTAAATTATTGTGTAATCCAGTGAATATGTGAACGGGGGTCTCCATATGTGCCTTATCTTCAAAAGGAGATGAAAAGTAAGCTGAGAAGTCAGCTGAAGGTAAATATACAAACTAGAATGAGATTTTCAGGTGGAGGGATAGGTCTTCAATGATCTTTATTGTCTTACATTGTACATTGACTGCTAAAAATACTCTATGAAATACAAACTATATTCAGATAGTGTTTATGTTATGTAAATACATCATCTACATCTCTCAGTGGATTTGCATGATTACATGAAAATTCGCTCTATAACATTAGTGGTAAAACTTCCAGCCATCGTGTGGTATGTTCTTGTTGATAATGGTTACTACAATGTGTGCTTCCCTATCCAAAAATCCACCAAATGCCTTGTCCACAATCACCCGAGAAGCCTGATGTGGAGTTACAAAAATTTACATTTGCTGCTTCCAGCCCACATCTTCCTCATTACAACATACTAGCACTAGTTTTAGGAGCAAAGTAATAACATAAAAGAGCATGACACAGTAATCTTAGTTTGTATGGGAAGAAATCTCATGAGTGAACCTAAATCTGTCTACACAGAACAATACCAGGAAAATATAAATATATTTTATGTATTTCTAACAGTAGCTGTAATCACACTCAGGGATGAGTCCTTGGCCTCTTCCTGTTGAAACTAAGAGGAAAAATTACCACTGGCTTCAAAGAGAATAAAGAATTATCCTGGGATTACTAAAGTCATGCTTCTCTGCTACCCTTTCCCACAGATTTACTATCTTAATTTTTAAAAGGAATTCAAAGAATGTTGTTTATTTTAGAAGACTAGAGGCTGAAGAAAGAATTCAAAACCATGTGCAGAAGTGTGGGTGGAAATCTCGTTTCAATCATTTTCATGGAAAATTCAGGTTGACTTAACCCACTCTGCTTTGTAACAGGACAGCAATGATAAATGTTTTCCTTTTTACATGGGAAAATAGTGGAAAATACATGAATTATGCAGATTTTTTTTGATTTTAAACTCATGTTTGCACAGACCAATCCAGATAACGTCCCTCTCTGGAAACGTATGTTGAGGTGTATTGTGTCAGAATTACCTACCCCATGTCTCTTCCATAGGACTTTATTTCTGAATGAAATTTTAAACAGAGGGTGAGCACAGGGAAGAAAGTGAAGGCTTCCCTAATCCCTGTTTGACAGCTCGAGTGTTGTATGTGCCTTTTGACAGATGTCCTTCAAGGGCCAACTTCTCCCACATGGAATATCAACTCACCACTAAAAAAACAAAACCAGGTGCCACAGAGTAAAAGCTCATTATTAAAGAGCATTAAGGAATTTCCCTTCTGTTTTTGCTTTTCAGATGTTTATACTCCAAACAGATCTTACTTTGACAGTGCATGTTTTATACTTGATACAGTGAATTAGTTGTGCAAATGCTGTGTTCCTTAGCTTTGTGAAGCCAGACTCACCTTGTTTCATAAAGGTATTTGCAGTATTGAATGAAAATTTGCCAAATGGTTGTTGACTCTTATTTATTATCTGAATGGTAAAAATCTGTTTTGATTGGTCTGATGACAACAGTTCAAATTGAGCTTGAGAAAGGCCTAAGTGTTCTCAATTAACACCTTCTGGTAGTAATATTGATTAAATTACCATACTTGCTCTTCTCTTCAGCCTTGCAGAAGAGACAACAATTCCCAGAAGGTTGTTAGAAGCCAGATGTTGGGGATAAAAATCTTGGAAGAAGAAGGGCCCAACACCAAAATTATTTGGCTTTGAGGAAGTGTGCTCTGGTGGAAGTACCTACAGGCCAGATATTTACCATTATAGAAAACTTTTCACCCATGGGGAGGCTTACTTTATAGACAAGTGCCTTAGAGACCACTTGGAGATTGGAAAGGAAAAAGAGTGACGGGGTTTAGGCTTTGCATTGCTTTAATGATGTTCTCTTAATTCCCTCAGCCCCACTTTTGCAGGGAAAAAAAATTCATATTTTATTAGTATTTCTCAGCTAATCGAACTACATCTCAGTTTTGCAATATCTTGGTATTCCATTTTCATCTTGTTTTAGGATGAAAAGCATAAAATATCTTAGATATCCTGTATATGTGTGTGTGTGTAAAGCAAAAAAAAAAGTTCTTGCTATTCAGATCTGGATTTGTAATATGACACATTTTGACATTTTGAGCAGAATCTCATTTTGGAATTTGAAACAAATATTGATTCATACCAAACTGTTTCAATTCAAAACTGTCATTTCATTTTGAAAATACCATTAAATTGGCATTTGCAGCTGAAATGTCAATTTGAAAGAAAATGTTTCAGCTTAAGTTGACATACAGGAATAAAATATTTGGATTCAAAATTTCTCTCTGTGGGAGAGTAAAAATATTTTTTGTTGTTGTCCAAAACACTTTCTTCTCAATTGCACTCATTTTCATGAAACCAGAGCTTCCCACAATACCAACAGGAAAACAACTAGTTAATGTGGAACAGTTAAACCATTTTAGCACTTGGCATTGTTGTTTGAATCCAGGCCCAAGGGCAGCTGGACTTGTTAGTGCTGCCATGCAGACCTAACTAAAATATTCTTCAAACTCATCCTTGTGACCGTTGTGCTCATGAAGAGCTGGAACTACCATTGTCATCACCATCACTTTCCTCCCCAGTGCACCTCTCCCAAAAGCACACACATACAGCTCTGAGATGGTGCCCAGTTTCACAAGAGATGATGGTAAGGATTCATCCTCCTGCTCTGGTTCACCCTCTCCAAGAGCTAAGAGGCTTCATTAGTTATACTGCTTTGGGCTGTCTGGGGTCTAAATGGAGAGTGTGAGCTCTGTTGGACTGGCTTCAAGGTGTCCCTCCCGATCTTACTAGTTCTTTGCTGTGTTTGTCTCAGATTTCATCCTCTTCAGAACTTATTCCAGCCTCCTTCATGCTTCCCATCTCTTTAAAGTTTGCTTTTCTTAGTGTCCTCTTTGTGTTTCTCAGGACAGATTTGAATTTCCTGGTCAGTACATCTGGCCAATTGTGACTGCAAAAAAGAGAAGAGAAGAGAAGAGAAGAGAAGAGAAGAGAAGAGAAGAGAAGAGAAGAGAAGAGAAGAGAA
>NW_008238359.1:1265712-1302061 GCF_000691975.1 Corvus brachyrhynchos
TTGATGCCATGAAGATTTCTTGCCTTTTCTTTTATACCCCTGTTATATTTTTTTACAACTTCTGTATTCTTAGTGCTTTTTGCCTACATTCTTGGACTTGATTTTGTCAAGCTAGGAGACTAAATATTTTAGAAGCTTCATAGTTAGGGATCAGTGTGCCCCAGACCCCAAGGTCCTCTCCAGAACACATTTGTAAACTAAGATAGAACCATCCAGGGGAAGGCTCCTTGGGGAGGGGGGGCTCACTTGAGCCTCTCATTGGGGAATCTTTGATACATATGCTAATTAGTAAGACCTATAATGTTATACCTGATCTTTTGGGGCATATACTCAACAGGGTGCATCTCAATGCATATGACCTGGACGTGTGCACCTAAGGATCCTTAAAATAAATACCAAGGTAAAATCCCTTTTCCCCTTCAAACCATGTATGACTCTTGATTTTAAGACCAGGAAAAGGCATCAGTTGCTGGTGACCACGAAGGGACCCTAAAGACCTTGAAACTCGCAGTCTTGGGTTGGAACACATCTTGCTTTGCCCCTCTCTTTGCTGGCAAATTACAGGGGGGCCGGAGCTACTTTTCTTTTAGCATCATTTTGTGTCAGCCAAAGCAGAAATGTTAAACGGTGGAGTTGAAGTGGATCTTTTGCTACAATACTTCAAGTGTTCACAAAGCCCAGGTTCTGAGCCACCATCTGTTGGTGAGTGCAAATTTATTTTCATATAATGGGGTTCTCAGAGACAAAACAAACATTAAGGATTTGTAAGAGGTTAGAAGCTCAGCAAATGGCAGGGCTTTAGGAAGGTCTCAAATCTGCAGCTGCTCTGTCATACATAAAGCATCATATGGAATAAGATTTACTGTGTATAATAGAAGAAAATATCATTCCAGCTGTTGTAAACTAAAAAGAACAAAATACAAATCCCTACTAATTGCTATTATATAGAGATTAGAAAGAAATAGGTAAGAAATAGTTGTGTATATACATAAATCTATGTTTAAACTGTACACACCACCACTGTGTGCAATTAACATGCAATTACTTTAGAATAGAAATACTTGTTAAAATCTGACTACATGAAGCAGGTATTCTGTAGAAATAAAACAAAGGGTAATGTTTTTAAACTCAAAGAGGATAGATTTAGACTAGACATAAGGAAGAAATTTTTTGTGATGAGGATGGTGAGGCACCAGTACAGGTTGCCCAGAAAATCTGTGGATGCCTCATGCCTGGGAGCATTCAAGGCCAGGGAGGATGGGACTGAGCGACCTGGCCTAGTGAAACATGTATCTGCTCATTGCAAGAGAGGCTGGACAGAATGACCTTGAAAGGTCCCTTCCAACCCAAGCTATTCTATGATTGTTTGATCTTATCTGCTGGTCAACTGCACCTTGTTAGCCTATGGTTTGGCAAGCAAGCTGCAATTATTTGGATATTTACTGTATTTCCTGGACAAGAAAGAATCTCAAGGGATCTCCTGTCACTAAGCTGAGTTCACAGGAGGAAGAGTTGGAATACAAGGAGAGCCAAATCCTTGAGGAACAGGAGAAAAAAAAAGAGAAAATAACTTGAAAAATTGAACCTCAGTACTTTTGGGCAATCCCAGGCTAGCGCAGGATACACCACCTCTATGCTTATCTATCTAAAGGTCAGCAGAGAGCAGTACAGATTGTACTAAGATTCACCTGCAGTGGGTCCCTCCATAAATACAGCCACTCCCAATCACGCCAGGGTGAAATCTCACCCCTGAGAACTCCACAATGAATTCTGACTGACTTGCGTGGGGTCTAAGTCTCACCTACAAACTGAGACCAACCCACGGATCCTAGGGAGTCACTGACCACTCTTGTGATATAGTTCTCTCTCGTGTTTTGAAGTTAAAGAGAGAAATCCCTTCCTCCATATCAGAAGCATTTTAAGATGCTGTGGGGAGGATTCATCTGCCTGAGGATATTGCCCAGCAGCATTTGATGCCATGGTTTATCCTACATGGTCTCCAGCTGTTGTTTTATCTACCAGCCTTACACAAGTGTCTCTGACAGACATGGTGCTCTGGGCTGAATCCCACTTGCATGAGTGGGTTAGAAGGTCCAGGTCCTACCACAGGACAAAGGATAATTGTCACTAGTGATACAGCCATGAGGTTTATCTTCATGTAACTGGGGGTGCACTCTGGCATTCCTCGCGCTTTGCTGAGTGTTTTTATCAAGATCCAGCCAGAACCATCACTCCTCTTTGAAATCAAGAATCCACCAAGGACAGCAGAGTCCACAGCCACTCTTTCAAGGTTAAAGGATTGACTCCTGAGCATGAGAAGCAGAGTCTTGACCTTCCTCTAGACTCCAGGACAGATGAATACTCCAAAATACATAATTCCTCCAAGATGGGGATCCCTATCATACTGCAGCAAGAGCCCTGTGGGACTGTTAGCAGTTTAGGCTCAAGACTAATAGGACCATAAATTGGGGAATGGACTATAGATGATGACATCTGAGATCCTTGTGTTCCTTTATTGCTATCAAGGAAAAACAAGGTTATTGGCAGTATAGTCCCTTTCATCAGAAGCATCTAAAATAGATTAGCTGGAAACATCACTAAATCACCAAGCAGGCATGTGGGAATAAGTGGCTGTTGAGGACTTAATTGCCTCCATTGAAAGCTTCCTGAACACAAGAAGGATTGAACTAGGACCATTGAAAAGATTCAGGTGTGAATGTCTTATGGATTTTCCTGCTATTTCCCACAGATTAAGCCAAGTTGGCTAATAAGGACCTTCTGTTCTCCATAATATACTGCTGATCAGCCTTGCTTCAGTGTCAAAGTCTATGTCTGTGGGTGATATATGCACTAAATACTGATATATGTGCAGGTTTTGTCAAGCAGGGCTAACCGAAGTGTGAGATCCTCTTTGTCTCTGGCCTTGGAGGATTAGCTGGTACTCTTAGGTGTAAATCAGCAGGGTGGTCTTCTATGCCTCAGAGCTTGTATTTAGCAGCAGGTGTTCACATATGGTAGTGCTTATGCAGGTCTCTGCAGATTGTGTCTCATATTTAAAATATTTTATTTTATTTTTTTAATGAGGATTTTCTGCCTTTAGGTCCTCAATAGGGAAAACTTCAGACAAAAATTTAAATATCTCTTCAGGGAGATAAACCAGCCTGGTAACACACCCTGAATCTTTAAAAGATGTGTTTGGGAAAGAGGAACACAGCCAAAAGTTGCCTGCTGGATTTTATCCTTGTAAGAAAATTGGAGGGAGCTTTAGTCTTCATAGTAATCTACCAGCCTGATATGGTGTGTCTTAGGGGTTTGTAACCAGCCTATACCTAGGCACTCTGGGCTTTCATCCACCCCTCCTTTTTTAGGGAAGTGGAAATGAAATACACATTAGTCCAGAGGAATTGAGCAGAAGAATTACTGCTGTTTTCAGAGATATTATTGAAAATCCCATTCATACATCATTTTCAGGGGACACCACATGTGCACATGTGGCTGTGCATGCTTCTGTGCCAGCCTTGCTCTGATAACACCTACTTGATCAGGTCACGCTGTCATATTCCATGTGACTTCCAAATTCCACCAAAACCATAAATCCATTATCTTGTGTACCCATAGCTACAATAATGATGAATATCAAAGCTGCATCCTCTTTCTGTCATGAGGTATGGAATTACACTAGGCAGGAGATATGCATTACGCAAAAGCAACAATAGGCAATTTGGATTTTTCCAGGCTCGAACTCCAGTTTTATCGCTGTGCTTGCCATGTACTGGGCTCTTCCTGGCACAGTGAACATTAACATAGAGTGGACTGATGGTACACTGCAGCTAAACACAGTAATACTGTATGTCTTTCAGGAATTAACATGATACTAGGTCATAAATTCACTAGGAAAACACCCAACAAGGCTACTACTGTCTGCAAACAGCTTTGCTGCTGTTCCAAGCACCTTTGGAATGAGACATGTTGAAATAATAACACATATTAAAAAGAAAAAAGAAAGAAAAAGAGGAATAAAAAAAGGGAAAAAATAGAAGGAAAGGGGAAAAAAAAGACATTAAAACCAGCAAAGTGCAGACAAATAACACACAAGCAGACACTAAACAGCAGAGCTACATGGGACTGTCCTACAGCTACTACCTCAGATCTAGGCCCTTTTGCCAAGGAGTTTTTCAGCTTTCCTCCTTTTGAACTCTGCAATTTCTTCCGGGAGTAACCCATGAGCTCTATACCTGCAGTGAACAGGTAGGCCATTAGAGAAAGAACCAGTTCAGTTTCATCTGAAATAAAGAACAGACTGTAATGGAGACTGAGGGAAAGGTAAGTGTCTTCTGGTGAGAAAAAGGAAAATAAATATGGGTCCTGGTTCTGGCTTTTATTTATTCCCCTCTTGTACCACTCAACTTACTGCAAAGGATGAGGTCAGCTAATTAAATTTTAAGTGTCCAGAGAGCTGTTGTCACTCTTAGACCCTTCTGCCAGGACAAGATGACTGACTTTGTTGATTGAGGAGTACAAACTATATCTCTATTATGACTGTTTCTGGAATCTATTAGATAAGATGAATCCTGGGAGAATGATTCCATTATTCCACTGATCCTTTCATTAAAGGGAAGAAGAGAACAAAACAGCAGTGAAGATCTTGCCTTTGGTTAGTTCAACTCCTGCCTCAGTGCCTTTTGGTCTTCCAGGGATGGTGCTTTCAGAAGCTCTCAGCTCCCTAAGCTGTGGGCACATTTCCTGGTGGAAATAGTATTTAGCTGTCCCTAGAGAAATCCAGTCGTCCCACTAATTTAACAGCCTTTCCTGAGGGAGATCAGAGCCAAGTTTCAGCTCTTTTGCCAATTCTGCTCTACAAATGGAAATGCTTAGACAAGTTGTCCTCCCAAGCCTCATCTAAATCCTCAGCTCTGGGAACATCTTTCTCCTCTTTAGAAATATTGATCCCTGTTTATAAACTTCCTCATGAGTGATGGTGCCTTTAGGGCTGGGTCCCAAGGACAGGGAAACCAGGAGGATATAACCCTGATGGGTTCAATGAGGAATGACTTCTTCTGGGAATCTACAACTCAGGTGAGATTTAGCTCCCTGATATTTTTTTTATCTGCAATAGAGATGTCTCCATCTAAGCCAAATTTCTTGGTCTCTATTCTGAGCCAGTGAAGGGAAGATGGCACTGCTGGACCACAGCAGGAGTTTATCCCAAAGCAGAAGAAGACCAACACAAGAAATGTCTGTTTCTCCGCACTGACTCTTAAAAGACATGCAAGGTGACCAGATCAGGTGGAGGTAAATAATTTTTAATAAGATTAAATCCTGCCTGTTGGAGAAAGAAGAGGAATTTTGTGTCTAGAACCTTTATGGAAGCAGTAACAAAATTCAGCCACACATGGGTGAGCATGAGGGGTTTATTCTTTGAGTCCACCCAGCAGGACCCACAGGGAAGTGGAGGAGGTTGCTGCCTGTGTCTGCACAATAGGGCAGCAGGTTGTGGCCCACAGAAGGTGGAGGCCTGACCAGGGTATCTGGGGATCAAGCATGGTGTTAGACTGCCTGAGGTCCACCTCCAGACATTGCTCACACAAGTATCAATAACTTTTTGGTAATGAGTTGATTTTCATCCACTGCACGACAGCAAAAAAATGATCTGGTGTAAATCAAACTCACTAATGTCTGAGCAACTGGAGAGAGTCTGGTTCTGCATCATCCATCCCAGCCTCGGGCAAAACACCTCTTTTTGGAGACAGCTGTTATTTTTCCAAGGTCCTTCCTTCCCATTGTCTTGTTTGCAAAGCCAGCAGGAGAAAAATCTGTGAAGTTCTGACTTTTCTTCCTTTCTGAACACTGCATTTAGGGTTTCTTGCTATTAGCACCAATTCTGTAATATTCCAGTCAATTCTCCCAGAAACTTCAGCTTGCTCAGAAAGAGCTTGTTTAAATATAAAAGCTGGTGCAGTCACATCGCAAGTCAAACAGTCTTGTTCAAAAGGAGATGAGTCACCTACTTTTATTCCCATTCTCATTCTCCATCAGATTTCAGAGAAAAATTCTTCTTTCTCACTGTGATTATGCCACAGCCATGATCAGAATAGTTTTTTGTCTTCATTTTGCTGTTGTGTTAGGTGGTCAGAAACAATTTGAAAAGAAGGGATTGAGTGTGAAGCAAAAAGCAGCTGTCCTGACATTGCATGATCAAGCCTATGAGACAGAGGATACTTTGATTTCCCCAAATAGCTCTTGTTAAATGCTATATAAAGTTTATTTAGGAAATATTTCTATGCTGTTGTATAATTCCAGCTATGGAAGGACAACAAGAGTTTTTCACTGCTGTTTGGTCCACAAGCTCTTTTATTTCTGATTTAAAAGTGCATTTGACAGACTTCAAATAGGAGCCCAGGAGGAAATGCTTTCACTTTTCTCCTCAGAAAGACACATCAGCAGCAACAGCAACACTAGAGACTCTCTACGGATCCATGCTTCTAGGGTGCTCCGACACAGACAAAGCAATGAGAACCTTCTACTGGGTAGAAGAAGAAACCTTGTTGTCCTAATGGGTGTCTTTTTCCTGGCTCATAAAAAGGTGTTTCTCACTTGGGGTTGGGAGATGGGTTCTTTGATCATCCTTCACTGTTTCTCACCCATTTATCTTCAAACAAGGATCCCAGTGATTTCTCCAGGGTTGATCCTCATGCACGTGAGGACGAGAAAGCCCCAAAACTCTCACCTATTCCTAGCTTCATCTTCAGTTTTCAGTGATGTCTCACATCAGCTTGCACTTATCACTGTGAATAATGGTAGTGGGCTAGATGACCTATTGACCCTTCTGGACTTAAGGTTTACTGCATGAATTCATACAAGGTAAAGGATCTGTGTTTATGCTAAAAATGTTCTTTACCTCAGCATTGGGTTAATGGTTGAAAACCTTTGAGATGATCAACAATCTGTATCTTTCTTTGCTGAATTGTATTAATTTTTTTCCTGCACTTAACTTTCCATAAATAATTTAAAGGGAAAGTTTTTGAATAAAACTACCTGCTGGGATAGAGTACTTCTGATGCTTTCAAACAATGTGTTCATTACCAGAGCAAAGAATTTTTGAACCAGGATGGTAAATGTTGGAAATTCAGAAGAGCAAGAATGTCACTCATCCCTTTGAACGGCAAATGAGTCATCCTGGCTCTAAGTTTTGTACTGGTTTTGGTGGGGTTTTTTGTTTGTTTGTTTATTTTGGGGTTGGTTTGGTTTTGGTTTTTTTCATTTTTTTTGGATTTTTTTTGCTTGTTTGGGGTTTTTTGGTTTGTTTTTTTTTTTGTTTCGGTCTAGTTTGGTTTTTTAGTTTGTTTTGTTTTGTTTTGTTTTGTTTTGTTTCTAAATTTCATTAGCCATTGAATTTTTCCCAGTGTTAGATTTTTTTTTCAGTGCTTAGCAAAATGCATCTGAGATTTAGTCCAGGTCAGGCTTGTGTCTGCTAGTTTTGCATAAACTAATATCTTTTCTGCTTTTTTGAACAAGGTGACTGCTCCACCGGAGTTGACAAGGTGCTGCCTGTCCCAAAGCATAACAGGATGCCAACTTCAAATATCACACATTTATGTACTTGCTTCTTCCATGTCTGAAACACCCCAGCTACTCATCTGGAGTACCCTCAAAGAAACTTCACAGCCTTCCTTTAAACCCATCTGACTGAAATCTCTAAACAGGTAGTCTGCTGCTTGACTGCTTGGCAAGCTTGGTTTTGTGGTTTCTTAATTTTGTTACACCTTCTCTATGTCCAATCTGCCACTATTTCCTGTGGCAGTACAAGGTGTACGTGTAGAAATCTGCCTTGAAGCAAGGAAATATCCAGAGAGGTTATGGAACTGTCCTGCCTTGTTCTATGTCAGGCAAAGTTAACCTAAAGCTTCTGTGAAAACCAGGTAAAACTGAGATTTGACCTAGAAAGAAGGACTTATCCTTTGAATAGGAACTTCAAAAACTTCCATCCCTAGGATCTGACCCTTAAATCCATGGCGCAAGGGTTTGCAACATGGACATAAGACCAAGCACCTTCACTTAGCAAGAAATACCTCTCAGCATGGCCACCACGACTGCCCACCTGCAGATGTTTAGGCCACCCAAGTCACAAGATAAAGCACGAGATAAAAACAAGTGCTCATAGACCTCATGGTAAGGAAATACCCAAGAGAAGATAAGTTGCCTCAGGACAGAATGAAAAAAAAATGAGTAGAAGAGGAATTTGTACAGTATTTCCTTTTTCAGCTCAAAAGCCTACAAATGAGGAAATCCCTATGGAATTATATGAGGCAGTGACTTGAAACCATCATACTAGCCAACTAGACAGAAACAACTTTCAACCTCTTGGTCTTGTGCCAAAACCTGAACCATCAAGATAAGGCCAGAAAACAGGACACGATGTCTGATCCCTATCTGGCAACAGCACAGTCTATGCATGAGGCAGTTATCCAAATATTTGCTTTGCTTGAACATCCAGTTACTTCTTTCTGGCACTTGACATTTGATTTCTATGGGGTATAAGTTTCATTTTGCCCCCTCACTAGGACAAACATGGTTTTGTCCTAGGACTTTTTTCCTCTGAATACTGTCACAATTATTCAACCACTGCATGATCTATGGGGACAGAGGTGCTGCAAAGGAACAGTGAAGATCTGGGCTTTGGGATAAGAGTAGATCACCTCTGTCTCTACAGTGTTATGGGTAGACTCTTCAGAGGTTACACATGGATGCTCAAGAGCCTCTGATCCTGAGTATGTGGGGAAATGGGGAAATTTTTTTACTCCTCTTATTGTCTACTTGGACTGATTAATTTTCTACCATTTACAATCTCTGTTTAGAAACAGCTCAGCCCTTCATAAATCTGACTTTGGTTCACACGGCCAGAGGACAGGATCTTTGAGAATGGTAGAAAGAACCTCGACAGTCAACAGAGGCTTAAACCATGACTTTCAGATAGTAAAACCAGGGTGAGAAGCATCTACTCTCAAAGTAGAGTAGAACTCTAAGTACTTCCTCAGTTGCACGGTAAGCTAGCCCACCTTGATAAGATAGCAAAATTCCTCCAAGTTTCGTATTTCCTGTGAATAATAATGCATCTTTGATATCAACACACATCACTCAATAGCTCATTTCCATCAAGTAGTAGATAAAATACCTTCAAGCCTAAAAAATATCATCTCTCAAAATTATCTTCCAATAAACTTCTATTTTCCACCCCGATTGACACCCAAATAACTTTAAAGTTATGTCCCAATACACTGTAAGTTCCACCCTACTCCAAAAAAGCTCTGGGATGTTTCTCAGCAAAAGGACTGCTCTGTATGCTACTGCCCAGGTAGTTGACCACTCTCTGCAGAAGGAGGTAAAAAAAGGTCCTTCTTTACTAAGAGGGAATGAGGCCATACATAGAACAAGATTGATCAGAAGTCAGAACTACATTAAAACAGACCTTGTTTGCTGTCAGACATTGATCTCTGAGGTAGTCACTGTAGGACACCTCAACAAAACAGGCATCTTGCGAGGGCCAATCGAACCAGACCCCTTAGCAAGTATTTCTCTTTATTGTCAATAAAGGGAGTCAGGGCTGACTGCTTTTAATGTGGGTGATCACACTGTTCTTGTCAAACAAATCCAGCTCCTGGGTTTTATGGCCTGACCACAACATCCTTTCCAGGCATACAGCAGGTGACAGCTGAACAGGGAGTACTCTGTTTGCAGAGTCAGGCATTTCAAAGCTAGAAAATGACTTAATGAATTTTGAGTGCTCAATCTTTGCTCACCACCACCATATGTGGTAATACCACTAAGTCTTCAATTACCTAACAGTGCCATAAATTTGTAACACAAAGTCTTCTTATTCTTCTATTAGAATGAAAGGGAAAAAATGTGTTTATATGTTGAATGAGGTTGGTGTTTTCTGCAGGAATTTGATGGATGGGGAGAAAAATCTGAGTGTCTCTCATAGACTGATGACACCAGAGACCCGAAAGTGTCCCTATCCATGCGTCTCCTATATGCACACAGAGCAGGAAGGAGATTCAGGGAGGAACTCCCCGGTGTTCAGTCTCCAAGGGAGTATAGGGGAGAAGCAGCAAGTTTCCATGTCACTTCTTGGGAACTGCGAATAAGGAGAGGTGTTGAAGAAACCACAACACTTCTGAGTCCCAGTACCATGCCAGAACATGCAAGTCACCTAAGGAAAATGATGTTGGCTTTGGAAACAGATAACATGGAAAGATGGATATTCAGCCTGTGAGCTCCAAAAAAGACCTTTTAATGAGTGTCTTGAACAATGATGAAGTCACACTTACCCTGGCTTTATTTCAGGAGGTTTAGGTAAGGGCTTCAGAAAGCCTTTTTTCCCAACCAGCCAATATGTTTCTTCTACTCCTTTACCCTAAAAAAACCCAAAAATTCAAATAAGAAGCAGTTTTCTGACTGCCCTCTCCTCAACATGTAATTTCCTCACTAGGTTTCTCTGGTTTCATACATATCCGGAGACACACCATGTCTGGAAACCTTGGGCTATCCTTCAGAATAGCTCAGGGATTATTTGAATTTCATTTTCGTGAAAGAGGATGTTCATTATCCTTGATCCAACTGTCATTTACAAATTACCCTCATTGATCTGGGTCATTGAAACTACACAGCTGGACAGAAGTTGGAAACTACAGGATCACTAATCATCTTATTTGGCAGCACTAGCATTATTAATTAAGAGATTTTACAACTCATTCTGAAGTTAGTATCAGAATAATAACTTCTTCTCCCACCACTGATGATTTAGCTTTTATGGTGTGATGCATCTGATGAACTGTAGGCATCTATATGAGAGTCAATCACTCTTGACTGAAGAAGGGGTGGAAAACAGACATTCATCTTCACATAAACTAGACCCTGAAAGTACTTCAGGTTAATAATTTCCTAAAGGGCCAATTTATCCCCACTAACTATGTAAAGGTTTCTTTCCATTGACTAAACCTGGAATAATTACCCCAGATCTCCACTTGGAGACATATGAACTTGGATGATTCCCCTTGTCATGCAAGATGGGACCTGAGGCCATATTCAGATCTTTTATTCTAGGTATTTAAGGCAAGCAAAGTTCCTACTTCTGTCTATTGGTTATGTAAGGGTAGAAATGATGTTTGAATTATTTTGTACTGTCTCATTTGGACACTGAAAATAGCAGTTTCTGTCAAGGGTGGGCTAAATAGACTACTATATAAATACTTATATCCAGCACATACAGCTGATTGCTCAATCCCACAGTCCTTCAATAACCACCTCATGTACGAAAACAACTGAGAGGAACAATTTTGGAAGGATTCAGCTAAAGGTTGGTGTATGAAGGCCAAAAAATATCATAATATGAAAATTCCTTAAGCAAAAAGACTCCCCTGTGAAGTGCTACACACAGCCCTGGTCTTCTTACCTTCAGCTCTGTTTTTCCCCTGGGTATGATTTCATAGCCTTCATTCAGAGTCCGAAGCGTATCCACTGTACTTTGGCTGACATGAATTCTGTAAGCTGGGAACAGAAGGCAAAGCAGTTGGATCATTGTACTGCACACATGCTGTGAATTCCCCACTGCTTCATCCTGACAAGGAGAAGTGCTCCAGAGCAGGAGTGCTCCAATGCAGATGTGTGGCTGGTGAAGCTGTGTGGTGCTCCTCTATGTACAGTTCAATGCTGACTGAAGGGTTCTTCCAGCCAGGGCTGTAAAGAGCACAGGGGGAGAGGAGATCTACTCTGGGGGCTTCCTGGAGAAGGATACCAAACACACTAAGTGTAGAAGTCCAGCTCTCAATAAAGATGGCAAGTGGTTTTCCAGTAACATTGTCAGCTGGCTTGCTGTTTTATCTATTGCCACAGTATAACTAGGGATTTAGAAAGAAATGAAAAATAACCTACTGTCCTGCTTCAGACACCCAGCATAATTTGGAAGCTGGGATGAAGAGCAGAGAGATGGAGTTTGCAAGGGAACATAAAGAAAATATGGCTATGCTTCTAGATCCGTCTAGATTTTTAGTAATTGATGCCACCCAGAGCTGCCATTTAGTGCATGAACAAAAAGGGCAAAGGTGGAGAGCTTTATTGAATTCCCTTCTCCCCCATATTTTTTACAGTCATTGCTGAAACTCACTGAAATTTGTTATCTGCTGGTGTGAATGAGCCAAGAAATATTTCTAAAACCTTTCCCTCAAAAATAGATTTCTTTGTTGTTTTTTATTTTTGAGCTTTTATTTCAATTTTATCAATCACATTCCCTTCCTCTTTGAAAGATGGGGGGTGAGCTGATTATGTTTTTTTCCCATAATAATAAGAAAGAAGAACATCAGTTTGAATATGTAGAGGAAGATCACAGAGCTATGAGCTACATTTCCTGAGAGACTAACCTACAATTTTCCTATTTATCTATATGCATTTCTATTAATGTGTAACAGTGCTCTTGTACCTGCAGTGCTCCTGCTGTCCCCAGCCTCAGTGGGACTTTGTATGCTATGATGGAAGCGGTGCCCACATGTGCTTCAACTCTTGCTTTCTACTGATCATGAAAGGTAAATGCATCATTTTACTGTGCAAGAACAGCCCTGAATTAAGGGTTCTGAGCACTGACTGAAAGTAAAATCCAAACCCTATTGGAGAAAAGTAGGGCAAGATTCATGTTGATTTTGGTTGATGGGATTCGAGTCAGAGGACTGCAGCTGGAAGGCAGGGTCCTAAAGGCTGACCTACAATGGCAAAGCTGGTGTCCTCTCCTTTAGGCTGCCTTGAATTCTGTCATTTGACTTGCCCCTGTCTTTAACTGTCCCAATACTCACGCAGGCCCGTGGACTCCATCCGTGAGGCCGTGTTCACAGTGTCTCCAAAGAGGCAGTACCGAGGCATGGTCAGCCCCACCACGCCTGCCACGCAAGGCCCTGAAAGACACGTCAGCTGCGTAACCACGATGGTCCTGCATGGATCTAGGGGCTCACTGATGAACAAATCTCATCTGCTACTCTAGTATTCAAGAAACTGCTTGGGAATACAGAAGAAGGTTTTCTAAAGATCTCATTGACCTTGGTGCTTGCTACAAGCAGTCAAAAGTTAAGCATTGCTCTGGATTGCACGCTGGTGTTCTATGTCTGAGGAAGTCATGTGTGGTAGGCCCTCAGTTCACCACCATCTGGGAGAAATTTGTTCAGAGTTCATGAAAACTCAAGGACTATTATAATCTCATTTTAAAAAGACCTTTTCCCATGTAAGAAAACTAAAGTTCAGCTCTTGTGACATGCCCTGTAACCCACTGAAACAGGATTAAAATTCAGCCTTGGAAGTCCAGAGGTGCCGGCAGCATTCTGGACCACCCTGTGTCCCCCTCCCTGGAAAAGAAGACATCGTTAGCTTGCCTGTCTAGTCAAGACCTGTTTTTTCCCTCTTTCTCATTCTTTATACAAGATCCATTCACTTCCTAAGTATCTTCCAAAGAATTGTAGCCAAGTTGTCAGGGAGAGATATGTGTGAAGGATCCACATGAACACGCACAGACTGGGAGATAAAATGTGTGGCAGCAAAATAGCACAGACAATTTTCATCTGGGGCATTTGGCTTAGTAAATGTTTAGACTACAGTCTGAAAGAGATGTTAAATTTCATTGCCCACAATAGAAAATATCAGGCCTGCAAAATAAATGAAAAAGAAATTATATATAAAGCAATGTAATGAGGTAGGGCTTCCTGCAGAGAAAAGACAGGAATCTCTGTATTTTACATCAGATGTATTTATGAGATATGCCTTTTCAGGCTTTGCCTTTTCAATGTCATGATCCTTCTGACTTAAGATTTAGTATAACTGATATCTAGGAAATCTTTTCCCATGCAAGAGTACAAGAGATGGGAACATTGTACATCACCAACAGTCCCTGAAATGATGCTGTAGATAAGGGTTTTCATAATATAAAAAGGTTAGAGGTTAAAATGTTTGGTTTAAAACTGGAATAAGAATAATAGTAACAATTGTAGCCTAACTTAGAAGTGGCAGTTATTTAGTTTATTACAGTGTAATTGTATGGTGATTTTAGCCTTATTTACAAAAACTGATCCTTCACATAGTTTTCAGATATATCTTAAGGACAATGAAACTCCATAGCTGAAAGCTATGGGGAACTTCACAAGAACTCCTCTTGCTGTGACCTCCTGTGACCCCCTGAAAAGTTGTTGCTGCCCAAAGTTGCTGGATTTTAATGTACTTCATGAGGATGCAAAGTGAGACGCAAGACAGATTTTAACTCCTGCCTGATGAAGCATTGCTTGATAAAAGATTTAAAAAAAGAGAGATGAAGAATGGTTCCTACAAATAATGTTACAAGGACTTGAAGAGAATGGATCAAACTGGATAAAACACAGCAGACAGAGACTGCTGGAGATCATGAAAACCTAATTTGACTTTTTTTTCAATTGTCAGAGTACCTTGGGCAAAACACTGTTCTGGAGAATCTCTTACAAGTTATTATTCCCATCCTTATCAGTACTCTCTAATTTGTTTCAAGCTTTTCAGGAGAGGAACTATATCCACTAGAGGAAGATTTATTCAGGTTTTCATCTATAGGCACTTTTATAATACAACTGTAAAGACACAGTTGATAGTCTGAGCCAAGGAACTTATGGTTCCCTAACTGGTCTTTATTGTGTGCATGCTAATGTGACATATGCACAAAAAAAAGGTCTTTTGGAGACTTCTTAATTCATGCTTCAATAACAGCTTTCCCTGAGAAGACACTCTCTCATAAAACATTACCTCTCTTCTTTTTGTGGTGATAACATGACAGCAGCAGTCAGAAATCTCAGTAAGGACAAAAGCTCCTTCTGTAATAGGTGTTGCAAGGACACAAAAAGGTGGTTCCTGTCAAAAAAACAGCCCTCATTGAGGAGGAATAGAGCTCCATTGGTTAGAGCATGGTGCTAATAACAACAGGGTCGTGGGGTTGATCCCTGTACGGGCCATTCACTTGAGAGTTGGAGTTCATGATCCCTGTGGGTGCCTTGCAACTAAGAGTATTCTATGATTCTGTGATTCTATTTTATGAAGCACAAATAAAGAGCTTCTGCTGAAGTCAGTGGAGGCCAAGTCAATGTGGTCAACTGAGCCGTAAGAGCTTTTCTACTCCTGCAACTGAACAACTTTACAGGGTTCATTTACATGTCCTCAGAATGAGTGCAGGCTCTCTAAAAGTCCTGGAAACACCTCTATGTGGGTGCCTGAATTCAGGTTCCCTACTCGGTGCAATCATCCAGCCATTTCTGCAAAGCTCACAACATAGGAGAGGCAAGATTTTTAGGGCAAGATGTTCTCTTTCCAGAGTACTGCTTTTAAGCCTGTCCCGTTGCAGAAAGTTCTTAGTTCAAAACCAACCCTACCATATAAGCACTCCTAAAATTACACATTCTCTGCGTTGAAAACATCTAAGACTTAATTCACTCACTCACTTCCTTCACCTCCTGTGTGTGTTCCCCCTTTTCCAAACAGCTTCAGCAAAAGGCTAGGAAAAATTTCCAGTGGTAAATCTCCCTCAGTTACAAGTTTCAGGGCAAACCAGACACCCTGTGAGGAGGACATGATGGCCAAGCTGTTTAATTACACAGGTTCACAGGTTTGCTTTGAAGTGTCTCTTTGCCAGGGCTTGCAAGGGTCAGTTAATGGGAGGCTCTGGCTGAGACTCTGCGAGAACCATCAGCAGTGCTGCAGAGTTTAATAGTCAAGATCAAAGTGCAGGGCTGACTGCCAGAGAGCCTGACTGATACACAAATCTTCTTCCACCTCCGTGGAAAAACTTATCTTCTCACCACTGCTCTCGTCGACTGTCCTGCTCCAGGCCAGACAGGGATAGCAGGGAAACAGCTGAGTAGGCTGAGTTATCCTGGACCTGCAGTGAAGTCAAGAGAGGACAGCCAGGATTCCAGAATGTGTTTAAAGCAGGGGAGGAAATGCAGACCAAACACTGGTCATCTTGTCCTCTTTGCCTTACCCACGCACTGCCACAAGCTGACCATGGGCATGGGCCAGCAGTTCCCAGAGATGCAGCTTTCCCTTGGGGTAGAAAAGGCACGGGCAGCCTATGCCCAAACAGCATTTATTCCTTTTCCTGAGACAGCATCATGAGCTCTTCTTGGCACCAGTTTCCAGAGAGCAGTTGAAGCACATGACTGGGGGTCACACCCTTTCTCCATCCTTTCCAGTACAGCGAAAGTGTCAGCCAAGATCTCCTCTCCCCCAACAGCTTCCCCAAGGCTTTCATGATGCAGATCATTCCCTCTTCATGCGTCTTTTCTTAGGAGAAACAGGGTCTAGGGTTAATCAAACTCTGCTGTGAGCTCAGTGGCTCAGAGAGATGGTTTGCTTTGGAACATGTTTGTGGCTGCTCCCATGACAGTATGATGCTGCCAGATCCGTGCAAAACAAGATCTGCAGAGTCCTCCCCCCTCTTCCTCTCACACCCAGTACAACTGTTCATAGTAATTCTGCTTTCCAGATACCCAGAGTTCAGAAAAACAAAACAAAAAAATGTTACTACCCCCTGTAGACATCACCTAGGGATAGATTTTTTGGCCAACTGCATGGGAGATACACTGCAGAACTGATGTCAACAGGCAGCAGCAGATGTTGCACAGCAAATTCCTATCTTTCCATGTTGAAAATACGCTGCTGGTGTTCCAGAGACTCCTGCTCTGGGCAAGACAATCTGCAGTCATTAGTCTCATCTAATTTCTGACGGAGTGTAAAACACACAGTGCTCCCACAATCATTCCTTAATGCTTTACACTTCTATGAAGGGTCAGCTAAGGCTCACAAACTTCAAAGAAAACAGTAGGGAGATGTGTTTTAGAGATAACTTCAAAAGAGGATCTTATAAGGTCCAGGAGATATGAAATACTGATTTTAACTCTTCTCAAGTCGCAGCTCTGTTCTTGGGATATTCTGGGTGAGATACTTCCTTTACTCTGCTTCTGTCTCCCAACATGTACATTAGGGGCAAGGATACTGACATCTGCAAAATGCTTGCATGTCAAAGCTGCAGAAGTGTGGATATTATCAGGCAAGCAGAAGGATAAACTCCCTGTAATATTAGGTCAGGCTCCTGGGCATTCTTAGGCATTGTTTGGCTTTCCACAATGGGCAATACTCCTGTACTTTAGAGGAAGAGGTGGGAAATCTGGTGACAAACAGCTGGGAAGAATCTATTAATGGTTGAGTAAAAAATGTGTAAAATTATGAAGGTTCATATCTCTCATGCAAATACTGATTCATGATAATAGCAGATGTATTTTCCTACATTTAAAATACTTTCACCTATATAACTGCAGTTCTACTGTTTTGGAGTTCTTTTATTTTGGAGTTTAATTACATCTGGTGTGTATATATATATATATATATATACACATATATATATATATGGAACTTCCTCCTTTCTTTTTAGACAAGCCACTTTTCTGTTGATTGAATACACTATGACTTCTACATCAGAGATAATGTTTTCTTTATAACATAACTTTTTCTTAAGAGCCGTATCACATTTTTCTTCCAGTATATCCTATCTATAATAAATCTCTCACTTTATATGCCAGTGTTTCTGTGCTTTTTCATTTCAGAACAGAGCTGCAAAGACATCACTGGGTGTCTTGATATCCCACCTCTTAAGGCCCTATGGCACATCAAAGAGCTATCCATACAATGAAACACTTGTGGCTAACATGCCAGATGTAGTTCCTGGCTGGGACAGAATACACTATCTCTCCTTAAAATGATACTGAGCCACCTTCCTCCACAAACCCTCCCTGGGTTTTGTTTTTCCATTTTAACACCCTTGCTGAAATGGAAGACTTTAAAGTTTCTTGTAAGAGTGGTTTTTGGGGATCAGGCATGAAGAAAGCGTTCAAAGTTGGAAATGCAGTTGAAAAGGAGTTCTCTGATGTCCAGGTGCAGGCAGGTGCTGCTGCCTACCTGTGTGCAGCCCGATGCGTATCCTGAGGGGAATGTCTGGCATGTGCCTCATTTTGAATGTTCCAACGGAGCTGAGGATGTCCAAGGACATGTTGGCTATTTCAGCTGCGTGCTTGTTTCCATTCCGTTTTGGGAGCCCTGAAGCAACCATGTAGGCATCACCAATTGTCTCCACCTAGAAAACACCATTACATTAAGAAATAAATATATAAATCGAAAAAGATAGAAGGAAAACACAGAATAAAATTACCCCTCACCTTGTAAACATCGTGGTTTCCAAGAACAGCGTCAAACAGTGAGTAAAGGTCATTCAGAAGGTCAACTACCTCAATGGGTTCACTGAGGGCTGAAATGGATGTGAAGCCCACAATGTCACTGAAGTAGATGGTCACCTGGTCAAAATACTCTGGCTCCACAGTGCCACCAGTCTTGAGGGCTTCTGCTACTGATCTGAAATAGCAACACAAGCAAAGATGGCAGGGAACAAATCCTTGTCTAGTGCATGCCCAAGAGCTCAGACTCCTGTTTTTCTGTGTTCATATCTTCCTCTAAATAGAAAGTCCTATATGGCTGTAACGAGCATTGATTAAAGTGTCTTTCTTTGCTTTGAAGGTGCTTGCCAAAATTGATGGTCAGGTCTACAATATTGCTCACTTCTGGGGAAGAGTGTTGTCCAGAGTAGCTGTGGGTCATTTGGTTTGGGATATTTTGGTTTGGTTGGGGATTTTTTACCACCTGAAGTGCCAGTACTTACGGTGGAAGCATTTGTGACAGCAGTTTTTCTGTCTTCTGTTTTTCAACCTCTAGCTCTTCAGTCCGCTCACTGATTAAATCTTCCAGGTTGCTTGAGTACTGCTCAAGCATCCTGAGCATTGAGTCAATGATATTGGTCTTTTTCCCTTTGTTGATGGTTTTGAACTGGAAAATCAAACTGGAGAGTTATTTGTCTGTCTCATTACACCACTGCAGCACTCCGAGCTTGGAAAGGAACAAAAAGCAGACATTTATTTTGAAAGGTCAGTGCTAAAGACTGGCTTTATCAATGGCAAGAATTCAAAGATAAAGGAAAAAGGTGAATAGGAAGGTGAATTTGCATCAAACAGTGAGAGTTAGGTGAAACATCACCTTGCACTAGTTGGCAACAGGTACATGGCTATGGAGTCTTGTCATGCTGCACGTTTGCAACCCCCCTTACCCCATGAACAACCTTTAGGGTATCTTGCAAAACTTTACATTCAGAGGCACAAATCTCGTGGTGTTAGCAACACTTACAACCTGTTTACATGTTACCAGACTTAAATCCATCTTTGCACACTGACATGTATGTGAACTGCCACCTCCATTCCCAATTCTTCATTGAGTTGTGCTTTCTCTTCCTGACCTAAAGTTGAGGCTCTGAACTTTTGGATACTTTGTGGCTTTAGAGGCTGCCAACAGTGGAGTCACTGGATCTAAAATTGTTCGCAGCTTCATAGAAACAAAAGGTAAAAATTACGGCTATTTGTTCACCTGGTTTGAGGAAATGCCCTGAAGTTGTGTCAGGGAAGGTTTAACTTGGATACTGAGAATTTTTTTCACAGGAAGGGTTTGTAAAGCATTGGAACAGACTGCTCAGGGAAATGGTGGAGTGACAATCCCTGGTAGTGTTCAAGAAACATGTGGATGTGGCACTTGGGGACATGGTTTAACAGTGAACATGGTGGTGGTACTGGGTTGATGATTGATGATCTTAAAGGTCTTTTCCAACCTTAGTGAGTCTATGATTCTATGACCTTATAAGAACACAGGGACTTCACTGCTTGATCAAAAAGGGGGGTTATTTTGCCAGTACCTGTCCACGAGACTGGCCAGTAACAGATATCTGGAAAGCTGTTTAAATAGGCCTCAGGCACACTCATATTTCCCTGGGATACTCTCCAAGCTTCCACCAACCTGGAATTGAGAGACCTCCTATGCCAAATGTTATATCTTTGTCTTTAACAGTCTTTGGCGAATTTTCCTTATAGTCACCATTTAAATGTTCAGAAGATTAAAAAAAACTTGATCGGAAGGTGCAAAATTTACAAATATTTCATGTCCACGAGACCAACTGTGCAGGTACACTGCAAATGTGAAGACATCAAGCCCATGTCCAGGCTGCTTCACCACTCCTAAGTCAGGACAAGTAACTTTTTCCTTCTTTAATAACTCAGTTAAAGCAAAAAAAACCTCAAACAACAAAACACTCCCCTGCCAAGAACAAACAAAGGAATTACACCAGCTGCTTTATTCACTGACCTTATGAAATACCTCCTCAAATGTTGGACGTCGTTCAGGGGCTTCAGCCCAGCATTGCTTCATTACCTGGAGACATGTCAGGGGGGCTACCTCAGGAGCTATGTTTGGGCGGCACAGGGGAGGGGGCTTCTTCACTTTCTTTATAATTTCTATGGCAAAGAGAAGAATAGGAAGCACACTGTAAGATGGAGGGCCTTGATAAGGGCAAAGGACATGGAGCTTTTCATGTGTCCCTAGCTTGCATCTTCAGCTGTCACTCTTACTCCTTAGCATGCACTGCCTGTGCCAAATGAAGCTGGAGGTTTCTGCTTTTCTCTGTCAGGAGTCTCATGACGGATTTAAAGAAGATTCATCTGCCTTCTTGTCCCTGGAGAACTAGGTTATGAGTAATAAAGTGGCTGGATGGGGGAAGGACGTGTGACAGATGGATGTCTGAGCCTGCAGGCTTGTATTTAATGAAATTGCCTCTGACTCTCTCCACTAGGACCTACAGTCTTCTAAGAGAGCAGAGGTTTATGTCTGAGCCCAGACAGGAAGGATATGAGCCTCTGACGCTTCATCGTGAACTGGGAACCAGGACGTAGGAGGCTGATGGGAGTGGAGACAGTGGAAAGTATGTTGAGGGGGAGAGTTTGAGTTCAAAACAATGTCTGGGAAATTACTTCCTGTCTAGAGCTCCCTTCCTAGAAATGAGGCTTGTAAGGAACTGGGCTTGGGTTTTCAAACCCTGAGATGTCAGTCCTTTAACACCCACCAAAGTTATTGTATTTGAAAGTCTTATTTTGCTCAGTGCAGAGCAGTCAAACAGCATGAAAACCTCTTTCTCTGGCAGGAGTCCTGCTGTTGCTGTGAGTACCCAAAGCTTTTCAGCATTGACAGTTTACTTTAAAGATCTTTGGCTCATCCCACCAGACTCCGCCAAATGAACTAATCAAAACATCTGGCCCCAATATTTCCAGGGGCAGCCAAGGGAAAATGCCTTCCCCAGACTGTTTTAAAGTTCACACCAAAAGTGAAAGCTCCTTAGGATTGAGACACAATGGCTAGAAATTCATTATTTTATCAGGTTAGAAAACAGGACTGAGCTGTGTTCAACATTTGCTGGAGGTTCTGCAGGTTGACAAGGTGGGGGAAACCTGCTAATTGCATCATGGTCTACATCATAGGTCCAGCTCTGATTTACAGAGGATACAGAGGATTTACAGGATACATCATTAACATCATTGTCATTGCATTGTGACAGCATCTTCAGGCACAGAAAGGCCAGCGCCCCATTTTTCCAGATGACCTGGCAGATACTGAATTGTCATACCCCACTTGGTGATTGTCCAGATTAAAACATGTTGAGAATGGGCTGTCAATGAAACCAGCTGATTGTAGATTGCTGTCACTCCCTCCCTGTTCAAGTGCTTGTGACCTGACCCTGACTGCAGTGAGTTTGATCTTCCCATGGATGTACAACATGGTTGCACCATGAGCAGCTCCTAAGGAGTTCACCTGTTTGCTGTTTCTGATATATATGAGCAAAATGATGCATCACTTCGACCTCTGTTGGAGAGAGAGTTTCTTTAAAAAAAAGGAAAGGATTAAGGAAAAATAGATGGGCAGATGAACAAAATAGGATGCTGGCAAGGGGTCCAGCTCAAAAAACTTTAGCCCCCATGATGCACAAAAAAGGGCAGATGAGTGGGAAGCAAAGGAGTTTCTAAGCTACGGGAAATTCTGCCATTAGATTTCACCCCATACTATGATGAAAAGTCAGAGTTTGTACAGGGAACTGGAGGTGCTGCAGTGGTCTGAAGCATCCTGGTGGGCACCCAGAGCCCCAATCTCAGTGAAAGCATAGATGAGGCGTGTACCAAGGCTGTGGTGAGAACTACACATTGATGTTTATTACAAATGTTTTGTTGAAAACAGACTTCTGCCACTGAGAAAGGTCATGAGACTAATATATGATTGCCTTATTAATAAGGGGACTTGGCCAGATCTCTTATGAGTGCTCTGCACAAAGCCTTAAAAATATATTGTAATAGTTGCCTACCTTCGGCTGAGAGTTGTGATGTGCAATAAGGTGGACCCCGAGCAAACACTTCTTGTAGGATGATTGCAAAGCTGTAAATGTCCCCTTTGAATGTGCCTTTTCTGCACATGTCTGGGTCCCTCAGTAACTCAGGAGCTGTCCAGAGCAATTCTAAAAAAATTCCAGAGCATCACATTTCTCATACTTGAACTCAGACTGTTGCAAAAAAAGTGCTTAAATGAATACCTTATTCCAGTCATTTGAGGAAATGTTGGAAAATACTTCATTATTTACTGGATCAAATCTTTTACTTCTAGTGATGTGTTAGAAATACTAAACTTCCATGCCAACAACAAAAAAAAGAATTTTCCAAGTTTTACTCTGTGGTTTTTTTTAAAAAAAGTTGCCATACCAACAATTTGTATCATATAATACCAGCCATGAACTTCAACATAAGAAGTCATCTCACCACTGCCAGAAGCTTTAACACCTTTTTTTTGACTGAAAATGTTCCTGAGAAAAAACGTTGGCACCAAATCTTGAATTTATTTTTACTGTTGCTGCTCTTTTACAAAGCCACAATTAACAACATATTTTCTGTAGTTCTTTTTAAATGAAAGTAGTTTCTGTAAAAGCAGTTTGTGACAATCTGGTGTACAGTCTTTATAATCCAATAGTTCAAGAGACAAAAGACACAGTTGTAAAACATATCCAGCCTTATCAAGAACTGTGAATCTTCAAACTGTGATATTGTTACCCTGGTAACTGTGCATTCTGAGTAATGGGAATATGAAACATTTCTGCCACTGCAAATGTATTTATCTTCTGTAAGGGAGGAGAAGAAAGTCTTCTGTCAGACAACTGCCCTGTCTGAGACACTGGAAATGTGAAGGCATCAAATCCCATGACTGATGGATTAAAACACTACATACTACTTGAAGCCAGGTTTCAAAAATAAGCTGGGATACCACAGGAACCCCGAGGCAATGGCCAAGTGAAAGAAATCCTGTCAAAGTCTCCAAACCTGATCCATGAGACACTGCTCCTAAGTGGTGGGAATCTCAAGTAGCAGCCTTTGGTGATTGGCATGTAGAGGACCTATTTCAAAGAGACCTACAGCATTTTGTGTTTTGGATTACTTATTTTAACAAAAAAAGTGTCTTTGCGTTTGGATTAGCATAAAACTCCAAATACAGTGTTGGGTCTAAGGATGCAAAGCCAATTCTACTGGTCACAGAGATTCAGTACTGATTCGATTTCAGGGACAATTCAGTCCTTCTCCAACTGTGACAAGCTGACGTTCTGTCACTGCTTACAGTAAAAGATGGGTTTTTTACCATGTTGCTCTGCTATTTGTTTCACTTTCAGGTAGCCTGAAAAAAACCTTTGCTTACCCTTTCTTATAACAATGCATGGTATAGAGGAAAACACATGTAGTGGGATTGAGCATGCAAATCCTTGCATGACCACTGGCCTGAAGTTATGTTGGGGAAAATATCTGTTAAATCAATGGACAAATATTTAAAAAAAAAATAAATTCCTCATCACACCCACCTTCTGGGGCAGGCTGAATATAGGGGCATTTCTGTGCCTCTAAGATCTCGTTATAACCATAGTCAGTGATCTTTAGGACAAACCGGCCATCCACAACACAGTTACGAGACTTGAGACGTCCATGGGCGAAATCTTGGTGATGCAAATATCTGATTCCCTATGAAACAGAAAAAAATCCAGGTTGATCCTTAAGAATTATCTTATCCATCAACACTCAGAGACACCAAGACAATATGTCACCTTAGATGGCATCAGATGCAGGATTGACTCTATGTCAAATGCAGTAATGATCGAAACAATAAACTATGGGAGAGGTTCAAAAATGGATTAGGAATATGAAATAGGTTTATCTGCACCCTAAAGTAATATTGGAAAGGTCTGACAACTTTAGGAAGAGTCAGATGCCTCCCTCTGTAGCCCTATGTTTCACTGCACCCAGAAGTTCTGCTTTTAGACAAGGATAAGAAAGTGGACACAAGTGTTACCAAATAGTTAGGTCAAAAGATGTCATGAAGAGCTGGCTGCCCCATCCCAGCTCCTTCAAGGAGGTTCAGAAGGTGGACCACAGACTGAAAGAATGGTTCTGGCAGTCTATCCTCTGGAATCTACCTGTCCCAAATTAGTAGTTCACTAGTAAGGTGTGAAAACGTGGGACATGACTGGAAATGTGAACACTGCTAAAGGCACCGTATGTGCAGCCATCCTGTGGCAGGAGATGGATGCTCTTTGGTTCTATGGTGGATGCATTTCTGATTTACGACAAGAAAGGGCCTTTGCAAAGAATGAACTTGTCACAAACTTCTATTGCTCTAGGTGAACAGTTGCAGCCTTATGTGTAGTTTTAACCTCTTGTCCTGCTGTGTGGTTGTAGTTCTATTGCCCTAAATGGTGCTTCTCTCAGATGGCAACAAAATAAGGATAAGAGGTATCCATTAAAGACTGATACAATTACATTCATGTTTGTTTTCCCGGTGTTATTATAAAAATCCCAAAGTTCTGATTGAAATAGCTTAGTCATCATAAAAGTCCCATGCAGATCATGCCTCAGCAGAAGCAATGGATTTACTTTAATTAGATCCATCACAAGAGAGGACTTGAACATCCAGTCCAGTTTCATATCCTCATTTCTCAGCAAGTCCTCCAGGCTGCCTCGTGAGCAGTACTCCGTCACTATGGCAAAAATGCCACAGTCAGAGAAAAAGCCCAGGAACAGATTCACATTTTCATGACGCAGATCTTTCATCTGAAACAAGACAGTGAATCTCAGTGAGACCAGGTCAGCCAGACATCTGCTTAGTAACTTCTTGATATCACTAGATGCCCTTATCACATTTGTACTCCCAAACAGCCTTCCATAGAAGGATGGTGAAGCAAAAAATCTGTTTGGTGCTTATTTTTGGCTACTCAACAGTCTTTTCAAGCTTTGCTTTCCTTTGTCTATCCATTAAGAGAAAGCAAGATAGCAAAAGCAAATTAAACAGAAATTTGTGTTTTGTTTAGACAAACTGGATTGAATCTTTCACTAGGCCAAAATGGCTTTGCTGACGTAGATTGAGTTCAGCATGTGGATCTTGCTCTGAACTGGAAAGCAATACCGTACCTAGAGAGTCCAAAGTCATCCATCAATGGTGCCTTTGGAGACATGCCCTGGTAAATTTGTTGCTTTTACATGCATAAAAATGCCACTGCTGTGTTAGCAATAGCTGTCAACAACTAATGGCCTTGAATATGGAAAACAAGTATGTTTTCTTGTCATTTGTAATAATGAAATTGAAGACTAAAATTAAGGTTCTGAGAGGCATCTTAGATGGAAGCACAAAGCAAACCCCAGAGAAACGCACGACTGTGTCTGTGTCGCACTGTCAACATATAATACATGAAAATATCTACCAGTGCCTCACACTGTGCAGGGATGAGCTCCCCAAACCACTCTGCCTTTGCAGGCAAGGTCACATGAAGGATTCATTGTACATTTAACACCGCACCAGCTTTGAAGTGGTAGGTCCAGGGTGGGTTTTACAAGCTGCTGACTCTGACGTGGATCTGTGGTAAATTTGTCAGATGCAGTCTTGCATGGTCCATTCTACCACATTTCACCAGACAAGACTCATTAACAACCACAGTGTGTGATTTAATGGATAAACATGAGACAAAGACAACAAAAACACCCTGAAATCACAAACATCCCCTGAGAAACCTTCCTTCTACGTCATCATCCTCTATTCCTACCTTCCTTAAGATGTTGGTGGAGCTTTGCCGCAGATTGTGAACTTCTCCCATCTCAAATTTTTTCAGCCACACCCAGTCTCCCTGTCCACAATCACAGAATCAGAGAACAGTTAAGGTTGGAAGAAACCAGTGATGGACCATCTGGTCCAACCTCCCTGCTTAAGCAAGGTCATCCTAGAGCACATAGCACAGGATTGTGTCCAGACACTTCTTGAATATCTCCAGTGAGGGAGTCTCCACACCCTTTCTGGACAATCTTTTCCAGTGTTTGGCCACCCACATAGCAAGAAGTTATTCTTCACATTCAGGTGGAACTTCCTGTGCATCAGTTTCTGCCTTTTGCCTCTTGTCCTATTGCTCAGCACCACTGAGAAGAGCCTCTTGACACTCTCCCTTCAGGTATTTATAGACATCAATTACGTGCCCTCTCAGTTGTCTCTTCTTGAGGCTGAGAAGGCCGAACTTCCTCAACCTTTCCTCTAAAGAGAGATGTTCCAGGCCCCTAATCCCAATACAGGTGACTGTCAGAGCAAATCTCTGAGCAACAGCTAGCATTGGGATCCAGATCTGAATTTCAGATCCTTGATTTTGAAAGTGGCTGGGGATTTTTAATGTCCGTGGCAATAGATTCTTTATATACTGAACCCAAATAAGAATATCCACAGCAAATCCTCAAAAAAAGGAGTGAGGCAGGACCTTCACCTGGATCAGAATTTCATGCCTGGAAAGTGTGTTAGTATTTGATGAACAATAATAAATTTATTAAAAAGGAAAATAACTGGCCAGAATTTCTCTGGCATTAATGATAAATCCAATTTATTTTCCTCCTCTTCAGGAGAAGTTATCACGCCATTTTTTTCAAAAAGCTGCATTTTCAGGAAATAGCCAATGGATGGGGTGAATTTTCTTGGCCGTTGCCTCTGTTTAAGCTCCATACAGTCCTATTGCCACAAAGGGGAATTTGAGCTTCCATTTGTGTATTTGGATCCTGTCTTGCAAGAAAGTTCCTTTTTAGAGATGTCACCAGCTAAAGACTGTCTTGCAAGAAAGGTTTGTCATGGTGCCTTTAGGTGGTGACTTCCTTAACAGCGACCAGACCCGGCAATGTTACATACGGATGTTGAATATCACCATCCCACATGACTCCAAGTGTCAGTGTGAGGGTTGGAGCAGAGTCACCTTAAACACTGCTTTGTCCATACTTGGGAGTAATTTATTTTCATACTTAGGGTGTGTTCACAGTATCTCCATCCTGGGACCTACAGTACTGCAGCCAAAAACTTTTCCCCCTTGAGCAGTGCAGTGAACAGAAGCAGCGGGAGAAGGCTGCACAAGGTCCCTACCTACCTCATACAAGGCCACATTGGAGGTTTCATGGGTGGCAACTGTGCTTTTCAGGGAACCGGAGCGGGTTATGGATTTCAGGCTTCTGCTCTTGACTGCTATGCTGTTTGCATCAGTCAGACTGTCCAAGGTTAGCCTCTGGAAGACAAGGAAACAGGTGCAAGACAGCTACCACCTTTGGGTGTAAACCTCCACTCCAGCTCTGCCTTGCAGCACAGACTTCTGGGTAAGGAAATCATGGGATTGTCCCCCAGTGGATCATCAGCTCTGGGTAGCAGCCAGAGTGGGCCAGGAACATTTCCCAATATATTTGAATGCAGACACTTTGTTTCAGAGGGTAATATGGTTTATCTATATGGACATGTCCTACGGTGCACCATCCAACCTCAAGAACAAGGAATAAGCCCTAGCACCTAGAAGAAACACAATCCAGGCTACTAGTTTACATCATCATAAAAGCTCTGACATCTAATCTGAAACTCAAAGCCACTCAGCATATGGGAAGTTTTCTGATACGCAGGGGAAAATGACATGAAAAAGTGAAATGACCTTTCCAGAGCTTCATGAGTATGAAAATACCACACAGCAAATCTTTTTTAGTGTTCCACCAGATTCCTTTCACGAGTTGAAGGACTCACCTTTCTGTGTAGCTCTGGGTTGATGAAGATGAGGTCATCCAAGGTCAGTATTATCTTGTTTGGACCCCTGAAAAGCTGGTTGTTCAAGATACTCTGCCTGCATGAGTTGGAGAGTCACGGTTATCAATTTTAGGTAGGTAGCCAGTTCACAACACCTCTGAATTCCTCAAATCTGGCTTCCCTGCACTATTAGACCCTGCCTGCAGTGCTGGATCCACCTCTGGGGCCCCTGACTTACAAAGGTCATGGACCTGTTGGAGCGGGTCCTGAGAAGGCCATGAAGATGATCGGGGGCTGGAGCCCTTCTGCTATGGAGACAGGCTGAGAGAGCTGGGGTTGTTCAGCCTGGAGAAGAGAAGGCTTTGGGGATTCCTTAGAGCACCTTCCAGTGTCTAAGGACAGGGGCTACAGGAGAGCTGGAGAGGGACTTATGACAGGGGCATGGAGTGATGGGACAAGGGGGAATGGCTTCCAGCTGAAAGAGTGCAGGCTTAGATTAGATATTGGGAAGAAATTCTTTTCTGTGAAGGTGCTAAGACTCTGTCACAGGTTACCCAGAGAAGCTGTGACAGCCCCATCCCTTGAAGTGTTCAAAGCCATGTTGGATGGGACTCTGAGCAACCTGGTCTAGTTGAAGGTGTCCTTGCCCATGGCAGAGGGGTTGGAACTAGATGATCTTTAAGGTCAAAAATGGTGTGGGAGGGGGGATGGATGTTGGTGAAAGCAGTGGACAAATCACAGTGCCTTGGCTCGGACTCAAATTCCCTCAGTCAAGAGTTGTTCATTTCACAGACAACAAAAGCTATCATCTCAAAGGATCTCATCACAAATAGACAACTGGATTTAATCTGCTTACAAATATTAATTGGATGTGTACGCAATGCATATTTTATTTTGCCCGCTTTTATTTGTCATATCCCAAATCATTCTCTATTAGGAGACAAAACCAGGTTTTATTAGTTCCAGACGTGCCCCTCCCTAATAAAAATCATTGTCTGAGTCATGCTGGACTTTTACTTCCCTTGCAGATGTCCACGCATCTTTACTCATGACCAAGCCTTCCCAAGCACAGCCTGGTGCTTGTGGAAGAGCTTACAAATAGAGTTGGCAGAAATATTGTCTGTCATTTACTTAATTGTAGAGGCTGGTGGCCAGGGAACAGAGCAGGGTTTCAAAGTGTGGGTGGATGGAGGCAACCTCCTCAGTGTCTGCAGTTCTATCAGAAGCAGCTGTGTGCTGAAAGTGTGGGAGCTGTTTGGGGTGTTGCTTGCTGGGAGGCCTTATATCTGAGTTTGGAGGGATAGTTCAGGAGTGGAGACAAAACATGTTGGAATTATTTGAGAGGCAAAGCTGGACAGAACAGTCTAGGAACTCTGCTCTGCTTAACAGTATTATCTTGTTCGGACCCCTGAGAAGTTGGTTGTTCAAGATACTCTGCCTGCAAGAGTTGGAGAGTCTTTAGGTAGGTAGCCAGTTCACAACACCCCTGAATTCCTCACATCTGGCTTCCCTGTACTATTAGACCCTGCCTGCAGTGCTGGATCCACCTCCTTGGCCCCTGACTTAAAAAGGTCATGGACCTGTTGAAGTGGGTCCCGAGAAGGGACTGCTGAACTCATTACTGCTGAGTAAATATGCCTTCTAATTTCATTCTATTTTCACTCCAGCTGCAGTCATGTGGACATCAATAACTAGATACAAACTACTCCAGGGGGCTATAGTGACCTTACCAATAGCAATCCATAGCTCCTGGACCAACCAATCCATTCTGGCACATTTCTACCTTGGATATAGAGTTGGGACATAGACGTGACATGTAATTATTGGAAATTATTCCTTCCCTGGAAGACTATTGCATTTTTTCCAAAGATCTCATGCCCAGACCAATACACATATAATGGGAATGACCAGGGAGCTGAATCCCAGCTCAAAACAGGGAGTGAATCAACTTGATAATAAAGATGTATGCTAAATAATTGCTCCAAATTCTCTCCAGAGGTATTTTCTTTCTCTTTAGTACATGGAGAAAATACAGAGGGTCAGCCTCACATGTTTCATAGGAAACATGATTATATTAAGGACAGAAATCCAGGCAAGGATGATCTGGAGTAAGAAAAAGGCTTGGTTTCAACCCTCATGTTCTCATAACAGATTCCTGTCTTTAGTTTATATGTCATCCTTTGCACTTCCAAAGTGATAACTAGCTTCCTAATGCTTCAGAAACATCCAGCAACAGACTGCTGGAGCAGGGGAAGGGTGTGAGGAGCCCTTCCCATCAGGAGGAAGGAGCAGCAGAAGCAATGTGTGATGAACTGACTGCAGTCCCCATTCCCTGGCCCCTATATCACTACTGGGGAGGAAGTAGAGAATCTGGGAGTAAGTTAAGCTTGGGAAGAAGGGAGAGATGGGAAGAAGGTGTTTGTAAGATTTTATTTTATTTCTCATTATCTTACTCTGATTTGATTGGCAATAAATTTAATTTTCCCACAACAAGTCCATTTTGGCTGTTGTAGTAATTGGTGAATGATCTCTTCCTGACCCCATCTTGACCCATGAGCCTTTTGTTGTATTTTCTCTCCCTGTCCAGGAAAAAGGGAGAGAGAGAGTGGCTTTGGTGGATGCCTGGCATGCAGCCAGGGCCAACACACCACAAATGTGAAGAGATATGTGGCTGGAGAGCCAAGAGCAAAATCAGACCTTCTATGTGTGCATAGTCTAAACTGCTGGCTAAAGCACAAGAAGCTAAAAGTGTCACCAACTCCATTCTCACCTGATGAGAGAAGCCAGGCCCACAGCACACAACACCAGGACAAATAACAGCATTACTCCCAGCATAATGACTGAAGGCTCAATCCCTGTGCGGAGATGGGAAAAGAATCAGTGAATTAGAAAATCATTTTGATTTAGGCAATAATATTAAAAATATCAATATCAGGCCATCGGATTACAAAGTCAAATATTCAGCCAGGAGAATGCTGGAAGACAATTTTTTTGCAATGTTCATTTGTGAATACACAAATACTTGCTAACTTGGTTTACATGAGACTTCAACTATGCTAATTATTCATTTCCATGCCCTTTTTTTTCTAAACCAGATCTAGAGCCCTAGATCAGTGGAAAAATAGTTTTTCTTCAAATAAATAAATAGACTCACAGGGAAGTATTAAGTTTTAGAGGAAGCTTCTGCAAAGTTCATAACTTTTTAACATTTGACCCTTTTCTCTTGAAGGATTGAAATGCTGAAAAATCTTTATCATGTGGTACCAAACTGACAGCCTGTGTGAGTCACTGGCCCATCTGGGATTTTTCATTCTCTGCTGCATATTTCTAATGCTGAAAAGAGAAGAAGAGGATGAGCAGCAGAAGGTTGATCTTCTCCTCAACACATTTATCAACAGAAAGTACCGGAGACAGATACTTTGCTGATGAGTGTGTTTGGAAGCTGACAGATTGCATGAGCTAAATTCCAGTAGGAACTGTTTGCTGTGTCTGTCTCTTCTGTTTTCTGATTTTTCTATTTTATTCTGCTTGTATCCAGAGGTCTGTACACACAAATATGGAGAAATTTGGGTTGACAAAAGGTTCATGACTGTGTCACACTTGCACCTATCTGCAAGCACTGAGACTTAGAGCTTTCCAGTAAAAGCTGAAGGCATTTTTGAAAATTGGTATTCATTTCAGGAAAAGACAGAGCATTTTAGCTGAAATTTTACTGCTTCAGTCTAGGGCTCTTGTCCCTGATTGACACAGGAAGAGGTTGCCAACGGAAGCTGTGTCTGCCCCATTGCTGGCAGTGTTCAAAATCAGGCTCCCTGGGGCTTTAAGCAACTTGGTCTAGTGTGGAATTGGAATAGATGGCCTTGAAAGGTCCCTCCCAAGCCCTACTATACTTTACAACTAACCAGAAGAGAAAGTAAGCTGATTATGAGCTTATGAGAGAGACCAAACTTACAGCATACTTGAGGGAACTTACGGGATTGTGTTAAAGTCATTAGGGGATGCTATAGGGAACTGTGGGGGTGAAAAATGAAACTTCTTACAGGTTCTTTAGGGGAAAGGGTAAACATGGGTAAAGGGAGAGGTAGAATGGGTCAGGAATGCTCAAGTATGTGAGAGGATGCTGATGCATAGCCATGTTGTGCATTTTTTCCAGGCAAACCCTGCACTTGATCAGTGCAGTCATTCCTACCTCTGAATCCCTACTACTTTTTCCCCAGGTAACAGTGCTCTCTGACTGCATATGATGTTTACAGACTCACCATCAACCTAACTAAACAGGGAAGGTAAGTCCTGGAGCCTTCAGCCCATGAGAGATCACAAGTCTGGAATCAGCTCCTGCAGAGACTGAAGGGTTTGAGAGCTGGCTGTGGCGGAATTTGGGTTTGGACCATCCGTCAGAGGATGCATTTGTGAGTCTGCAGGAGTTGAGGCTGTGAGATCTGGTAACAAGACTGGAGCCTAATTATGAGGTGCACGAGAGCAGGACCAGGCCATTTCTGATGTCCATGTCCCAGAAGTGCTGGTTGTGGGTAGTGGTGTCTGTAAAGATATAACTCTCCTGTATGTGTTACGCTGTCAGCGACTGGCTATGTCTGCAGTGTGTGTGTGTTCGTGTACTGGGAACACCAGCTCAGCCCTGCTCCTGGAGTTAGGAACTACAGCAGCCTGACAACTTCACATCCAACCACCCTCCAAGCCTAACTTCATACAAAAGCTAGAGTGAGGCTTGTATTTAATTCTAGCCATAAAGTTCAGTCTCTGAAATTCTAGCAATCATAATAAATTACTGTTTTATTGACAGATGCCCAGAGCTTTCTGCTTTTGTAAAGGCATGAACATAAAATCTGATCTCTCTAAAATCAGTGGAATTTTTCCATAGACTGCAATGAGACGCTAAATTGCTATGTTGTTCCTAGGGGCAATGCAAAATTAGATATATGACAGTATTATACTTACCTCTTCTACTGCTTGCCAGTTGCTGTAAGATCAGTATACATCCAGTTTTCATAGAGTGACACTGATTCATGTGTCAGCTCAGTTATGGCTAAGGCAAGGGGAAGAGTTTTCTCAGCTACTGAATGAAATATTTCATAGATGTGGTTAATTTCATCTGTTTAAGTCATATCCTGGGTCAATAGGTGCAAATGCTTAGTATTGTAAGTAAATATGTCAAGAGGAGATTAAGTACCCTACCCTGGCATTTTGGCTTCCCTGTGAACTTTAAAACTGCACCACAGTTGCCTCAAATTAAAAACAATAAGTAAACCCAGTGCCCAGACTCTTGAACCTAGGAAGCAGCACAGATATCTCTGCCCCCAAGCTTTCAATTACTATCTCTGTCATCTACAGTAACTCAAATCATTTTGAGTAACGATTATCCTTTTTTCTCAATGAGGTGAGCTCTGATGGTCCTTCACACCTCGTTGCTACCTGGATAAAGAAGCAGGGGTTAACAGGCAGGATGCTGAGAGCATCTGCTGCTGTGCAGCTCTCTTAGGCTGTCTTCGAGGCAAATCCTCTTAGTGCCCCATGCCCCAGAAGGATGGAAACAGTGCTGAGTGGAGCCTCTGTTATGTAATGGTTGCTATTAAAATTGGCAGATGTTGAGTGTTAGACCCAGAAAATCCTTTCAAGCACATAACAGTAGCAACAACCTTATTGGCCATGGGGATTAGTGGGATTTATGGCCCTGGAATTGTTGAAAAAAGTGTGTAGTTGTGGTGTTTAGGGCCATGGCTTAGTGGTGGGCCTGGCAGTGTTAAGATAAGGGTTGGATTCGATGATCCTAGAGGTCTTTTCCAACTGTAATGATTCTATTATTCCATGACCTAACAAGCAATAAGAGAGTATTGTGGATCAGTGGTGTTACCCCTGCACAGGACTCCCATTACAGACAGCATGATGATTGGGCATTTTTATATTAGATTCTTGAATTTAGACTTTTCTGGTTGGGGAGTTCTAACTTAGACTTTTCTGGTTGGGGAGTGAAAGAAAAGATGAAAGAAATGAGAATCATGAACTTAATGCCACTTCACCCTATTTTTGGTTAGTTTATTCTTTGTTACCTTCAGTGCAGAGAACATCTGGATCAAACCAACAGCTGGAGTCTGGTTTGGGTGGAACTTCATTAGGAAAGTGGATGGCCTGGCCTAGGGACCGCACAGAGCCTGAAGACATGTCCAGCAGGTGGGTTGGGAAAAGCTGGTTTGCATGACCATCTGTGTCCAGTATCACATAGTTGTTCAGCCCTTTCCCACAGCTGTCTGTCTCTACCCAGTGAGTAAATCCAGGGAAACTGAAGTTTTTTGTGTGCTCAGCTATGTTGGCTCCTGGGGCTTTGACTCCTTTCCTCCGGGCATTGTCCATAGCCATTGCCATGAAATAAATGGCATCATAGATTGTTCCAAAGAGTGGAGAAACCTAAAAATACAGGAGAAATTGAGGTCAGGATAAACTGCTCCTAACCTTCAGTTTGAGATTGATGGCAAAAACATTGTCCCCTTGGCTAAGTTGTAAACTCAAATACTGAGACACCAGAACATTAAGGCTCACAGAGTAATGGGTTTGAAGAATCTTAGGCTGAAGGTAGACCCAATATATGCATGACTTTGAATATCTGTCTTTTCTTATGGTTGATTCCCAAAATGCAACTTCAAAATATTTTTAAAACCATGCAAAATTGCATTATTTTGGTAAAAGGCAAGATTCTGAGCATGATGTTTGGCTGAAATTTATCATGAATTTATTCTGCCTCAAAACATTACACTAAAACATCTTCTACAAATAGAAGATCAAAGTCAGAGACTCCATACCAAGACAGGAAAAGTGTCATGCACAAAGAATTGGTCTTCTCTGTCAGAATATTATTTATCCCAAAGATGCAAATATCCCAAAGCAGAGCCATAGCAAACTTGTTCTGTGGGGTACCAGAGCATTTTCTGTTTGCATTTCTCCCTTCCATGCCAGCCTTGATTTAGGAACCTTTAACACAAATGGTGACTTTTGCAATCACATGGTAGGTGAAGAGAGATTATAGCCATGCACCTGTGAGAAAAAAATAAGGAGTGCCCTTGGGACCCACAGAATCTGACATTTGTGGTGGGATGAATTCATCATATGTAGATATCTGCAGTGAGAACCTGACACTCAGTATAGTTAACCTGGGCTCTCACTGAAGTGAAGGAAAAGAAATTAATGCTTTCAAGACATGATTCATCTCCTTCTAAAGTAGCTCCATGCAGCTCTGATAATTTATGCCTTAAAAGTACTTGTAATTTTTTGAAATGTCATAGGGAGATTTGAAGATTAGCTCAGTTGAATTCTGTATCTCTTCACCAGTATAAGATTCTCCAATTCTTCTTGTAAATGTCCACAAGGTAACAACTGATTTGGTTTTTAATAGGCTACCAGTGACTTTCAGATAATTGTGCTGACAAAGAATAACTTTGACGATAGTGCTGAGAAGAATGAAACAGCAGTGGTCTTCACCATTTCCCTCTAGAAGCATCCAGTATTTCTTTAGTGTGTCTCATTCCCTCAAATTCTCAGTCATATGGACTTCTTATTTGGATTCCCTACAAACTCCATGGACTTCATCCACATTAAGAGATACCTCTTCAATTCAAGTCTATTGCAGTTAGCATATAGCAAACCAAACCTGGGAGCCTCAGAGACAGTCCCTTTCTCTTGAATTCCCATCATGGTCCTGCAGTTGAACCAAGTGAGTTATACTGCCAAACATCTGGGAAAAATGGTCTTTCCAGATGAGTGCAGACCTTATTCAAATTTCTCCTTATTTTTCTCAAAATGAAAGTGTCCAGGCTGGGTTGGCTCTTCCCTGTACTTTCTCTATAACCATTGCTTATGTCTCCTATTGACAGGTCCCAGAAAATCCCAAGAGAAAGAATATTTACCTGTGTGGCTTCCAAATCCCTGATTATTTCACCACTTTCTTTAGCTTGTCTGAATGCATCATAGAAAGTCCTTTCTCCAGACTCCAGTGTGATGGTCAGCACAGCATCATAAGCTTCCCGGAGTTTGTTGTCATTATCAAAGACACTGAATGAGTTGTTTTGGTAAGGAAGACTGTACAGCAAAGTGTCATATGGAACAAAGATGTATCTTCCATCTGCTAGTCCCATTTCCAGAGCTTTGGTGAGTAAGGCGGCCTGTTCCTGCCCTCCAATGAGAACAGAATGCATGCACAGGAGTATAACTGGAACACAAGGACAGTGGAGAGTGTTATTAATCTGTTTCTGGTTTTCAACACAAAATAGCTCCCATCCCC
>NW_008238359.1:1302121-1310845 GCF_000691975.1 Corvus brachyrhynchos
CTCTATCAGGTCAGATTCTGATGTCACATGCTGAGGAAGCTGAGCCACACCCATTTTGTTCAACCTCTGGAGGTCTGTAACACCTAGTAAAGGAGGCTGTGAGTATTAACAACTTCTGGAGCTGTAAAGGAGAAGGAATGGAGAGAAATTTTGATGGTGATGAGGCACAGGTTAACATGATGGGCAGTTGTGGCTGTTGTTGTCATTGGTCAAGACTTGAGCTTTCCCTCTGTGTGCTCTGAGACACCACACAGCTGTAAGCAGTGCCCAACCACTCACGCACTCGCCCTGTCACCAAATATACAGATTCTAGGTTGGACACTGTGTTGTGTTTAAACATCTGGTTTATGCTTGACTGCCCCAAAGTCTGTGCCTTTTCCTGCAAAATGCCATGGGGCCAAGGTCTGGTGGGAAGATCTGAAACACAGGACATGGCATCAAAGTGAGATTTTTGGTATTGATACTGATTTTTGACATTCCACAATACAAATCACCATTAATATAAAACCTATGTATGAAATCCTCTTTACACTAGCCAAGCACAGAGAACCATCTACTAAATATTACTTTTTTCAGATAAGCTGGACCCAATCTTTCAGGGTGTAGTAGATTATTTTGCTCTATCTTCATCACATACAAAATGTCCAGCATTCTTTTATGTGAAGCCCTGTCTGCATTAAGACCAGAGATAAAATTCTCCTTGACTTAAACCACTTTAAGTTTTCATTCTCTAAAGTATGTCCATTGGTCCTGCCCTGGCAAAAAAAAAAAATTAAAAAGGAATGAGACTCAGAGCACTTACTTTTGATGTCATTAACTTCTTTAATCTTGTTCCAAGTGTCTTCAATGCCTTTTCCTCCCTTATGCACAGATGTAACAATGCCTACAGGTAGCCCGTGGTTCCTGAGCACTGTTGCTAACTCCTTGGCTGTGTACATCCAAATATCCTCATTGGATGCAATGATGCCAACATGAGCCCACCTAAAATATTTCATTATTGTAAACAAAACTTGGGTTGGAGAGGGCAGAGTCCTTGCAAATGCAGGATGACGGATGATGGAATCCAGCTTATAATTGATGCACATCCATGAGAAGATGGCTTTATTCCAGTTTTCCCCTAAATGTGTAGCCACCTCACAGAAGCCAGGGTTCAGAGGGCCTATGAAAGCTGAGGAAAGCTTTCCAAAGTCAATGAATCTAACCAGAGCTCTTGGTGTCTCACATTCTTCTTGCAGGATCACATAATCCAGCCTGTGGCCAAGATCTAGTGAAGGGTCTCTGCTTATTCGTCCCACAGCTAACCTGGCAGCCACATGGGGAAAGGCTTTGGAAAAGAAGGGGTCACAGTTCCAGGGTCCAAGCAGTCCAATTTTAAAGACAGAGCAATGTGCTGGAGAGCAAAGTAGGATTATTCCAAGGAGCAACCACCAGCAAGCCCGGAAAAATGTTTTGAATGAATTTCCAGTGTTAAAGTGATGCAATCTGACGTGCCTTGACAGCACCCAGAAGAAGCTGTTAGGACACCACAGGAGAAATGACATGGTTTTACAGGCAAGTAGATCTGCACCAAGTTCTTCAGGAAGCCAGGCAGAGCATCACCAGACACTGGAAGGAAAGTAGATTATGTTTGCCTTTCATCATAGGTATTTGTTCCGTGCACATAGGTACAGATGAGTCAGACCAAACTGCACAACAGCTCTCAAGGCACAAGTCTCTGAGGAGCCAAACCCATGCACAGACACATGGACACACAGCATGCAAGCCACCTCAGCACGCAGAAGATTGTCCAGCCAGTATTGGATGTGCCATAACCCGTAAATGCATGCTTACATGACCATTTTAATATGCTTTGCAATGTATTCTGAAACCAGGCAGTGAAGAATGAGTCTGCTTTGTTTGCAGCAGTAAGTACAACCTATGGGTACACTGTGCTTCTGGTTCCTAAGAAAGGTAATTTCAAAGTCACGCAGAAAAACACCCATGTAAGAAGATAAAAAGGTGAAATGCACTAGGCCATCAGCTTCCCTCAAAAATCCTCAGTGGGTTGTGAATGTGAATCAGAGTTCATACAAAGACAAAGACACACATATCTAGACCCATATATTCATATAGTTAGGGATATGCATGTATGTGCATACAGCTTTAAAATTTCCTGGGAAAATTTTTCAAGGACAACTCATAGCAGAGTCTCTTAAACCATGCAAATTGAAAGGTGGATAAACAGATAATCAGAAAATTAGGGAAAAGGAGGATTATGATTTGAATTTAGATAAAGAACTGCTAAATAACTGTCAGGTCAAAAGCTTTGTGTACACTCTTGGCTTAAAATATTTTTGGTTGAATACTAGGAGGCATAGGGTTGTTTAGGTTGTTTTTTTTTTTGAATAACAATTTCCCCTTTCACAGCCAAGCACAGAAATAGCAAAGCCGTAGCAGGCTCCCCTCCATCTGCAGTGTCACCCCATGGCTTAGAAAACTGCTGATCCCAGCAAGTTTGTGCTCTAAAAATAACAGGCCCCTTACTCCAGCTTACCTGTTCATTACTGGAAAAGCATTTTTATCCTGGATGGTCAGCTACCGAGACACACCGTGCAGAGCGCCGCAGTGCAGTGTGTGCTGTAAACACACCCAGGTCCTCTGCCTGATGGAGGGAGACCTCCAGAAGGAGCCACCCACAGCAGGGCAGCTTCTCTCCAGTGTCAGTGGTTGTCCTTGCATGTGGGCACCACCACGAGGATAGGCAATGCACGGTCAGCTTCCCCTGCTTTGGTGCCCACCTCCTTCAACTTCTTGTGTGCACAGGCCATTCCAGCGGGGTGGGTGCTCCAGGATCCTCTGTGCCTTGTCAAAAGCTTCCTATGTCCCTTTCGGTAAGGGCCATTCCTCTCCTGAGGGTTTCACAGCTTGGCCTACAAACTCCCAAGCCCTTAGTTTCTTGAAGGTCTTGCAGAGGTCCAAGTCTGCCTCACACTGAACTGTCTCAGTACAGAGCTGTACTCCAATCTAACCTAGTAGTTGTAGGGATGGCATCTTAAGGCTCTGCCCTTGGATTAGTGGGATTTAGCTCCTGGGATCGGCCCCTGCAGAACAGCTCTTTAAGTCTCTCTGCATCACAGCAGAGATGACTCCTCTTCTGCCCTATAAGCAACTTAGACAAGAGCTATTTAGGTTTGGGGTATGCAGAATATTTGGGTTTGGCTTTACCATTCTGCTGATGTGCTATGTTCCCCTTTTCTCTGTTTTTTGGGTTTTTTTGTACCCATCATGACACACACAGAGCTTTTTACACTTGCATCAAAGTCTTCTTGGGAGTTGGACTAGATGACCTTTAACGGTTTCTTCCAATACAAACTATTCCATTATTTTATCATTCTTGGTTATTTCTCTGGGTCCTGCAGATACCTCCCTAGAGCTGAGCCCTCCAGTAAACCTTTCCCAGGCACCTTCCCCCTGGACCTGGCAATACAACTATCATCCTGGAAAAATCTCAAATGTGTCCATGCCTGTCCCAGCTTGGAAGCCCTTTGCAATAGTTTAGCTGCAGTCAGAGGTCCACCATTTGTGGTCTAGAGGGAATAATTTGTAATTCAACCTTTTAGCAGTATTAACTTCAACTACTTCATATAAATTATACACATCTCACTGGCATGAGTTCAGGAGCAGCTCCTCATGACTAATGATTGAGGGAAGCCACAGAGTCTTTCAGATGCAGTGGAGAGAGCAGATCTTTCTGTTAATTCCATTCATTTTCCTCCCATTCATTAATTTCCTTGCACAGTCCGGATCCAGGGAGGCTCCTGGGCATGTGTTTCATTGAAGACTGTTACAGCTCAACATAGTTATCAGGGATTATAAAATAGCTTCATATTCGGAAAGTGCCTAAGACACACTCTAATGTCAAGCCTGAACTCAGAACACTGCTTTGTATGCTACCTGTGCATTAGGTTTTGACACCGGGTTTTACTCAAAACATAGCATTAAATGAAGTTTTTCAGTTGAGAGTCTTAATTTTTTTTTTTTATTTGAACTTACAAGTTTGATTTATCCACATACAGATATATCTATATCTCTATCCATATACCATATGCTCACTGCTATCTCATTTTTTTCTGTATCAACAGTGGGGCTGCACAGTTTAATTCCACTTCAGGTCAGCAGACTCAAAGTCTCCTGGAGTAGCTTCAAAACTCCAGTGACTCACTTCTAAGGGATGTTTGTTTATAGCATTCAAATCTCAGCAATGAAAGATTAAAAAATAACCTTGGCAGTCTATTCATTAGCATAATTACCCTTAACAATTCATATATTTCCATAGCCAGATGATTTGAAAACTTTATCACTGTCCTCATTTTCTTCTCCTTTTGTTTGCAGATGTAACGACCCTCCTTCCATTAGGTATTAGCTGTGGCAGTAATCCATCCTCCATAGGAAAAGCTGATTATCCCAAACGGTTCTAGCACATCTCTCCCAAGCTCAGGGTATCCAAGTCAAGGGATAGCACCCCTACTCCTGCAAAACAAGCTCATGTCCTGGCACTGCCTGATTGGTTTCACTAATAAACAAACATGGTAAATCAAGCAGCTGAGGCAAAACCACCCCAAATATTTATGTAAATCATCTGGCTGAAATAAACATTGAAGTTTAAAACCCTGCCTGTAGCTCCAAACCTTGCTTTTTTTCTCCCATCTACAGCTTGTCTTTACTGCCACAACCAGAAAGCAAAGATTTCTTTGCAATCCTGTGTTTTTTGCATATCAGATTAATTCCCAACACTCTTCAGTGCTCACTGAAGTGTGTAAGTGACAAAACATTTCCCTTGGGACAGTTAAGCCACAGTTGTATCGCTCTGCTTTTAATTTTTAGAGCAGGAGAGGGTGCTCTAATCACTCAGTCTGACCTCCCACATCAGCCTGGCCAAGCAGCCTCCCAGGAGCTGCGGCTGCTCTGAGCTCTTCCAGCATCCTGGATATAAAATGTGTTTTTTAATGAATTATACCAGTGGGTGCTGCTGAATAAAGCTGATTTCTCTGGAAAAACCTCTGCTGTCAGCAGAGAGATAGGGAAAAGGCTTGATTCGTGTTCTGCTCTCCCTGAAGAAAAGTCTCATATCTCAACTGATTGTAGAGGAAATTGAGGGAGAGCAGCACGGCAACACTCACATTAGGCTTTCTTCACGTCCTCTGAGCCCTAATTAAAAACGCCAACCTTGGAGGATCTACTGCATTCCTATGTCTGTTATTCCAAGAGCTAATTACCCTCAACATTAAAAATACCCACTTAACATCTAGGGTGTCTGGCTTCAGCTTCCTGCAGCTGGCTCTCACTCTACTTTTGCCTGAGAAAAAAGCCCCAGGAAGCAAAATAAATATCACCTCCCTGTAGACATTTGCACACTGTAATTAGCTCACATCCTAGTCATTCCCTGGACAAAATAAATAAACAGCTCATTAATACTTTTGCCACAGAGCATGCTTTCAGGATTCCACCCTTGCAATGCTCTTTTGACATTCATTTTTAATTTTCTTTCTTTTGGCTAAATTAAAAACAGTATCAATTAGTGAGGTTCACTCTTTAATGCTGAATATAGGAGTCATGGCATTTTTTATCACCTATTCGATTTTTCTCTACTTTAATTTTATTAAGTTAGGATGTACAAAGTTGCAGAACCACTGTTTTTAAGCCCTTCTCTGCTCTCCTAACCCAAACATCTGCCTTGGAAGTGTGGTATAAATTTTTATTCCCAGATGTTTACAAACCCATCTGGTTTAGTAGGTGCTTTTCTAATACTTCAATTTAATCAGAGGTCCGGGCCAATTTGCAAGTTATATGAATAACAATTTTTCTCTCTCTTCCAGATAATATGGTAGCATTATTGAACAGCACTGGGGGGAAAAGAAGTCACATCCCAGAGGCTCCACTAGAAAACACTAACAAAGGAGCGTCCTCATCTACTGCTTTATGTAAAAATAGCAATTAATATTTTTTTCCCTATGATGCAGACACATTGACTATGTAACACTAATTTTCTCTTCAATATCAGCTTTCAGTAGGATGACAGCTCATAGATATTCAGGAATAAACACCACTTGACCTTACATGCCAGAATTGTGACTTAATTACAAAAATTACGTAAAATTGGACAGACAAGATTTATTTTCAGTCCAGCCTCATGGTCTGGCATTAGTAAACCTCCACCCTTTCATTCTTTAGAAGTTCCTCTCCACTTTGTCCTTTCCATGACTTTGAGTTTGCATGACGTCAACCCAACCTGAGCTCACTTTCTTGACTCTTCAGCACAGGAAGTATTTGATATCCCATGGTTTAGGTGAGACTGGGATTTTTGGGAAGTATTGTCCCGCTGTGGCATATTATCCTGTTTGCAAGATGCAGTCAAGCATTTTGAAAGTGTTTTTTCCCAGATTATCTGATTTGCATCAGAGCACCAACAGGTCATCCCTGTGTCCTGCAGTCAAGTTCAAGTGAGTCCACTTCTTTCCCAAAATGGCTAGATTTATTTGATTTTCTTGGAAACTTTTTTTGTAGCCTGTGAAATTTCATGTCTCTGGCACTGGCATTAGTGGAATATATGATGTTGCAGGTTTAGATAGTTAATATTAGAGCTGGCAGGAAAGAGTCTCATAACACCGGATGAGATATTTATACATATATTTATTTAGGCATCAAAACCTGAGTATTTAATTTGACAGCCTTGTTTCCAGAAGCTCATTATACAGCAATACACAGAGGAACACACCTCTTCAGGGGACATTTCCAAACCTCTTAGCATACAGCTATACAGCTATGATTCAACCTAAGAAGTGGCTACTGTTCATATTTTTTTTTACATGAGGCTTAGCCAGGCTGGGCTTTTAATGGGCAAGTTAAAGCCAGCTACTGAAGGAGGTGTCTTCCCATGGACAGGCAGGTGCTCAGCCATCTCCAGGAGAGCAGGGCCCCATCACAGGTAGACAATCACTTGGGAAGACAAATGTCATCATTCCAAATGGCCCTCCTTCCCCCTTCTTCCTCTTCTTTATACACTGACCATGATGTCACACCATCTGGAATATCCCTTTGGTCAGTGGGGGTCACCTGTACAGGCTGTACAGGTCACCTCCCACCCTCCCAGGCACTCGCAACTTCCCCACAAGCATGACAGTATGAAAAGCAGCAAAGGCCTTGGCTCTGTGCAAACCCTGTTCAGCAACAACAAAAACAGCTCTATATTATCAACTCTGTGTTCAGCACAAATCCAAAATAATCCCATACCAGCCACAGGAAAGAAAGCTAACTCTATCCCACCATAAACGAACACACTCAGAGACAACTGCAATTTTATCAGTGGCCTCAACGGAAAACCTCAGGGAAACAGCAAAACCACACAGCAATTGCAGAGTTTGGGAAGCTTGTCATTCCATGGATATTTTAAAAGTAAATTGCTTAAATGAAGTGCAGCAAAAAAAGACCCAACACCAAACCAACAAAACAAAAAAAATCACCATAAATCATATGGCAGACAAAGAATGATGGACTTATGCCAAGCCTGCACACAGTGAATGATAACAGGACTTCTTAATATGTCAATGGACTCATGAATTGCTGACATTTTGCATGATGCCTTAACCTAACCCTAACCCTAAGCTGAAGTAGAGCCAGGAATCTGGCATTGGGCTGAGGCAAGTGCAAGGCAGAAAGAAGAGGTGAGAGCAAGACTGGGAAAGCGTCATGCTCTCCTAGGCATGCCTTTCCATAGTCAGTGTCCCTGGAGGTCTGGGCTTGGTGGGTTTCTAAACCCTAACCCTAGGCGTAACCGTAACCCTCACAATAACCACAGTCAGAGCTGGGCAAATGGCATTAGGTGGAGACGAGTGCCAAGAAAACAACAAGCAAGGCTAGGGAAGCGACGTGCTCTGCCAAACATTCCATTTGCATTATCAGTCTGCCTGGAGCTCTGGGATTTATGGTTTCGTGAACCCTAAACCTAGGCATCACTCGAAACCCAGCCCTAACCCTAGACCTAGGCACAGCCAAAGAAACAGCATTGGGCTGAGACAAGTTCCGATGAGGAAGAAATGAATGCTGGAAGGCTGGGGCAGTACCGCGCTCTCCTTGGCATGCCTTTCCCATTGTCAGTGACTCTGGAGATCTGGGATTTGTGGTTTTCTGAACCCTTACCCTAGGCGTAACCCCTAACCCTAGCCCTAGGCGCAGTCTAAGAAACAGCATTGGGTGGAGACAAGTTCCAGTGAGGAGGAAACAAATGTTGCAATGTTGGGGCAGTGCCGTGCTCCACTTGGCATGCCTTTTGCATTATCACTGTCCCTGGAGCTCTGGGCTTTTTGGATTTCTGAACCCTGACCCTAACCCTAACCCTAGCCCAAGGCGCAGCCTAAGAAACAGCACTGGGCTGAGGTGGGATTCCAATGAGGAAGACATTTAAAGGCTGCAATGTTGGGGCAGTGCCGCGTTCCCCTTAACATGCCTTTCGCGTTGTCAGTGTCCCTGGAGCTCTGGGCTTTGCTGTTTTCTGAACCCTAATGTCGGGGTCCCTTCCCCCCGCCATGTATTCCTGGGAGAGGGGCCCTGAGGGGAGGCATGGGGTTTCCTAGCCCCTGGTCAAACTCGTTCACGATTGGTTGTTTTGTGTTCCCCTGCGCGGGCAAGGACCCTCTGGTCCCGTGACTGTAGGAGTTCCTCGGCAGAGCCCCAGCCATGCGGCTGGGG
>NW_008238359.1:1311059-1311589 GCF_000691975.1 Corvus brachyrhynchos
AAGGTGGCTCTCTGAACCACAGAAAAGAATGTATCTAGAAGTTAAAGGAATCCTTGAACAATAAAACAAGAAAGTATTTGTTCTGGGAGATCTAAAACATTTTTTTAACTGGCTTTTCTAAAATTTCTTCTGTATTTCTCGAGGCTTACTTTTTGATATTGATCTTCCTGGAACTAGTCAGGGGTGCTTTTGGTACGAGATCTGGGATAAGATAAGGGATCAAACAAAACATGGACTAGCAACAGAAGCCCTCAGTGGATTAAATGTAATCAGTGAAGCTCTTGAGGAGCATTTGTATGGTCCTATTACCCCTAGAGCAGAGGATGGCCATAATCCCTGGCCATCCCAGGAGCGCGTGACTGCAGCCGTGCCAGCGGAGGTGCCTGTGCTGGATGCGCCTGGCCCCCTCGGGAGCGCGCACCTTACTGCGGACCCCATCCGTCTCGAGGTCCCCGGCCGCTAGACCGCGAGTGAGGGAGCGATGCCGCAGGCGCCGCGGGGGTCATGGGCCACGAGCAGCCAGGAACCGG
>NW_008238359.1:1312776-1336468 GCF_000691975.1 Corvus brachyrhynchos
TACTTCTCCACCCCCCCCGGGGTTGGGGCCCCTCCCCTGCCATGGAGCCCTGGGAGAGGGGCCCTGAGGGCACAGACACAGGGATTCCCTGTCCCTGCTCAGCCTCGTTCCCATTGGTTGGTTTGTGTTCCCTGCGCGGGCAGAAGGACCCTTGGTCCTGTGACTGGAACAGTTCCTCGGCGGAGCTCTGGCCATGCGGCTGGAGAAATAAACATCTCTGAAATGTCTATCAAGAATCAGCCTATATATATTTCTTTTCCACGGGCTGCCTTGTTTGTTATGCGTGTTACAGTAATCCCCACTGTAGCACCCTAACCCTAGGCGCAACCCTAACCCTAATCCTAACCCTAGCCCAAGGCGCAGCCTAAGAAACAACTTTGGGCAGAGGAGGGTTCCAATGAGGAAGTCACTGAGGCTGCAATGTTGGGGCAGTGTCGAACTCCCCTTGGGATGCCTTTCGCATTGTCAGTGTCCCTGGAGCTCTGGGCTTTGCAGTTTTCTGAACCCTAAGCCTAGGTGGAACACTAACCCTAGCCCTAGGCACAGCCTAAGACACAGCATTGGGCTAAGGTGGGTTCCAGTGAGGAGGGCACCGGGGCTGCAATGCTGGGGCAGTGCCGTGCTTCCCTTGGCATGCCTTTTGCATTGTCAGTGTCCCTGGAGCTCTGGGCTTTCTGGTTTCCTGAACCCTAACCCTAGGCCTAACCCTAGCCCTAACCCTAACCCAAACCCTAATCCTAGGCACAGCCAAAGAAACAGCACGGGGCTGAGCTGAGTTCCAGTCAGGAAGACACAGTAGCTGCAATGTTGGGGCAGTGCCGCGCTCCCCTTGGCACGCCTTTCGCATTGTCAGTGTCCCTGGAGCTCTGGGCTTTGGGGTTTTCTGAACCCTAACCCTAGGCATTACCATAACCCTAACCCTTAGAACTATGCTATATTGCAAACTGTCCCATAACCACATAATCTCTCTGGAGTCTTCATCACATCCTGCCTGATCTGTTAACTTGTATTTATCCCTAAAAGAAAACCTGGAAATTATAGTGAGTTGCATTTTCATTGCACGATATCTTTACAAACCCTATAGAGGAAATTGCACTAAAACTTGTTCTATCCCAATCGGTCTTTCCCAGACTCTGGCATCTTTGGCAGCTTGAAGAAAATACCATTTTTACAATCTTATCTAAATATCTGATCTTTCAAATGTCTGCTGGACAGACTTTATCTTGGATACTGTACCCCAGCACAGGCCACCCAGTATTGGTCTTACACCTTCCTCCAGCTTTCACCTTGCCTATGAGGAAATTTGTTCTCTGTTATCATGATACCCAGATGTCTTGGCATAATTAGGAGCTACAGAAAATTCATAAATCAATGAATTAACTGGTTATTTACTATGGAGCATGAGCTAGGTGTGAACTTCCCTGGGTAGATGGAAGGTCTCAGTAGGCAGCAGCCTCCAGCAACCTGATGTCTTCATCTCTTCTGCTTCAGCTACATATATAGATATATACATATATATCTTCAGTTCACAGAGCTGTAGAATCACAGAACAGTTTGAGTTGGAAGGGACCTTCAAGACCATCTAGTTCCAGCTCCCCTGCCATGGGCAGAGACACCTTCCACTAGAGCAGGTTGCTTAAAGCCCCATCCAACCTGGCCTTGAACACTTTCACAGCTTCTCTGGTTAGCCTATGCCAGTACCTCACCACCCTCACAAGGGAAAACTGCCTGACCAATATCTAATCTCACCCTGCCCTCCATCAGTTTGAAGCCATTCCCCCTTGTCCTATCAGTCACTCCATGTCCTTGTTAGAAGTCCCTCCCCAGCTCTCTTGTAGCCCCCTTGTGTACTGGAAGGGGCTCTAAAGGATCCCCAAAGCCATTCCTTGTCGAGGTTGAACAACTCTAGTTCTCTCAGCCTGTCTCCATAGCAGAGGTGCTCCAGCCCTCTGTGCACCTTTATGGCTTCCTCTGGACTCACTCCAACAGGTCTACATCCTTCTTATGTGTGTGTATATATGTATGTATAACATATATATGTATATATATCCCCTGGGCTGCTCTGGCAGTGTCTGGCAACAGCTTTGCATTGCATTGTGGCAGGACAGTCACTGCCTTTCTGCAGCCTGCCTCTGTTGACTCCCTGCAAAGCCCTCTTCCATGAAAAGCCTATGCTCTGCTCCAGCCGTCCCACTAATCCCCTCTGTATCCACAGGGCTGGACCACTGCCTGCTCAATTCGCTGGAATTTAACTAGCCCTATTTCAGACTGACAGAAAAGCTAATCTGAAGGATTACTGGCATTTTTAAAAACTGTATTTAAAGCCTTTCTGACAACCTTGCCTCTCTAAAGGAAATACTTTCATCATTTCCAGAGCCAGGACAAAACTTAATGAGGGTCAATGTACCTGGTTTCAGAGCACACCTACATTTTGGTGTCTGTTAATTATCATTTATAAAGGCAACTCTTGACATGACTGTTTCCAAGGGACATTTAAACCACATGGATGGTTGCAGATGGTTATTTTGTAGAGCTGCTCAAACTCAATTAACCCATCTAGAGTAACATATCTGTTAAACACGTGCTTTAACTCTTCAGCAAGACCAGAGAAAACAGAGTGAAACACACCCCAGGTTCACTTTTTCTTTGCCTTCTGGGGCTATAGAAGTAATCAGTCCTAACTGCCACCCAAACAGCAATACCTGCAATTCAACTAACCACAGAAGGGAAAAAAATGAAATAATCAATTTCTCTTACCCACCTTCATGCCAACAGTGTGATTTTTTTTAGTGGAATTACAATTTAATCAAGATATTGACAGAAGCAAGACAAAGAATAAAGCTTGCCATGTTTCAAACCTGCTGTCTGCAGGATTCCCAAGTGAGCCCCCAGGTATTAATCCCTTCATCTGAAACACACACATCCAGGCTAACACGTCACTAAGTCCCCATTAGCTGCTGCTGCACAGCATGGAATGCTACAGCAGGGCAAGTGAGGAATGCCCTCAGAGAGAAGGAGAGGAAAACAGATCAAAACTGCCAGTGGAAATAAGCATTGACCCAGAAGAGAGACAGGCATTTTAAAATACCAGCAGCCTGCTGTGTCCTGGTATAGCTTTTCCATGTGGCCATCATGAGTGGTGCCTTCCAGAGCAGTGAGAGAAATACACAGCATGTTCCTCATGGAAAAGAGAAGCCTTCAGAGAAAGTTGACTTTCTAAGGACATCTGTGGCTGAAAAACCAGGGCATTAACAGTTGGGGATCAGCATGGCATCACTGCATTTCGTGGAACAATTTATTTCGGACAGGATGAAGAAAGGAAGAGTCCCAAGAGCTGCAGCTCATCTCTTCTGGTGTCCATTTAAGAGAATTGATAATATCTTTGTCTCTTTGGATGTGAAAGTGTCTCTGCTGATTAAAATTCCCTGATGACCTACCTACATCTCCTAAGCTGATAATGATAAGCCTCTCAGGCTGACAGTGTGTTGCTCTGATACCTCCAGCGCTGCTGTGGATGGGGAGCAGACACGAGGCACAGGCAGTCACTGCTGAGAGCTCTGCAAACCAGAAGGGAAATCTTGAATGCTCAGAGCCATGGGAGAAAAAGAGAAACATCCAGATCTGGGAAAGCAGGAAAACTGCTGCCCTAGGAACCACTGGGATTGCCTATGGGCAGATGCAGTGGCACAAATGTCTGTGGGTGTCTGTACAGAGAACTGCAAGGAGATTTATCAGAGGAGGGTCAGAAAAGCCCTGTCCTAAACTGCCACAACTCTCATGGGCTGTTTCTGACTTTCCATGGTTCCAGCTTCATTGGCCTTTGCTTCCCATTGGAGACCAAGAGGTTCCACATGGATCTGAGCCCAGACTCCAACCCTTGCCAGGGCAGTCTTCATTTGTCCTTTCAAACCACATCAGAGAGTCTGACACAGTGCACGAGTTGAGGGGTGGAAAGAGCGCCGCGTCCGTCCCGATCGCGTCCCTGTCGGAGCAGCTCTGGGGGTGCCGCGTGAACGTGCTCGGACACCCCCTGACACACCGGAGCTGGTGGATACTCACAGCCACTCACACACACAGAGCCGGACAGCTCCTGCAGCATCGCCAGAGACAAAGAGGCTGGAGGGGTCCTTTGTATGGAGTTCCAAGGGGTTTATTGGAGTCCCCACTTGAAGGGACCCAGGGACAAAGAACACAGAACACTGAGGGGCCCAGGGTTTTATCTGGAGCTGCACTGGGGGAGCGCAGAACATCAGAACCTGGCATTTGGGAGCCAGGGGGTGGAGAGGATGTGGGGTGACAGGACAGTGACCACTGGGGAAGGCAAGGGGTGGAACAAGGGACCTGGGAACCAGTGGGGTATCAAGGAAAGGAGAGGTATCTAGAACATGGACTTAAAAAGAGTAAAACGGGGTGGTCTTAGACCTCTGAGCCTGCTCACCAGCGGACCTCCACTGTTTTGGGGCTCTGTGGCTCCTTGGTCATTCCTGCAGTGGACTCAACCACTGTAACAAGAGTCTTTGCGAGGCTTGCAGTTCTCAAAAGTGAGCAAAACAGAGCAGTCTGGTGAGAAACCACCTCCCCAGGTTCTAGGACTGCCTCCTCAGATGGATTTAGTAGGAGCAAGGCACAGAGGAGGACAGCTTGCCTTCTCCTACTAACACTGCCAGCATCACACTGTGAAATAGGGACACAGTCCTTGCCTCCTTTCTTCTATCTATTTACGTTTTGCAGCTGTCTCTAAAGAAGAACGTGTGGTCTTGTACAATAAAGCACTGCAACCTGGATTACCTTTTCCTGTGTTTTAAAGAGCACAAAACATGCCTGAGCCTGCTCCTGGATCAACATCACTCTGAGTGACTGAAATACCAAGTGCATAATGCAGCAGGTGCAGCAAAGAGCTATCACTTCTGCTTCTTCCCTAAGACCGTAGGCGTATGTGCAAGCCATGTTTTACTCCGTCCTGAGTAATTTATGCTGCTTTTCCTGAGCACTAGACTGTTTAGATGAGGATCTGCCAAATGATTTCCTATCTGGTTGACTGGGAGGAGGGGTGTTGAGAACCAATGTAAATATGCCATCAGTACTCCATCTGTATAATATATATGGTATCTATGTAATATATAAATAATGTATATCAGTGTAAATATTCCGTCAGCTTCCAGATGATGAGGAGTGACGATGTTCATCTACAGCAGTATCAAACTCTGGTTCTGCTCCTACTGAAACATAAACTTAAAAGAAACATAAAGATTTTAGTTATAGGCTAGCTGTGTTGAAATTAGTTAGAATAAGAAAGAATTTGAGCTCGGCTAGAGTTAATTAAAATAGTTAGGAGAGCTAGACCTGAAACAGTTTTTAAGATGTTAGTAATTGATTACTAAATAATTGATGATCTGTCATTTGTATGCTTGTTTACCTGTGCTTAGAATGAGGTACAGAAACATTGATAAGTTGGTCTAGGGAACAAGGACAATTACCAATTTCCTCCCTCTGTGAAAACCTATTCAAAAGTCATGAAAGAGGAAATTTGGAGGTCACTAAAGTAATTAGGATTATTAAAGTTCAGAAAGGTGAAAAAGGTCAAAATGAGGGAGATGAGCTTACTTCATCTATCTGGGACCACTGACCCAATTTGAGACCATCGACTCAATTCAGAGCACACACTATGCATGCTTAATGACATTAAAGCTAATTTCCATATGAAGCGGAGAATAGGAGGGGTCATTGTTATAAATATGCATTTGTATTTTGGATATTCATAACTTTTGTGGATAAATAAACTCTGTAACCATTCATACCTTGACACTGTGTATTAGGAAGCTATCCCATGCAGAGCCTGGTGCCAATAAAATATACACTTTCTAACTCTAAACTGTTAGAGAGTTTTTGTCCGTCTCAGTTGGATATCGATATTAGATCGATATTCATATCTCGGTAAATCACTATCCCAACCTCTGAGTGTTATCCTCCGAGTGGGAAGTCCAAGGAGAAATTCTCCTGTGCCAGAAGGAATCTCAATACAGTAAAATATGTAAGCATACTACAGTGAAGTATGTGAGGATATGCTTAACTGTAAGAATCAGCATTTTGCACATTAGCTCAGCTCCATGTATTGGAGCTGGGCTGGGAAAGGCTCTAGTTGTCTTTCTGAGGTTTTCTGGTGGCTATTTCCCAGGTAACAAGATGCAGGGCAAGAGGAAATGGCCTCAATTTGTACCTGGGAAGGTTTAGACTGGATATCAGGAAAAAATTCTTCCCTGAAAGAGTTGTCAAGTGCTGGAGCAGGCTGCCCAGGGAAGTGGTGGAATCACCATCCCTGGAAATGTTCAAATGCATGTAGTTGTGGCACTTGGGTACATGGTGTGCTTGGCAGTGCCAGGTTAATGGTTGGACTTGATGCCCTTTGAGGGCTTTTATAACCTTAACAATTCTGTGATTCTATTCTAGTTTCTGAAAGCTCCTGGGCCATGAGATGCAGCAGAGATGGGTATGTGTGTATAGTGTGAACAGAGCTCTTCACAGTACACCAAGGCAGGTCCAAAGAGGTGGGGAGTACTCCAGGAGGTGGGACAACTTGTTTCAGGCTATTGTAAGTCACAGGCCTTTTCTAAGTCCAGAGGCAAATTATTTCACCCACCCAGCAAAGACAAGCATGGCTGTCAGCCTTGAGCAAACCATCATGTATCAATTACCAGGCTCTTCCTCTCATTCATTGTCTGTGTTTCTTCTTCCTCCTTGTGTTCACCACATTCTCACGGCTAGGGGCAGAACACCCACCTGAAATTGCCTGGTTCTGCTGCCATTCTCAGCTTCTGGCTGCTTTCCAAAGCCTCAACACAGAGGAAGTTAGAGCAAACCCAGCCCATCTGTGCCTTGTGGCGCGCTGTCCTACATGCTTCTGCAATTTACAGCCCTCAGCCAGGGGTATGTGACACGTTGGACCTTACCTTTCATCTCAGTTGGCCTCAAGCAGCACAGTGGGTGCCTAAAGTGGCTCTGGCTTTGAGGCGGGGGGGCTTATTTGTGTTCCCTCTTCCTTGGTTTTGCAATGAGAAGATCAAAACAACCTGACATCTGGTTACACTTAGCTGCTGTGCCGGTTTATGTCATGCCTTTCTTCCCCAGTCTTTATTTTCTTTATTAATCACCTCTGAGCCAACATAGCTTACACATGCTCTGCTCACACACTGCATAGCCCACAAGAGAGCGCTCCTTTGCTAGTAGACTGCACGCTTTTCCATCTGGTCATACTGGAAAGCAACTCAGCTGGGGTAGTTTGATCCCTGGGCTCCCCTCTAATCCCCTGTTCACGCTCAAATCCCACCAAAACCAGCTCCCTGGGAATCAGACATGATGCATCAGCATCTGGTCTGTCAGAGAGGGTTTTTTTTCCAGGAAAGAGATTTCTGCAGGGTACAAGCCCTTGCAAGCAAAACAGGAGAGGATGACAAGGGAGGGGATTTCTGTTATCCCAGTCACACATTTTTCTGTGTGAAAGTGCGATTTGCCAGTTCATCATCCAGACTAAACTGTCACTAGCAGGATTTTGATCCTTAGAGCAAGCAGAAATTAGTGCTGGTAAAATATATTTCACTGTCCTTGGCCTTCCTTTTCATATTCCTGTCCAAAAGAGCCGTGGTTTTTCCACTAAGTCACTGAACATAGTTTGTTTCTCCAATTAAGCAATGAGCTGCTCTGGAGAGAAGAGTGTCAAGCCTCTCTCAGTAGTTAATTAAGTTTCCCTTGTGGTGAATGTCTGAGTATGACAAACAATTCAGAGGACTCCCTAAATGCCAAGCTTATAACCACTCCTGATTTTATGTTATTCTGAGGATTTTTCCCCACTTAGATGATGGCTGGGTCTCATCGAGCTGTGTGCGCAACAGTCCTGGTGCTAATCAGCAAGTCAGAGCTGCAGCCCCCCATCACCGCACCCTGCAGCTGCAAAGTGCTGCTATAAAAACACTTAATGAAGCATGATGCCTGAAAAACACCCAGCTCCTTCCTCCAGGCAGCAGGAATACTGCCCTCAGCCATGATTAAAGTGATGCTTGGACCTGCTGGCTGGGGGGAGGATGATTTAGTCTGCCTAGTGTGCTGTGTCTCTCACACATGCCTCTGTGTTGGACAACAGTGGAGCCTGTGGTTGATCCACCATCCTGCTGCACTGGGAAAGGGCAAGAAGGTCTGTCTTCTTCCGAGCAGTGCAGCCAGGACATTGTGGATGGCAAGGTAAGCCTCTGCTATAAAACTGGGGAAGATGAGTGGCCCAGCACCCAGCAGTGGGTCTTTGGATAAGACCACCCTGGGCGTGGTCTCTTTGGATAAACAGCAATGGCCATTGGTTGAGAAGCCAGGTCCTCCAAAAATGCCCGGACATTGAGTTTGTCCCTTTTTTCCCAACATCCATTGAAGTTTCTTTTCCTTCCAGCACAGCCCTTTAGCTGTAAGAAATCCCCTCCTTACTGTGCCTGGTGGCAGATGTGTCCCCTGCCACAGCACTGGTGGGATTTGAACCCTCCAGCTGATGCCAGGATGTGTTTCCATGTCCACAGGGTAACTGAACTCGCAGGTAAGCAAGGGTTTTTGGAGCCAGCAGGGAGCTGGAAAGTGGCTTAGCTCTCACTAAAACATTGGAGTAGCTGGGTAGCCCTGTTCAGCTCCACTCCCAGGTATATAGTGATATATATGATGTCCTCTGGGTCTCACATATGCATGTGGTGCCAGACAGGCTTCAGGTAGAAATTACATGCTCTGCTGAGCCTTCACTGCCCTAGACCATCTTCTGTTCCACACCTGAGTGGTCTCACAAATTAGCCCTCTTTTGTTCCCTAATGCCTTCTGACCTCCCCACGGTGTCCCATCTGGTCCACCACTGACATTTCAAAAAAGCCAGCAGTCTCTCAAAGGCTGTGTCACACCTATCATCAGCACCATGCCCAGAGAAGCTGCAGATGCCCCATCCCTGGAAGTGTTCAAGGCCAGGTTGGATGGGGCTCTGAGCAACCTGGTTTAGTGGAAGGTGTCATTGCCAATGGGCAGAGGGGTTGGAACTAAATGATCTTTTACATCCCTTCCAACCCAAAACACTCTATGATTCTACAAAGCACAGCCTTAAATGGGAAAACCAGAGAGGGATTGCTCAGCTGTGGGTGAGAGCAGATGGGACATGGCAAAGCCTCTAGGTCCCTGTGCATTGCCTGTGCTCAGCCTGCCATCCTGTCAGGGAGAGTAACCAGTTACCGTGCTCATATACCAAGACAAACACTAAAATCACAGGACCAGGGGTATAAATAAGAAGTTCCTTCTGCAAATTACAGCTGCAAGCAGCCTGTCTGTGTTTCAGAAGGATCATCTTCATATTTTACCAAAACAACTGTGGGGGGAAAAAAAAGAGGGGGGAAATGCTAATTGCTGAGTTTTTATGTCATGGGGTTCAACACTGAGGGAATTACTCTAATTTCTTATTCATACAGTGCTTCAACTTGTCCTTTCAAAGCTGAGGGCCCAGTATGTGCATGATAATTGGTGTTTGGATACTGCCCTAAGGTGAGGGACTGACATTGCTTAGCTGCCCAGAAAGAGGGGGTTTAAAAGGAAACTCCTACTGCATACTACCTTGAGTGGATGGAGTTTATGGAGGGATGTCACCACAAGTTAATCTCCTCGAGACAGTGGCTCCAGGTCCAAGTCTACACAGGCTTGTGGGTCCTGCTGTATCTGAGCAATCAAGGTGTAGTAGGAGGGATTGTTTTGGGTCAGCATTCAACTTTGAAATCTTCCAGAGATGTCCAAACATCCTCTAGCCAAGATTTTCTGTCTCTCAGAACTCTGCTTAGACTCCCTTGAACTCATAAAACACTTTCCACTGGCAATTCCCTCCTCCTGAGCAGGGAGACATTGGGATGGGGTGCTGGTGTCTGGCTCCCTCCCTGCCACAACCCAAGGTGGGGAAATGAATGCACCCCTTCAACTGGGTGTTAAAAGAGGGGAATTAAAACACCTCCAACCACGTCTGTAACTTGTAGACAGTATCTCCTCAACTCACATGGTTGTTGTGAAAAAAAAGACATGAAAATGATGAGATACTCCATTGCTATGGCAACAGGGGCCATTGAATTATGGGTGGATGTATTCAAGTCAAAATGGTAATGGAAATGTATTTGTGTCTCCTGCTCGCTGTTTATGCAGGTCTTTTTCCACTGGTGTTCCTGTTCTGTGCTATTCCAGGAACAGAACACAAAATGTTGTCTCCACTCCCTGGCCAGAGGGCATGGTCTCCCACAGGGCTTTTATGTGTCTTTATCAACATTCTGCGTTTCTGAGGTCTTGTAAAATACACACATCTCCCCCATGGTTTGTTTAGTGCTAGCCCCTGTTATCTCACTGTCTGGCAGAAAAGCAGATAAATAAAAGAAAGGGAACTAATTCCCGAGTGGACATCTGTGCTGATGCTGAAGGAGCTCCCAGTAAGGCATACAGAAAGAGTTGCGCTCTGCTCTAACTTTTGTAGTAGAGGAAAGGACTGTGTTAAAGGATCTGTTTTGCACAAAACTTGTCCAAACCTCTCCCCTGGAGCTGAACCCTTCAGCTGGGTGGACATCTTTATTTACAGCATCCATCTCATCACAAGGAAGCTTTGTTCCCGGGAAGAAGACACATTGTTCCAGGGAAACAAACCCTTGGCACCAAGCAGTGACTAAGCAAAGATGAGGTATAGTAATGAAGGAGGATAAAGTTTATTGCTAACCAGATTTCGGCTCACATGGTCACAGTGTCAAAACCTGTGTATTTATACTCAATTATCACTTAGTTTAGTTCAGGGGCAAATGAGGACAGAGAACTGACTACATGATGAAGAAAACTAAACAGCAGCAGCCTAGAGCTCAACACTGTTGGCTTAGACTTCCATGCTGCATGAATGTGATGCATGAGGGCAAACACATCAGGCTGAGGCTTTTGGGTCTTTTTGGAGGCAAAGATTGTGGCTCAGCCTTATTAGAAACGTTGAGGTTTCCTTGGGAGCTTGAAGATGGCCCACTCTGGATGTAGGAAATAAGGGAAGAAGGAAGGAGCAGAGCTGGAAGAGGGGGAGAGGTAACTGTCCTGGCATTGCTGCCTTGGACACAGTCTGAGCAGTACTGTTTGGCCCCAGAGGTGAAGAATATTCCTTAGCAGAACAGATGAAACAACATAGTCCAAAGAGGTTGATGGAAAACCAGCAAGAAGATGGCACATCTTCCCAGAGGATTATAAAAAATTGGAAATTCAAATTCAGCAGAAAAGCCCCAACCCCACAAGAACTGGAAACTCACATTGCAAGAAGGCAGAAAGAAACAATGACATGCACGTATGTAGGAACCAGGCACTGATTATGTTTTTCAATTCACCCCTTTTCCTGTATGAGTGGATGGATTTCCATTTAACATTGGTTAAAGTGGGTCACATCTCTAAAGAGCAAAGGATAAATGCCTATTCCTGGCTCTCATTGCCCTATGCTGAGAGTTGTTTTGCAGACTTTCTAAACCTCTGCAGCAATTTGTTATGAAGCAAACACTTATGCTTAACTTTTAAGCAGCATAGATCTCCATATAAGTCTATAATATATGCAGGAGATCATTAAATTTTTATTGTGCAATTCTGGTGGGGAAAAAAAACCAAACTGAAAACAAAAAAACAAGCTAGCAAGCGAAATTTTGAATATAAATGGGGTATGTTTACCTAGTGTGATATTTTTACTAGAGAGGAAACAGAGGTGTTTTGGAGCTGTTTGCCCAAAAGAAATTTAAAATGGGCTTGTGTAAGAGGAAGAAGGAGAAATCTCAGAAACCTTTGTTGACACCCTTGAAGCATAACTTTCCAGATGCTTCTAATAACCCTCAAGGTACGTAATGAATACAGTTCTGCAATAACACCATTGGCAGTGTTAGAAAGTCTCATCAGTTTTGGTCTGATGCATTTTCCTATGGATACAAGGAGGAGGAGGCACAGCATGACAGCAGCAATGAATAACAGAGTTGGAAACAGACGGCAGCAATTGGAGCTCACGTGAAATATTGAGCAATGTGAAGGTTCGGCAGGACTGGATTTGGCTTTGTGGCTTGGCCCAATTTAAAAAAAGGGATTGTTTGCAAAGATTCAGTGTGGGATTAGATTTCCAAACTCTTCAGAGTCTGAGGGATGCTTGGATAGAAAACAAAGCTCTGGGTTATTTGCTAAATAATAATAACAGCAGCTTCTGGTTGCTATGTTTGATCCAAATATTTCCTTGGAAACAAAGCACAGTAGCAGCTTTTGCCAAATCAGATGAAGCTGGTTTGAAACCAAAATCCGAATGTAAGTAACAATAATCATTTGGAGGAGAAGAAAGTTACCAAAATCCCAGTTAGGTAATCTGCAGGGCAATTTATTTACCTGGGCTGCTCTTACCACCACAAGTGGCACAGAGAAGGGGAAGATTATTTGCTGGAGATGAACAGACTTCTGACAAAGTTCCTGGTGTCAGGTTTAAAACAAACAGGAACTCCATGCATCTTTATCACTTGGTGCACAGAAATCTGCTTCTAGATGGCATAAAAAACTCCATGTGTCTGTGGTAGCTGCACACAAAGTGTACCCCATATTCAAACTCTAGCTCAGGAGGTCTTTAAACCATTACAAAAGCTGAGAGGGTCTGTTAGGAAATGTTCCCTTTTTCTTCATCCATTACACCTTATCCTACAGCTTCTTGACCTGTCAGAGAGAGCACGATTTTACCCAGAAAAAAACTTCTTGAATTTATTCCAAGTTTTCAAATTTCTCTCATTCCCTGATATTATCATCCAAATCACTACTATAATATGAAGAAACTAAACATGTTTAGCTGTGATAAAAACTTATGAATGATGAATGCAATGTCCTAAGAGCTGTCATTCCAGACAATATGTGTCATTCTGTGTCACAGCAGTGAATGTCTGAAAATTCTGCCAAAATGAAACACTGTGGGAAGATATGACCCTGATGGGCAACTGCCAAGACCTGGGAGGATGACTCTGTGGTTAATAGATGTAGCAATAATTTTGTTAATTATTGGCTTCCTTTATGAGTCTGGCTCCACAATGTAGTTCATACTTTTGAAAACAGTATTGTTCAAATGTACGAAAGAAATAGTGAGCAAGCCTTTCTTCAGCTGCAATTAAAAATGACATCTTGGTGTGATTGGCAGATGACTAGTCAGGCTAGGCTCTGCTTCACTCTTCTAGACTCTCACATCCCCAAGCAAACCCACACAATAATAACCTGTATAATAACTAATAGCCTGCCAATATAGTTTTATCCTATTTTGCACACCAAGGTGTCTTGTGCTCAATTAGAAACTGGCACAATCACTGATTGTTATTAATGATGGCCATATGTTTCTATCAGGAAACAAATTATATTCTCTGCAGCAGAATGAAGATGCTGCTTCAACATTTCTCACTCTTCCAGCTCAAGGGATTCCACAGATGTGTTTGCAGCTGCACAATCACCGCTTCCAAGGTACATGATGGAAATCTTGTGCCCAGGTGCAGTGTCTTTCATCTAATCACAGGACTGATGTTTTGGTGTTTCATTGAGCATCTCCTGGGCTAGGGAGAGGTCTGAGTCAGGACAGAAATGGTGAGTCCAGCTGCAATAATAAGTGCAAGGGGAAAGAATTTGCTACCAAGAGAGAAGGATTTGAACAGTCTTCTCAAGAAGGCTCCTAATACACGGAAATACGTGCAATCAAATTTTCCCATTTCAGCACATCACAGCATCATAAAGGGTTTGACACCCATCCCTTCACCACTGCTAGAGGCAAGATCTGACATGAAGCAGCACATATACTGTATCACTTGTGCTTTTCAAGGGCTCCCCACTGGTTCTTCCAGTTAATGTGGCACTTAAACAAAATGTTCCTGCAATTCAGTAGTAAAGGAGACACTTATTTTCTGGATTTCGCTAAGGAAGACGTAGAAGTACTTGGGACACTAGATAGTTCATAGCACAAGTGATTGTAATATGTAAACTCACATGCAACAACACCAAAATACATCCCTCTGTAACATACCTGCTTTCCAAGGAACGACTGCTCATCACATCATCTGTGCTACCTTGACACCTCTGTAGCAGCTTCCCTCTACAGTGATGCTCAGCAGCTTGTGATCTGGCAAGTTGCACAGTGATTCCTGGAACTGATGTGAGGCTGTCTAGGGACAATGCTATGAAACATCACCATCTGCCCAGTCTTCATTTTTTGGCCATGAGCCTTTTTGTCCTACCCCATGAAGGTAGAGGTCTCAGTGCAAACATTGTCCTATGCATTCAGGCCATAATACAACCCTTATTGAAAGCTTAATTTGTTCTGTGCTGAAGTGAGAATAAAATTTCAGGATTTGATGGCAATTGTTAGAGTGGATTGGAAACAAATTTTTGGAAAATGTTTTCTCAGCTTCTCATTATGTTATGCATTTTATAAAACAATTTTCTAGTGTTATTGCTTGGGAAGTTTAGATAGAAATAGGTCCCCTGTTACTGAGGATTTCATCTCCTCCTGTTCAGCATCAGATGTTATGTGTGGTTACTACAGCAGCGGCTCTGATGTTTACAGATGGAAGATGGCAGTGCTCAGCAGGACATAATAAAAAGCAATGGAAATGTTGTTCGCCCTAGTTTCATAGGGAAAGGAGCACTGTGCAATCATGCTACCTTTGTGATTGCCTCCCTGTAAGTGTCTTTGCCTGCCTAACCTTCAGTCCTCTTCTTTTTTCCCCAAGTATCTTTGAACGTGCTGTAAAATTTCAGTCACTTTTGACAGAAAGTTGGATGCCTCAGTGGTACTCCAGAGCTAAAGGTTTTCTGCTCATAGTCGATGGAAGAAACCTTTACTGGTTGTCCAGAGAGAAATTCTGTAGCACAACCTGAACCCTTACTAGGCATTAGAGAATCAAGCACAAGACACAGATTCACAGGAAGGCAGATTTTGGTAACAACACATGTTGGAGTGAGCCATCACTGTAATGAATATGGCTGAAGGAAAGAAATACTATGAGTTCTTGTCTCCACTGGGAAAACGCTATGTTCAAGTGAAATCACCTCAGGCAACATTAGCAGTTTGAAGAGACAATTCCCTATTTTGTTTGGAGTTTTTGTTCTCTTGTGTGTAAGGCATTACAGAGGAGACAAGAGTGGATCTGGAGGAGTTTTAACCTTTTGATTGGTTTTTTATTGGTATTGCGGTAGTTGTAACAAAATGCTGCAATTCTAAAAGAAGGTACAAACAGAGAGCTGATAAAGTAGTCTTTGGGCAAAAAGCAAGAGATAAATATCACATGGAAGGAGGACATAAGCAGTATGCTCTCAGCCCGGAAAACCAGCTGTACCCTCGGCTGCATCAGGAGCAGTACAGCCACAGCAGGTCAAGGGAGAGGATTCTCCCCCTCTGCTCTGGTGTAAACCCACCTGCAGTATAGCTCTGGGACCCCCAACATAAGAAGGTTGGGGACATGATGGAACGAGTCCCGAGGAGGCCATGAAGATGATCAGGGGCTTTGCTGTGGAGACGGGCTGAGAGAAGTTCAGCCTGGTGAAGGTAAGGCTCCAGGGAGACCTTATTGTGGCTTTCCAATAGCTGAAGGGGGATACAAGAGAGCTGGAGAGGGACTTTGGGCAAGGGCATAGAGTGACAGAACAAATGGGAATGGCTTCAAACTGACAGAGGGCAAGTTTAGATTAGATGTTAGGAAGAAATTCTTTACGATGAAGGTGATGAGACACTGGCGCAGGTTGTCCAGCCCCATCCCTGGAAGTGTTCAAGGTCAGGCTGGATGGGGTTTGGAGCAACCCAGTGTAGTGGAAGATGTCCCTGTCCATCGCAGGGGGGTTTGGAACAAGGTGGTCTCTAAGGTCCCTTGCAGCCCAACCCAGCCTCCCCTTCTCTGGTTTCCCTGGAGCTGCCCTGGCAAGCAGTAAGTGGGAAGGTTATTACTCCTGTGAAGTGACACTTGCTGAGAATTTGGTTTGACTTTTATAGAGCTAGTCAATGTCTACCTCCAAGGCAGAAGTAATTTCTTGTCTGCCAGTCCCAGTACATGACACAGAGACTAACTCCAGCCTTCAGGGGTTGGGGTGAGTTTTACTTGTGATAAGGCACTTGCTGGGCATGTGAGCCTCTAAAGGTGGATATTCCTATTGCATCTCTCTCTCTCGTGTCGTGTTGCTGCTCTCCTTACTCCATGCCTCAGGTCATGGATAGAAGAAATGGAGGTCACGTGGCAGAGGGGTGTCCATAGGGAGCATGCTTTCTAATAGCAATCTCTGAGCACCCATCCTGCACAGATCACTCCCTTGTCATAGCTTGTGTTGCTCTGTGACCTCACAGTCCAGTTCAACTCATCAGATAGCCCTTTATTTGTGTCCACAGCGTCTCTCATTTCTTAGGAATGTCCAAGAGATTTTTGTCAAATCCGTCCAAGAAGCTGTGAGGTCATAAAGAGCTGTGAGACATCAGAAATGGGCCATTCTAGCACTTGCATCTGCAATGCCAGCCTGAATCTTCCTTTATTAAGCCTGGCATAGCTCTGGCCCCAAATTTGTATGCCCACACAAGACATCCATTATTTAGTGTGTTGATATAGCCCTTCCCAACACAACCTCACAAGGCCTTCTGGAGGCCTTCAACAGATTCCTCCTCCAGGATAACTCAGCAATGACAAGTCCCAGCCAGGAAATAGGACCACATGTTTGAAAAGGAGGAGCTGTTCAAAAGTGCTTGATGCAATTTTAATGGGTAGCACAGGGCAAAACAACTCAAAGAAAATTCTTTCCACCCAAGAAACCTCATTCAATGTGATAGCGAAAACACAACATCAGCCTTTTAAAATTTCCTTTTCTGAGAGTTTGGAAAAGCTTGGATAAAACTTCTCTCATCTCCCAGGCAGTCTTCTAAGAGATCCTTCGAGGAAAATGTGTGGTGCTTCTGTCCTCTGCCTTATAGCCTGTACTAGCCCTGGGCTATGATGGGGGAACTGCAGGAGGGAAGCAAAGGGACCAGGCACAAAAGTTGAAGCTGTGATTCTTTTTCTGTAGCTAGTTACACTATTCTCAGGGTGTAACTAGCCCCAGGCCATCTCCCACTTGTCAAAGCAGAGGAGCAGAGGTGCACTGTACTTCTTTGCCCATCCTTCATGCAAAGCAGATGCGGTTTTTTCAAACTCACCTCTCAGTAGAAAAAAAGTGTGTGAATGCAGGTCTTTTGAATCCAAGTTTTTTGCCCATTCCACTAACACATCCTTGCTTTAAGAGGCTTCAGGGACTCTGATCAGCAGAGCTTCTAGTTTTCTGAGGTTGTGAACATCCTGGGTTTAAGGGCTCTTGACCATCTCCTGGGACACAGAAGAGATGGCACACATCAACCCACAGAGGGGATTCTCCTGCTCCCTGCAGCCTCCCACACTCAACCTCAGAGGATTCTCAGGCCCACAGTTCTCTGCAGTGGAATATGAGAGCTTCTGGGTTGAGTTTCTCTCCACCCTTATCTTGCAGCACGTCTGGTCCTAAGCAGTCATCTTCAACCTTTGTACACTGCAGAACTCCTGCAGGCCCACCAGGATTCAAGCTCATTGAAACCAGCTCCCAGGATTTTCCCAGGCTCTCATCCATGTGTCTGACAGGTTCCTTTGACAGCCAGGTATAGGGATTTGTCCCCAGGTAGACAGTTTTAGTAGAGTGCTTTGAGGAAACTGGTTTGCCATCTGTCTGTGTCTACCTGTGGCAGCTTAATGGAGAGTAATGATCCTGCATGAACCCTCTAAATGAAAGCCATTAACTGAACTGATGAGAGAAATTGAATTATTGTCTCACCCAATACTTCCAATTTACCTGCCAGCTCATCTTTTCCAAGATGTGCTGAACATGAACATAGTCTCTGTCAGTCACCAATCTGCAGGCAGAGAGAGAGATACCGCCTTGGCTCCCCAGGAAAGTAAAAGTGTGCTAGGAAAGTCCTTGGTCTATTACTGACTGACTTTTATAACTCACTTTCTGTCCTTCTAACCTGACCTAGTTTGAGGTTGATTTTTTTCCCTGGTGGTTTGCACTGACAGCAGGTGTGTCTCCCCCAAACCAAGTCTGCTCCTACTGAGGCTGAGACCACACAGTGGGTGCAATTCCAATGGTCACAGACCTGCTGGGTGAATTCATGCTGTTTTATCAGAGGCAGCCTGACACTTTCAGAGGGACCAAATTTAGTGGCTGCACAAACATTAAACATGAAAACATCAAGACAAACATGAATACATGACCTCCAGGATTCACATGTGCAGTGGATCCTAAGTTCTCCCAACATTCAACATCATCTCAGTCCACTGGCAGGCAGCACAGCAGACTGGAAAGTGTTTGCCTGCAGAGTTTGCCTGCAAGTTTCCCAGTTCAAGGCAATATCTAATAAATTAGCATCCCTAAAACTGGGGTACTTGCAAATGAATTTGACATCCAGGGTACAGATGTGCCTTGTGAGCCCTTACTGCAAAACGCAGAGGACTTAAAGCAACTCAGCAATGTGTTAGAAGTCGTATAATTTTTTCTTATGCATCATGCATCCAGCTATGGGCAAAGTGGACATTTTTGTCCTTGGTGATGTTTGATGAAGTAGATTTAATCAGACAGGACATTGGTAGTGTCGTGTTAGCCCATCTATTATTCAGGTTTTGTTTCTGCTGGTCCCTAGATGGATTGGTGTGTCTCCCAGATGTTCTTCCCTGTTCGTGCGATGTCTTTTTGTTTTTGTGGTTGATAACCTTGTGCCTGGTGTGTGCAAATCTAATTATATTTTGGTCTAACAGAAGATGTCAGCTTGCATATACTTCCAAGAATGATGGATATCCTATCCCTGGAAATAGCAGAGCCACAAATGGGAATTATCCACGGCTGTGAAGTTAACATAATATATTTGCAAAACAGAATAGAAATAAAGTAAAGTAAAATAGAATAAAATAAATTAAATACCCAAAGCACAACATAGTTTTGTTCTTTGCTTCTGTAAAACTGCAGCAATAAATAGAAAATGGCAGCAAAGAAGGGGATAATAGTGCATAGATGCGGTGTGCAAGGAACATAAAGATAAAATCTCTGGTTTGGCTCCTGCTGTTTCTTGCTCTGTGATCTTCAGAGTTCACTTTAACCATCTCTCTTCTGTGCTGGCACTTTCCTGCCTCTTCTTCATCATTCATTCTGAATTCATGCTGACCATCTCCTGTTCCTCCTAAAAATATGCAGATCCTCATCAGAAGAGACCACCAACCTTGAAATACCATCTTTTGCACTACTGCCTGTCTCCATCAGTTGTCTGTTTTCTTAGCCCAACAAAGACCCTCTCTTGGGGCTGCCTGTGTGTTTAAAGCACATACAAAGGTTTTTGCAAAACTGGGGGCTGAGGACACCAGGAGATGCAAGGAAGACACCTCAACACTATGGACACAATGATGCCTTGAACAAGCTCTGCCTGCTTTCCCAAAAAGTGTGCAGAGCTCCCTGAATACACAATTTTGAGTAGGTTTTATTTAGAATAACTGTGATATTTTTCTATTGTGTTCTCTCTTTCTATAGATTTTCTGATACTGTGGTGGCTGGAAAGGGTCTTGGTGCTCATGTTGGAAAATGCACTATATATAAAATGGGATATTGTTGACAAAACTTACAGAAGACTGAAGCTCATCAACAGTAGCAAACAGCTGGTGTTAGTCAAGATGCAAATTAGTTTTCCATGTCGGGAAGGAAGGCACAAATAATCATCCCAAAACTCAGCAATAAAGACCTACTTCTGTCATTTAGGATCCCATACAGCTCCAGGACATAAAGCCTCCTGAACTTATGGGAATGCCTTGCTGGAAACAACAGCTCAGCTATGGTCTCTTTGGAGTCAGGATTCCTTGCATTGATTGCCACAATTAGGATGAAGCTAAATCAGTAAAACTGAATGACTGGGGTCTATGGAGCGTGACGCTTTCCTCTGGTGGCTCAAAAGATCCTGTTCAATTTCCACTGGCCCTTTTAGTTCAGATGCCATTGGAAGGCAGTGGCAGACCCTAATAATAGACATCTGTGAGTAATGCATTTCACAGCTGTTGTACTATAATGGGTGGGGAGAAGTTCAGGCGGCAGCCAACATTTTCACGGAGTGCCGGATGCCGACTGCCGGGTCTCCACTTGGTGCAGAGCCTGTGGGTTGCAGCTGCTCAGGCTGAGAGGCAGGCAGCTCCTGGGGAAGCACATCCCACAGGGGAGGCCAGTGCTTATAAAAAGGCCAGCTGTACCTGGAACGAGATAGTGGTCCTCATTCCCAAGGGAGGTTCATCCGACTGGGCCACAACAAACACTGTCTCCAGAAGTGGCAGGAATGTTGAGAGAAGAAATTAAGCCTGAAGTGACAAGCCAGGAGACAGAGAGAAGAATATTGCAAAAAGAAAAGACACTGGGAGTTATCCCAGGGTAGTTCTTCTGTCACCATGGTCAGACCGTGAACTCCATGAGGCAGGATTGACAGCTGGCATCATATAGAGGGAGATACTCCCTCAGTATCAGTTCAGTGATGGTCCTAAGACACCTTGTGCCCTGTCTGCCCTCTGCAGCTCTCTTTTGTGTCAGGCTTTCACTTCCTTTGTCCTCACAGATGTCACAATTCAAACATATCTGGCTTTCTAGGGACTCTGGAAGCGGCAAATAGGTCTGTGGGGTTAGAAATATGTGCCAGCTAAAAGTAGTGTGATAACAACCTGCAAATAAACTGAAGGGCTGGAGTGTAATGGCAGAGGGGCTGTCACCATATGTGGGAGATGTTGCTTTCCCTGCTACTGGCAGTCCAGGAATGGCGGCTGTGAACCATCCATGGAAAGCATCCAAGTTGCCATGTGTTCAGACAGGGAAGAATTCGAGCTCAGCCCCCATTCCTCACCGCCCCTGCTATTTCTAGCTCCCTTTCATGTGTGTGTGTGTGTCTTAAATAGATACAATCTTTAAATAGTCATGACTTCAGATGGTAGTTTTCAAATAAATTCAAGTGATGGACTGTGATCTGACTGAGTGTCCTGGGCCAAGTTCTGTCTTCTCATCGTAGCCTTCATCCTAGGATCCAGCTGGATCAAAACCAAGACCCTCGGGATACAGTACCTGAATTACTTGATGCTGGGCTTTGTTTTGCATTGAGTGGCTGGTTACAAAGCTCTTCCAAATTTCTGCCCAGGCAGACAGCGCATCACCTGGGTGAAGCGCAGCCCTGTTCCTCAGGGCACCTGGAATGCACTCAGATACAAAGTTCTGGACAGCACAGTGACTGCCTGGAGGCAATGGGCAAGGAACTGGACATAAAGCAGTGCAGAACTTGCCTACTGGCTTCAAACACAAGTGATGGATTATAGTTCTTGGTGTGTTTTACAGTTTGGATGAGGAATGTCCAGTCATCCAGCAGCTTTCACCTGGTTTTAACTGCCAGATACCATAAACCAAAAGTTCCTCTGGAGACACTTCTGCCCGCAAAAACCAATCTGTTTATAAGAGATCTGATCACATGTGTACACTTGAATTTAAACTGGGCTTGTTAAACAGACCAGGTCTGAGTCTGTTCTCAGTCAGTTTCTGCAGTTATAAAACAGGGACAAGAGACAACAAGGACCAATAGCTCCTTGTAAGCAAAACTACTTTTCTGCAAGACTTGATCTGTGAGTCACGGGACCTGTCCACTTCCCCTTGTGACCATCTTCCAACATTTTGGTCAGCCACTGAAAATACATTTGAAGCAAAAAGTCAGCTCATCCTCTCTGTTAGCTTTGCAAACTGGGTCATTGAGTGATACAGAAGCTGAATTAAAAGATGGTTGTGAGCTTTAAAAGCTGCAAAATGTTGCAGCTGTTAAAAACATCTGCAAGCTGGAAGGAGGAGGATCCAGTTTTCCTGGCAAGAGCATGATGCTGACTGGTCTCAATGCAAATGTTATTACGTGGAACGCCGTCCAACATGATGATGTGCTCAGCTCCCCACGCATGAAGTGCACTGTGCATTGGCTGGTGCATCACCCTCCAATACAATCAGTCTTGACTATTTCTAGAAGTAGGATTTGGGCTAGAACAGTATCCATAAATTTTGCAGGAGTAGCTGCTTGGCTTGGTTTGGCTGTACCCCTGCAGGGCTGATTCAACAGTCTGGTGGCTCCAGACTTGGTTCAGAGCTGGGAGCTCACCGTAAGGCAAATGTCCCTGCTAGGGTGGGACAGGCACATATTTTTTACATGACAGCTATGTAAACACAGTCCTCTGGTAATTCATAAAGCAGGGATAATGCAAGAAGCCATGAAATTCTTGCCTTCTGGCAGAGATACTGGATAGCATCGTGCTGTATAATTTTATACAGCAAGTCACGCCTTGGCCCAGATTCCCTGTGGGGATAGTATTTAAGGATGGTTAGCAGCCAGGGAAGGGCACTGGGGTTCAGCACCTTTTCAGCATGAGGTCCATAAGAACAGACACATACCTGTCTAGCTGTACATTTGTTCCCCTCCACAGGCAGAGACCTGATTCGCCAGCACATGGGGGCGATATGTGCCTGAGGCTACGATCAGGTCATTCCTGTTACACTGGCAATGAAAAGCAGGTGAAGGCAAGTTCCATCAGTTCCGCCTGTTCCTCACACAACCACCATCTAGAAAGAGTAGAAGTTTCCTTCACTTCTGGTGAAAGAATGTCCTGGGTTTAACCACTGCTTCCTGAAAATGAGCATGATTCACTTTCAGCACTTTTCGCCGATCACCTCAAACCTTCCACGACACCTAAGTGCTTCATAGAGACAGATTTCAGTGCAAATCCAAAGATGAGACTTTAACCCCCAACCTGCTGATCTCGGGAGAACTTCATAGCTCCTCAGAGCTCACTTGCTCAGGAACAGGCCCAGTGCACATCAGACCTTTCCTGCCTGACATTTGCTTCCAGCCACAACACTCTCCAATAAGGCCTGACTCATGAGGCTGAAGGGGTTTGCAGCTCAAGAGTAGGACTAGGTGCCCTAAACACATAAAGGTGATTATGGGCTGCCTCCCGAGTCACACCCTCAGGTGACCATGTTCTGCCCATGCATCTTTGTGCGTTCCCATCAGACAATCTTCTCAACACAGACTACAGTTCTGAAGTCACCACAGGTGCACCCTCCTCATCACTAGATTATCAATGCCTCAAGGAGCATGCAGATGTGGTGCTTACGGACATGGGATAGTGGTGGACATGGCAGTGTCTGGTTAGTGGTTGGACTCAATGGTCTTCTGTTTTTTCCAACCTTGATGGTACTGTGATTCATCAGCTCTTGGGCAGCCCTGACCCAAAACCCGCACATACAGTGCTGTGCCATAGCATGAGAGAAAAAGATCAGGGACATGATCCAGCTGTAGAGCCCAAGTCCTGCTCTGATCTGGTCCTTCTTGTGTGCACTCTGCATGGGCAGTGACTTCATCCCTGTTTCCACACACCACATAGATACACCCAGAGGCACTAATTAAGGTCTAAGTAAGGAGAGGAGGGTAAAAGTTTTCTTTCTGGTATGCTTTCATCTCTTCAGTCTCTGATTTCTTTTCAGTCAAATTGGGAATAAATCATCCTTCCATCTTCCATTGGAGGACTGCAAAGGATTCATAAGGCAGCATGTGTAGGACGTG
>NW_008238359.1:1336489-1351067 GCF_000691975.1 Corvus brachyrhynchos
CAGCAGGAAATCTTCTCTCACCGATCCCATAGAGCTGCACCCCTGCTCTGCAGACACATGATGGGGAGCTGCTTTACTCTGCAGAAATGGAGGCATCAGGCCCACAGAATGAGATAGTGTTGGAACTCCTTGTCCTGAGCTAACTCAGACAGCTTTTCCTGGAGGAGAATACCAACTCCTCTCAGTTAAATAACTCCTGTTACTTTATGCTTCAGAGATTTGAAAGCCACCACCACACTTCCTCCTCCTCAGGTCCTGTGTTTCTGGGGACCCCTCGGGTGTTTCATTAGGTTTCCTTTATTAAGGAATGTGGGACTTTGTAGTGAAGTGACAGCGGGCAGCCAGTTCATGTGGGACCCTTTGTCTCAGGTTTTGTAAGAGCTGCTATTGTGCAAGCACTTGACAGGCCCACCAACACAAATATAAAGACAATTTAATGACTTATTACTTTTAATTGGGGGTGTGGAGAAAGAAAATAAAGAAGAAAGTGCCTGGCTGAATTGGTGCCAGAGGGCTCAGGTGGGAATTTATTGTAGCAGCTCCCAAGATTGCCAATTGCCCGTAGCAATGTATTGTGTAGGAACACAGCCTCTACCACAGAGGTGATTAAAGGTCCAGAGATGGAGGCAGAAGAGTGGTTGAATGAGTTAGAGTGCGAACAACAACTCCAGGTGGGCTCAAATCCACACAAGAAGCTTTTAGGGGAATTCTGTAGGAAATCAGGACAGGTTATGGAGGGGAAGAGATTTCCATGCTCCCTCAGTGAATGCTTGGTCTGCAAAAAGTATTAAGCAGCTGTCTTTAAAACACAGGTCTGTTCCAACTGTACAAAGCCCAGCACAAAGCCACCACTGATCTTATTTTGGCAACACACAAGGAGCCAAAAGCTGTGAATTCAGCTCTTGACTTTGGTTATGCTCTGGCTGTAGTGGAAGTTTAAGGCTCAGGATGGGGAACATGGGATATAATTTGGAAAATCCATTTTGATACTCAGAATCCCCTCTTCCAGCCCTAAAAACTGTGGTGCTGTGGGTCACTGAGCACCATGGTGGCCTCTCAGAGGCAGAGCAGCAGGCAGAGGAGAATTGTCTCGTAACATGCAAAAAAAGCACAGCCTTACTTCAAGGCAGCTCTTGCAATGATGATTTTCGAGGGATAGGAAGCGGTAGTGTATGGACATTTCCCGGAAAACAAGCGTGTCTCTCCCCAGTGATTCTTGAAACAGAGGTGGTTGATAGGTGTGAAATTATATTTACTTGCCTAAAAGCAAATATGAAGTGCATTGGATGAGGCAATGAAAAATAAAATTATTTAATGCCTGCTTCCCCTCCCTTCATCCAAAAAAAAACCAAAAAAACAAAAAAACAAAAACCAAAAAAACCCAAACCAAAAAAAGAGATGTTTCCTGTGACTTCACTTCATGCCTGGGAAGAGAAAAAACTTTAAAACAATCTTCCTGGGAGGTCCTGATGAAACAGGGCTGTCAGAGACAGTAGTCGGTTGCCTTTCTGATTTGAAATCCAGCTAATTAGCTCTGAAGCATGGTTCCTCAGATCTGAGCAGGGCATGAAGCTGCTGAGTTTGATATTTCCAGCCTGTCAGCCCATGCATTAAAATAGAAATTAGCTCCATGGGGTGAGGGAGCAGCAGGCTTAATAAGGTACCCTGGGGCAATTTGGCAGAGCTGGAAAAGGGACTGACCGCTTTGATGGCAAAGCCCTCCTCACAGGGCCTTCTGATGGGAGCCTGGGGTGCAGAGTGGTGTTAGTTCCTCCTCCTGAGGCCCCTACAGGGACTCACAAAGGCTGGGACCAAAGGCAACACCAAAAAGGAGAGGGAGCTGTGCTCTGAAGGAGCACAGCTGCAAAGCCAGGGCACTGTCTTGTAGCAGCAGCCCCTTCCTGGCATCCCAGGGCTTTGAGGTGCAAGAGTATGAGATGCCATGGCCTTCTGGGAAGGCAAAGTCATGCACAGATATTGTTCCTGTCTCTTGTGCCAGGTTTGGGGTAGCATCAACTCCATTTTTAGACCTTTCTCTGAAGGCACCTGGATGTGGTTACAGCCCTGGGGCAAACCCCTGGATCGAGCCACAGATTGTGTTAAAAAGTGCCTGAAACCAGGACAAAACCTGCATTAAGAAGTGTCAATACACTTAGCAGACTGTCTCCTGTAAGGCTGGCAGAACACAGCTAATTTTGAGTGAACTCTAGCATGACAAAGGCTCATGGGGACACGCCACCTCCAGGGGTGGGGCATTTACCCACAGAGAGAAAAATGAGGGGGGAAGTTTTTATAAGATACAAATGAGAACCAGACTAGAAATCAGGAACCTACATCCTATTTGAAGTTCAAATTTCTCCAGCATAGAGTTTATCACATCTGGTATAAAGAATTGCTTTTCATAAGGACTATTGCTTTGGCATCATGGAACCTCAGAGGTTGCTATTCAAGCTCAGATGGTGGCTTAGCAGTTGTCAAACACACCTTGTTCAGGTGGGGTCCCAGGACTAATGCAGAGGTTCTCCAGATGTTTCACCAGTAAAAGTGGTGTCACTGCAGCAACACATACCAGTTTTCTAACAGGGTCAGGAAGCTATTGCTGTCTTTAAGCACTCAGGTTTTGAAGCTGCAGCATCATGTAGTTCACTGAGGCCTCCAACCCCATCCTGGAATGCAGGAAAGCCCAGGGGAGTTCTATGGTGCTGTGTAGACATGCTGCCCATATCCAACACAGCCATAGGAAAGCATTCCTGAATTTGTGCAAACTGCAGTGCATTTCAAACCCAGAGAGAATGGCAACCCTCCTTGATTTCTTATGTATGAGATTTTTTACATGCTTGTTTTCTAATTTCAAATGCTCCCTAAATTTGGGCAAGGGATCGTGCTGTCGGGCACAGGAGAAATGTTCCCTTTGGGACAATGTCTCACGCTTGCAAACCATGCACTGGGTTTTTTACCTCTTAGCCCTAGAGGAAGAGATAAAATAGGGAAAAGGGAGAGGGTATTGAAAGTCTGTACAGCAGGGTCCATCAAGGAGTGATTTTCACTTCAATGCCTCACTGGAGAAATCTGAGCTCAAAGAAAGGTCTTAGCCAAAAGAAGCCGGAAGACAATATTACTCAGGTAATCTAACGTTATGCTTCAGAGAGCATGAGATGTTTACATGGGAGGGTGAGAAAGCCACTTTTCACACGGTTGAGGATATTCCACAGCTCACCGGCTGCATCCTGGGAAGAGTCTCATCTTCCCAATGAGCAGTTGCTATTTGAGAAGACAGGATTAACTGGAACAATGGTCTGACTGGACCACTGGACTGTAAGAATTGGCTTTGTCTGAGTACCCATTCTCTTCCTTTGCCTTCCCCTTGAAAACACGCATCAAGACAGATCACAGCTCTGTGTCCCACCAAACGGAGAGGTGTGCTGCTGCTTGCATTAAAAGATAGGGCTCACACAGGCAGATGTCAGAAGTGATGGACCTTGCTTCAGCTGGGCGTTCACACTGCTGTGAAAAATCATGAGATTAGCACAGCTACTGAGCTAGGTAAGTGACAGAATCATTGAATGGTTTGGGTTGGAAGGGGCCTTAAAGATCATCTAGTTCCAGCCCCACTGTCATGGGCAGGGCTGATCCCTATCTCTAAAAGCAGTGAAGGGCACCCCTATGTTAGTACTGCAGGATGAACTCACCCTGCCATGATGGGCTTTTTATTAACAACAAACCCTACACTTCAGATTTCACAGTGCTTCTGGTGCAGTCATATTCCCTTGGTGAGCAATGCTCTTCATTTTTCTGCTTTGGCTTTTGCTGCAGAGCAAATCCTAAAATTTTCCCAGGAAAATCCTTGGATCCCTTGATTTCAATAATGTACAACGAATTTGCATTTTCCTTTAAGCTGTGTTTCTCTGCCATAAATTCGACCTTAAAACCAATTTTCGGGGAGTCTTGCCCACCCCCGTTATCTGTTGTTTAGGATGTCTTGTCCAGCCCCCACCTTGCTCCTTCTAGAAGTGATAATCTGTGTATGCAGCACTGGTGTGGGATAAATATTGCCTGAAAGATTTCAAGGTTAAGAAAAATCTGTAGGGAGGGAACCTAACTTTTATTAAGACAACTGCTTTAGCTTGAATAAAACAGAGGAATTCCCAGGCACATCAAACATTTGACCTGATGGTGGATGCAAACCCAGCCACCAGCACCACATGGTAGTGACAGAGTCAAACACTGACCTACCCCAGGGCAGGCAAACGAGAAAGATCTGGAACAACACATGAAATTGTCAAGGATTTTAAGAGCCAGGTAGGCCAGAGACAGACAATCTCCAGTTCCCAAGTACTTTCAGTGTGATTTGGATGTCACTGCCTCCCCAGTACTCTCTATTCCCAATGCCACCCTGGAATAAATGAAGCCACTCACACAGCATGGAAGAAGCCCTGACCTCAGTCTCTTGTCTAGGGAGGTTGTTTTATAGAGTGTGTGCTACGCTGACACTACACTGGGAATAGATAAGGAAGAAGATGAAGGGTGGAATTGTCTACATCTCCTGGTACAAATTGAGACTGTACGCCCAATGTGCAAAAGAACATCTGGATTGTTTTCACATTGTCCAGAAAATGAAGGAACATGTGGAAAGAGGAGAAGGAAGGAAGAAGGGCTGGCAGACTCAGGACATCCTCCATGTCCCTCGATGAGCAGAAACTTATGCCTGATATGGTGGTCTGGCTGAGAACACGGGAATGGGAAGAATTATGACCTAAAGTACCTTTATAGGCCCATTTTTAATGTTTATCCAAAGCTAAGCAATAGACTAAAATACTGAGTTTTTGTGTGGCAAGGCTGTTGCATGTTCCTGATCCAGAAATGACACATCTGATCTGTTCTCCCAGTAAAGACTTGTGGAGCGTCAGTGACTTCCTTGGCTCTGTTATTCTTTACCTGTAATGTCTTGGGCTGACTTCACATAGTCATTTGGCTTAAACAGCTGAAAACTCCTCCTTCTATCACTCTGGTTTTGGATAACATAAGAACATCCAAGGTAGCTCCTAAACCTGGCACCCCCACAACCACTGGTCCCCAAGTAACCCTATCCAAGCAGGTAGCCTCCCACAACAGCCAAGTCTTGGGGGAATCTCTGCCTGCTCTTGCTCTCTGGAACTGTTCTGCCACATGCTTTTGCATGATGGGCACATCTTGGACACCAGACTCCATCCAGTAATGGATTAGCGGCAATTAAGCAGTGCTCATTGACCTCGTCCTAACTGGACCTCCCCTGAACTGAACGGGAGCCACACTGGATCTTGCCTCTTTCCGTTTCTGGGGCTAATTATTACCAGCTAAACAGCACTAGGCTTTCCCTTTTTCTCATTGCCATGCTTGTTAGCATTGTTTCTTCCAGCAGCTTTTCATCTCAATGGAGGCAATTGTGCCTGGCTGACATTTTAATTCTTTCCAGCTGCATCTGAACAAAATGACACAAATTAAGTGGAAGGGCTTGGGGAAGAAGGGGAAGGAAGCTCCCAGCCCCCACAGTCTGCTACAGCAAGGGTTTTGTGCTGAATGCAGCATATGCTCAGAAGGTGCCACGGGGAAAGGCTTTGATTCCACACTCACAGTGTGGGCCAGTCCCAGGGATGCTCTGTTGCACCAGAACCTCTCTGGAGCTGTTCCCCTGAAAGTCTGGGTTAGGAAACTTCGAGGTGAAGGATTTGCCAGGTCTCCCAGCAGAACAGTGGCACACATTTGCCTTTGCTTACGGAAAGATACCTTGGTTTACAGACCCCTGCATTCAAGTAAGTGAGACCGAGTGAGCTCCTGACCACTCTGTGAAGGGTCTGAAGATGAACTGTGCTGGTTAAAGACAGATTTAGAACAGACTGGCAAGCTGCAGATCTCTTTAGCAAGGCATGGAAATCCCAGCCATGAATAAAGACCTCTCTGGGTAAGATACAGCATTAATACAGAATACAAAGTCTGCTTATATCTTATAATTAAGGAGAACCATTAAAACAAGTGTACTCAAAAATTGCTCTTGCAGGTCTTAGGTTGCTTTAGAGATACCCACATAGCTTGTTTCAGAATCTAAGCCCTTTAGCCTAAGTTAGGACAAAAAGAGATATCAAAAGCAGAATTAAATGCAAAAAGTCTCTAGCAGTTAGTATGAACCTCAGGGAACAGGATCAGACTAGTTCAGTAAAGCACAGGGCAACACAATCAGGCTGATGCTGGATTAAGCCAGCCCTGAAAACAGAAGAAGAAACTGAAGATGTTTGCTTGCCACATTTCTGTTATTGCAGCCTCATATTAGTGAGCAGGAACAGAAAAGCATTTGATCTTTTAGTGATTCCTCATTCTAGCACCAAGCTCACAGCCACAACTCAGCTCCCAGTTTCCAGGCACACAACAAGAAGCAGGAGCTGGTGCAGGATGTGTAAGGAACTGGAGATCGGGGGCTGGGGGGCCCGGGGTCCAAAGGACCACAGGGAAATCAGATTAAGGAGGTGAAGAAAGTAGGTGGAAGAGAAGTGACAGACACAAACAGTCCCCAGTGAGCTGATACCTGAAATCCCTGTGATTTCTCTGCCCTGCCTTCCAAATGAGTAGAACCACTGGGTCTGGAGAGCATATCCCAACATTTGATACCAGACCTAAGTGCCTACATGGGGAACTGAGTAGCTCAAGGTCACGTTACAGCCTGGGTCATCTCAGAGACATTCCTGAAAGGTGATTTTGATCTTAGCAGTGTCAAATCAGTTTCTGGAGGCACCTATTGCTCTCCATTAATCACAAAATCGTAGAATCAGAATAATTTACATTGGAAAAGACCTCTAAGATCATCAAGTGTAATCATGCCAAGCCCACCACTAAACCATGTCCCTAAGCACCACATCTACACAACTTTTAAATACTTCCAGAAAGAGTCAAGCACCTCTGAGATCCCAAACCACGTGCCTCAGGAGTTTGAGCTGCTTTTGGTTGCAGAACAAATAACCCAGGGAGGACCATGGCAGTGAAGGAGAAGTGAAGACGTTTTCCAGAAAGTCTCACTGCTAAATTTTTCAGCTGCCTCACAGACTAATGTGAACAGCAGATTCCCACTTACAAAAAAACCCCACCTCTGTGCCTTTCTTCCTCAAAAGCCCTGGAGTGCAAGACCTATTTTCCCAGGTGATAAGAGCTCCTTTCAGGTGGTGGAGTTGGTGCCTCTAACGCCAAGAACAAAATGTGATCCTGGCAGCTTTTCAAAGCACCGATCCTAACACCTGAGGAAATGTCATTGGGATGTGCTCAACTGAGAAACAAGGAGCAAAGGCAGAGAAAAGCTTTGCTTCAGCTTTTGTCATGGCTTGCTTTTTCTTCAAAGATGTATTTGAACAGCTCTCAGCAGGAGCTATGGATGCTGCCAAGCTTTCAATCCATGCAGATCTAAAATATTTGTAATCAAAATGGAGCTCCAGGGCACTTGTTTATTTATTGCAGTGGTCTACATCTCTGCATGTCCCCATGACTCCAATTTTAAAAGGAAGAGGCACAGAAAGGAACAGAGGGTGACAGAGGTAATAAGAATTGCCTAATTTATAAAGGGCTGTTTGTGCATTTTTTTTACTTGCAGAAAGGATCTCTGTCCAGTAAGTCAAATTCCTTGAAGGATTTAAAGGAACATGATACTATACATGTTTTTTTTTCATTTAGAGGCCTTAAATTTCGTTCTGTGTTTTCTTGATACATTTTCTTTTGTGGCAACACCAGTTTAAACAATTGCCTCCCAGTCCTTGTCCCTTACCCCCTCCCAAGTGTTTGTTCCTGCAATATCGTGGTGTAATGCCACAAAGCTATGGCTAAGTAGGGTAAGATAAAAAGAATTAGGGAAGCAAATTATTATCCCCAAAAAATCTGTTTTGTCTCTGTTGCTTTGTTGGATCCATTCCCCAAGCCAGTGCTCAGCAGAGCAGCTGTGCTGGCAGGGAAGAAGGGATGGCATGCAGCAGCCTGGCTACAGGATTGACAGGCAGCAGAGGGAGGGAGAGCAGAAAAGCCATCAAAGACAACATACCTTGAAGCTAAAGACTCAATTAGTGGCTTTTCATGCAGCCGTTCCATGAGAAAAAGACGGTAATCACAGGTTCTGCATCCTCCCCATCACCCAGCAATGCCAGCAGCATTCACAGCACCGATGCAGAGCCCTCCCCTACCTTAGGGACTCAGCAGAAGAGGAGGGAGAACCAGCATGGCTTGAGTTCTACACAAGAAGAAAGTTTGGAAAGACTCAGCTTGAGACCTGTGCACCTTTAAGCCACACCTGGGCACTTCTAAACTGAAAATTTAAGGAATATTTTGCAATAATGAATATGGAAAGAGAAACAGGGTGAGCACTGTGAGCCTCTGGAAATTTTTCAAAGCTCCTAAAATCAGTGTATAAATAGCCTTGACTATTTAAAACATTTGGTAATGTGGAGATAAATGAATGGTAGGAGCTGCAGGAGAGAAGGGTCTCAGGCTGGTATCAAGTCCTGTGAAGGGCACCAAAGAAGCAGGGTATGGAAAAGAATGAAAAATAACAGCACACAGCAGGCACATGGGCAGTTCTGATTTAGGTCCTAAGATGAGTGAGGCAGTGGTAGAGCTATCTGAGGAGAGGAAGGACTTTCTTTCTGTCTGTCTTTCGGTGAAGAGCAGGAAAAGGCTGGAGGGGGAAGGGAGCACGGCTTGGCAGAATGCTAATGAGGCAGAGGTGATACTGCTTGATATAGAACTGAATGTGCTTAGGGGACCCTCCAGGGATGATTACCCAAAATTACTTTAAGAAAATGCCACTGAGACACTTCTGGCTCTGCACAGAGTACATAGCACAATAGATCTTCATATAGGGAGATTGACACATGGATGATGGATGTCAACAGTGAAGGAATTCCCTTTAAGGGAAGGATGGTAATGAACTTTGGAAACAAGGATTGGGGCTGCATGTACAAGGGAATGTTGTGTAAGGGCTGGATTCAAAAGGAGATGGGTGTGCAACACTCATGGTTTTGTCTCCCTGCTGAGTGTGAGCTGGGAGTGGCTGACTGTCCCAAAGCCTGCCATGTGATGCAGAGTTTACAGTCACATCTTAGGAAATCCATGAAGTTCCATTTCTTATCCCAGTAATGAATGTGGATGGTCAGGGGTCTTAGACCTTAGCTTCAAGTTCAAGCCCTAAAGTTGCAAATAACTCAAAGGGAAGGGAAGTTTAGCATAACAAGGGAGAAACTGCTGTGGATCTGTTAGAGGAATGGTGTCCATCCATTCTTGAGCATGTGTTTTACAGCTAATACCTGCATCATTAAAACAAACACAGAGGGAAGGAAAATACATTATGTCCTTCCACGTGGCCAAAAGCCCACGCAGACAAGCTGGTTGTCTAGTGAGTACCCTAAGCTCTCTCTTATATTAGTCGTAGCTAGAGGTGCCAGCAAAGGGTTTGTGTCTGTGTTAGGAGGGAAGAAACCTCCTCCACTTTTACAACACCTTATCCACAGCTGCAAGTTGTTTTTGAGACTTCACTTCAGCTGCAGCACCACCCTTATTTCAAACCCAAATCATTTTGCTTCCAAGTCCAATTTGTTAAACTAAGCAACAGCAGAATCCACACACTTACTGGGAGGTCCTTTACAAAACACAAGCATTCATCCAAATAAGTAAGAACAAGCTAATGTCTTGTCCTACCACCTCAGAAAAATAAACTCATTGTTCCCACTAAACTTCAAGGAGTGTGCTTTGCTGTGATGCAATATCATGGGGAGAGAGAAAACAAAGACATATTGGGCAAAACCATACCGTATTTCCCTTCAGGATTTATGTTTTAACATCTTGTAAATCAAAAATGCCTTCATTGTTTTTAGCACGTTTTGGAAACAGAATTTTCCTTTGCCTTCTGTTTTCAACCCAAATTGATTTTGAAGCCAGGACTACAAAGAAGTGCTAATGCTGGGCTTTGTTTCAGAAAGGTGATTACATCTTTGCTCACGGATGCCATTTCCTGTTCGAGATTCCTGGCTGATTTGGTGGCAGCCCTGACATTCGTGGTGGGCGGACGTAAGGAAGACGCTGTTCCCATCGTAACAAGCTGTGATTACTGCCTATCATGACAGCCCTATTCAGTACACCTATTGTCAAGCCAGCTCATGTTCCTGCTCTGAATTGCCCTCTGAAGAGGTCTCTTTTCTTTTTCTCTCCGCTTGCCATCCTTGTGACCTAAGCATACAAACTGAAGTCCTGGAGAAGACAGCAGAAATGTTCCTGGAAAAGGTTTTGTGTCTGCCTGCAGGTCTTGGAGGCATTTGCTTGGTTAGTGCATCTGGAGATTTCTCCTTGTTTTTTGCAATCTCTGTCAGTTATTTGAACAGCTGTCAGGCTATGATTCATTTCCCCCAAGTCTACACACTTACCAAAAGCTGAGCATTTAGTCTAAATCCACTTGGAACCCATACACCAGGGGAATTTGAGTCAATCTGCATAGCTGCCTTTCCACATACTAGAAAAGTAGCCTCGGACACTTTGACTAGGGACTTCCAAAGACAATTTTCTATTCTGGTATTGTACATTTGCACAGATCTCTAGAAAGCTACTACACTACCTTTCTGTCTAATTCTCCTTTCCAATTATTCTGTGTACTAATGTAGGTAGGCTTTATTTTTAATGGTGAGCAAAAAACCCGAAAGAATTCCAGGCAACAGCAGGACTATTGGTTTAGAAATATGAAAAAGATTGTAGATTTCCATGGTTTAGAACAATGCTGCAGCTAAGCTTACATTTTTGTCAGCTTTCTGTTTTGTAGTTCATCATTTGGAAATTATTTGCCTTTAGAGACAGGGTGACCAGACTACAGTAAAATCACAGGATTATAGTTCAAATCACTTTAATTAAATTCATTTTAATTCAGTTAACTCTGAAGGCTGAAGCAGTTTATGTCAGTTGGGAAAGGGTCCTGGCTCAGATACCTCCTTTAGAAATCCATGACTAAATTATCTCAAAAGGAGGCTCATCAGAAGAAGCTCCTAAGAAATACGGCTGAGTTTGAATGCCCTGGACCAGTCTGCAAAGTGATACCTCCCCTCACTAGAATCTAAAGAAATTAATAACGGGGGTGCCAGGGGGGGCAGTGCAGTCACAGTCTACAGAGCTGTCAGCAGAACCTCCTGGCAGTGACTGCAAAGCCAAATTCCATTCTGACATCTTGGCACTTCCGCATGGAGTTCATCTCAGATGAAGCTGGGATTTCAGACTTCAAAGCACAACCATCCTATGCTTGAAGAAACTGTGAGCAGTTTAATGTGACCTTATAATTCATAAGCCATTCATATAGGGTCATCCATCTCTGGATGCCCAGCCTCAAGGGGATGGAAGCAGAATTCTCCATTAGTTTGGATTATTCTGGGAACTTGGAGTGGCTCCAACATTACTGGTCTAAAAACAATGAGACTCTGGTCAGATTCTCATAGTTTCTCAAGAGGAATAATTTGCTTTACCAAAGTGGTGAGAAAATGAGACCCATCTCCTTAAGAGATTCCTGGTCCGGTGTGACCCCTAAGTTCAGCACCACGTTCAGTGCAAGCTCAGCGCTGGGATCACAGTCCTGTCACCCTCCTCTTCAAGCAGAGCCAAAGCCCACCACACGCTCTACACAATGCAACAGGGGCAGCTACACCCTTTTGCTCACCCCTGGACTTCCTCTCTGGATCCTACACCATGAAGTTCTTTAGCTGTCCGCTTCCTATTCAGTTCAGACACTTGTGTCCAACAGGAGGAGGAAGGTGATTTTCCCCCTCTACCACACTCTCATTAAGCCCCCACCTGGAGTACTGTGTCCAGCTCTGAGGTCCTCAGCACGGGAAGGACGTGGACCTGTTGGAGCAAGTCCAAAGGAGGCCACAAAGATGCTCAGAGGGCTGGAGTTGAGCTGAGAGGTAGGGTTGCTCAGACTGGAGAAGAGAAATCTCTAGGGAGACTTTCTTGTGGCCTTTCAGCACTTGAAGGGGGCCATTAAGAAAGACAGGGACAGTCTTTTGGGAAGAGACTGCTGTGATAACACAAGAGGGAATGGTTTTAAACTGAAGGAGTGTCAATTTAGATTGGATATTAGAAAGAAGGTGGGTTTTTTTATGAGGGAGGTGAGGCACTGGCACAGGTTGCCCAGAGAAGCCGTGGATGCCCTATCCCTGAAAATGTTACAGGCCAGGTTGCATGGGAATTTGGGCAACTCGATCCAGTTAAAGATGTTCCTGCTCCTTCTAGACTAGGTACTCTCTAAAGGTCCCTTTGAAGCCAAACTATTGATTCCATGATTCTGGACTGGATATTTCTCTGTTCCAGGAAATTGTCTGAGACCTCCCACCTTCATGGTACCCAGGACCAAACCAACAGCCTACAAAGCTGCAAAAACCCCCAAATACTTTACTTTTGGCTAAATGGTAAGCTTTTCCAGGCAGCCCTCAGTACAACACTTACCCTCTGTGGATACACAGGCATGCCACACTGAGTAAGGACTCCTCATGCCCTTGAAAAAAGAAAAAACAAGGACCACACACATCTTCCATTGAGCTCTACAGCACTCAGGTATGAAAGGGACAGAGCAGGGGGCACTGGACTCTCTACGTGGCCAGTGCTGAATGGATGGAGCTGGCAAAGCTGGATTTCACCAGGGCGGATACTTGCTAGCAGCAGCTACTTTTATTTATCTAGTTCCTTGTAACTGCATGAATTAGAGACTCATGAATTAGATCATTAGCTTCACAATGAACCAGAATGCTGATTTATTTAATGAATGTAAATGGTCTTTCGTTAGCTAATTAAATTAGGGAAATGAGAACTGTTGGTAATAAAATGGATAGAAAAGAGTGAAAAAGGTTCTGTACCCCGGTGACAGCTGTAATATAGGTCTTTCCATGGCCAAGCCCCTCTGCAAAAGCTTCATACCAAGTTTCTGTCCTTGAGGGCAGCCTTTTACTACATCATCTGTGGCCAGACAGGGTTTATTGGAGGTCTGTAAAGGTCCTGAGCCAAGAGAGTTGATGCGCTGTGCTTCACTTTGTAGTTACACCTGCACCCAGACTAAGCTGAGTGGTCTCCTTGAGTTTGTATCAGTGTAAATACAAGCATTTGCATAATAAGTGCAATGAGCTATTTACAATAATTTTCACTTTTATCTACCATTAGTCAGTTTCTCGGTGGTTTGGAAATTCCCTGGGTTGAAAACTCTGCTGTTCCAAGCCACCTGTTTATGAAAACACTCTATGGTCCTTCTTCAGTCAAGTCTAGCATCCAGTAAGTCCAGTCCTGACCTTATAATTCATAAGCCAGAGACAAAAGAAATTACCTTCACGCAAAGGCTCATGCTGGTGGTTCCCAGCCATGCATTTCAGAGCTGTAAAAGACTGTGTACCATAGCAAGAAGGTATTCTGTGTCTGTGGTAGCAATCCTCATCTGTTAGGACAACACTGTGGAGGAATTTGAGGCATAAAAGATACCATAACTTCTCACATAAAGAATACCTGGGAAAATTTCACCTTTGATCTGCTGAATTCCCAGTTAACTCCTTACGCCATAGACATTGCTCGTGTCAGGGACCTCTTCCCCCACCTAACAGAACTGCAGCAATGGGAGAGTCCTTCAGTTTGGCTCCTTGGGGCCAAATGCTGGGCAATAAATCTTACCCATTCCTTCAGGTGAGGCATAGGTATGTCTAAAATAATAGAGCTCATAGAGGAATGGCATGAATTTCCTGCCAAAGAACATAACTAAAAGCCAAAGTGCTTTTTGACAGGTTTATAATCCACCCATGTATTGTTATCCATGTAGGTCACACATTAGTCTAGCCATATCTTGCTCAAAACTCCTCTTAGTATGCAATTTAGATAATTTTAACAGCCTTTTTGTAGACTATTAGAAAGTAAAGCAATAACAGAAATGGCACAAACCACTGTCCATCCAGAACACCTACAAATAGATTGTTATTCTACGGAAATAAATCAAATATAAGACTTCAAGCATCAGGGAAACAACTTCCATCAATTAAACCATGTGAATGACTGAAGTCTTAAAATCAAATGCAGCCAGCATAAATAAATCATCACAAAAGGCCACTCCTTGGCCAGAGACTATGAGGAAGTCACCACATCTGTAACTGTTATTAATAGGAATAAGTCTGTAAAGATGTAGATACAGGCTTGAATTTTCAGGCCTATATATCTACATGGGAGGCAATAATTGGAAAGCAGAGATGATTAATATGCCTGATTAACTGCACTACCAGAAGACAGGCAATGCAATTACAGAGTCTTTCAGACATGCATGATCCTACACTCCATCACCAACCAAATAAAACAAACACAAACAGAATTAATCAAAAGAAATACGAACACTGAATTTAAGTAAACACATGCAAAATGTCAAAGACACCTTCATTCTGGATTGTTCTCACTATCGGCAAGAGAAGGATAAAATTAAAAAGGTGAAAGAGATAAATGATGCATTCCTACCAAAATTAAGGGAATTTCCCAGCACAGGCTCTTGCAGCTCCATTTGGTCTGCAGCCTGGAAGTGTGT
>NW_008238359.1:1351113-1388855 GCF_000691975.1 Corvus brachyrhynchos
GGAATACAAAGTGAATAAAGCCACTTTCAGGACAGGATGCAAAGTGCATGTGAGTGTTGCCACTGGCCGTGACTAATCAGGACTTCATCTCTTCCCAAAGTCAGCCTCTCAAAGACCTTTGGGCTGTGGCTGACCTCATTCCATAAGCCAAGACTGTAAGTTATTCCTGTTGAAAAGGGGTTGCTTCTCTTCGTTCTCCCATACCCCTCATCTCCCTTGCTCCTCACCAAGAGGGGAGAAGGACTTCTCTCAGCAGCCACCACACTCCCTCAGCTTTGTTTTTGTTGGTGAAGCAGATGTAACTACTCTCTCTCCACCTCTTCCCCATCCAAATGGACTTTCCCCAGATGGCTGCATGGCACTGCTATGAGTCATTCCTGTGTGACAGGCTGGGGGTCTTACATTATACCTGTGAATTGATCCAATCCAAGTTAAAAATAACCTTGCAAAAAAAAAAAAAAAAAAAAAAAAGAAAAAAAAGAATGAATGAAAAGAAAAACACTTTTTAAAAAGCTGTAGGAGGGTGTGAGGCAGCCCACAGAAAGGAAGAGAATCCACGGGAAGGGTGAGAGCTGTTGAAGCTGGGTTTGGTTCCACAGTAAATGCCTTTGAATCTACAGTTCAGCCAAGTTAATGAGAGTGATGGGTTACATGTGGAGTAGGGGCTTCCCATGCCCTCTGTACACCCAGCTCCCAACCCTGCATGATCTCTGGGGAGGCCACAACAAAACAGAGATCAAAGCCAAACCTCTTAGCTATGAGAAGAACATCTTCACAAGAAGACTTCACACCAGGAAGCCCTTCTTGGTGAGAAAAAGTAGCACAACAGATCGGTGACTTGATGGGAACTGCTGCCTCCCTCTTTGACAGAAGCTTGTGGTACCTTTTTCTGTCCCAGTGCACAGCCTTTTGCTCCTTATTAATCCACGTTAGCTTTCCTTCTCCTCTCTTCACTGGACCCTGACCATGCAAATAATACCCTTTCCAAGAATATTACAACATCTTTAAAATTTTTTTTTGACCTCTAGGGTTTATTTAGTTGACTGATGTACACATTCCATCCTGTGATCACGAGCAGTAGCAGCAGCTCTCAGCTGAATTCTGGTACTTCTTTTTTGTGTGTTATTTTTTCACAGCAGGAGCTGAGTGTCAGCTCACAAACCTAGCTTAAGAAGGGAAAGAAGAAGCAAGAAAGAGCTCCTCAAATGCTCCACTTTCTCTGAGAGCCTATTTGCAAAGGAATATTTCCACTGTCAGGACAATCTGATGGCTTTCCCAGAACATGGGAAGTTCATGGGAGCAAGCAAGTGCAACATGTTGAATTTTTCACTTGGAAACCAGTTCAGCCCTACTGTGAAGCCCAAAAGCCACAGAAACAGACCCAGGAGAACCAAAGTGACCATCACAGTGATTTGATACAGCAAGGACAGAGATGATAGAATCATAGAATGATATGGGCCGGAAATGACCTTAGAGATCCTTTAGTTTCAACTCTCCTGCCATGGGCAGGGACAACTTCTGTTAGACCAGATTGCTTAAAGCCCCATCCAACCTGGTCTTGGACACTTCCAGGGACAGGGTAGCCACAGAGTGGTGCAGCATGCTCAAAGTGTAGGGTATTAAGAGTGGGAGGAAATCACAACACCTCATTTCCTCTCTCTTTGAGAGGCACAAATCCCAAAAGGCACCCCAGGAGGGACTCAGCCTGAAAGCCCTTGGGGGTCACTTAAATTTGCTTCCACATTTTCCTGTTCTCTAAGTTCTGAAATGAATCCCAAAATGCAGGTCTGGATTACAGTGCAATATAGTTTTCAAGATAAAACCATGGAATTTGGGGATTTGGAGCAATCGATACCTGTGAAAACCAACAGTTACTGCTAAATGTTATGGGTGGGATTCAAGACAAGCCATGCTTTCCCTTAATGTTGATTGATCTGTGTGTGTTTATGCAAAATAAAAAGCAGGAAGGACTGCATGAGTTGCTGGTTGGAGTCAGCCCGTGGTGCTTAAGGTGAAAGGGACATGATCAGATCTGCCATTCCAGCCACCCAGTGGGGCTTTCAGACACTCTGATGTCAAAGCCCAAAAGAACAAGGGCACACCTCCACGTGGCCAGTTCCTCCCCAGATACCTACGATGTCCCTCAAGCTACCTGATGGTATCTAGGCTGGATGCAGGACATGGTGCTCTAGAGGTCTCCGTGGATTTGGTGTAGCGTGGTAGGTACATCTCCTTGGGCAACAGTGGGCCCAGTGCACCCAAAAATCTTTGGTCCTGTTTCCAGCATATCTGCCAGGATCCTGGAAAGCCTGACATGTCACCACTAGCCAAGCATTTCCTTTATCATCAACAACGTTCTCAACGACCTTTCCTACTGAGAGAAGGCCAAGAATCATAGAATAATTTAGGGTGGAAAAGACCTCTAAGATCACTGAGTCCAACTATCAACCTAACACTGTCAATCCCACCACTAAGCCATGTCCCAAAGCACACCATCTACCATGATTTTGAACACCTCCAGGGATGGTGATTCCACCACTTCCCTCTGCAAGAGGCTACAGCAACTCTGAGAACTTCTGGGAGATTAGGACACAACAGCCTGATTCAGTCAGCCCAGACTCCTAAGACAATATACGTCCTACAGCAGTATCCTTGGACAACTACGCTGCATCACAGGAGAGGAAGCCTTTTGCCAGTGTAGTTGGCATTCATGAAATTCCTTAAATGCTTTGAAATGCCTTAGATACTTGTATATTGCTCCCTGGCCTTGTTCAGCCACACAGTAAACAGGAAGATGGGCTCCTGTTGATATCTGGGCTTGATCTGGAAGGATATTGCAGTAATAGTCATCCAGGGCACTGGTCCAAAATATTATGCTAAGCGAAACAAATTGGGACATTTCCCATCCTGCGACCATTCAGGCTGCATCAGCCCATTTCCCAGACCATAGTGTTTTTATCACATGCTGTGCAGGGACAGTTGTGCCAGCGTTGCTGATTTGGATTAACCCTTCCCTTCATACCCCTGTCCCTTTCCACAGACTGGATATAAAAACAACCCAAGTCAAAAAGCTCTGGGCCCTTGGAAAGACTGGGAAATTTTCTGAATATGGGAAATAGAGGTACCAAAAGGAGGTTAGCTGGGTTAAATATTGTTCATGAAGTGGTGGTATGAGTGAGACTGAGGAAAAGGAAGGGAAATAAGAGCCATTCACATGAAAGGAAAGTGCTCACTCCCAGCAGGAATACGTCAGGGAGCTCTCTGTTTAAAGGCATGAAGAGGCTGTGTAATTATAAGACCCTTGTTACTAAAAAAGAGATTTTGTTTTATTCAGTTTTTATTTTGTTATCAGTGTTGGTTAAAACCAACGAGGAGAGGTTTAGCATGAAAAATAAGGTTTTCTGCTGTTTTTTTCAAGACATTTCTGGAGCTGGGCCATGCTTTGTTGGGCTCAGTTTTCCCCATGAGTGCAGGCTTCTCTTTACAGGAATATGGCACTTCCTGAACTCCCACCATTCCCACAGTGTTCTCACAGTCACGTTCTTCTTTCCGTGTTTTTGAATCTCTCACTCGGAGGGTAGCAATCAATGGCAGGGAGGGTCACACGTTTATAGGCTTGAGTCCAAGTTTCCAGCTAATGACTTGAACAGAGGTAGAGCAGCTAGGAGAGGTCCCTCAGAGAGTGAGGCTGGAAAAACAACAGAGTTTTGCTGGGAAATCAAAGGTGTGAGACTCAAGTTGAAATATGGTCTAGAGAACCCCAGTGAGCAGGCACTTAGCTGTGAAGCAAGGGAGCCAAAGGTGCTATGTTGCCCATCCAGCATCTCCATATGTGCTTGGCTACCATTTTTCCTTAAGGACATACCCTTGCAAGTTGTATTTGAGAAAGACATATGAGTGCACAAGCAAGGTCTGCTGATCTAATAGGAATGGATGCACCAACCTGAAGGTAGAGACAGAAATAACAAAGAAGTAGTTAACTGTTGGAACAGATGAACTTTTTCTGTTGGAAAGTTAAAGTTGATATTTATTCTGAAAATGTGCTTAGGCCAATTACGATTTACTGGGCTCAGTTCATAAGTAAGACAGGATATACTGTTGCCTAATGAATTCCTCTGAGGTGAACAGCACTGGAACAGGCAGCCCAGGACAGTGGTGGAGTCACTACCCCTGGAGGCATTTAAAAGGCATTTAGATGTGACACTTGGGGACATAGTTTAGTGGTGGCCTTAACAGGGTTTGGTTAACTGTTGGACTCCATGATCTCAGAAGTATTTTCCAACATTAATGGTTCTGTGTTTCTATGAACATGTAGGAAACCAGGGTTTGCTTTCATTTCCCTGGTGTTTCACAATAAAGAACTAGGAAAGTGTCCGATCTCACTCATCCAAAGGATGGGAATGGATCTAGATGATCATGAATGAAGGTGGTCATGAGGATAAAAGGAGCACCACTGTCATATCTTTCTTGCAGATTACACAGGATCCAGGCTGATTTGTTTGATTTTTTTTTTTTTTTTAAGAAAAAAAGGCAGTTAAATTGTCAATCCTTTAACATAAATTTCATCTGAGCATGCCAAGCAGCCATCAGGGTTAAAACCTACTACAGCTCCACGTTCTTCCCACTGTATTTGCAACAAGTAAGTCTCTCACATCCCAGGGATGTGGCTACTCTGAGCCAGCACAATTCACAGTCAGTCAGGGTTTGATTTTGCAAATCCTTCTCTAACCAAAGCTTTCACACACAATGAATCCTTTGACCTCACTGGGCTTGATGACGTGTGTCCCAGCAATTTTTGATGCCTCAGCCCTTGACCTGCCAAAAGCATGGGAAGGCAAATGCTGCCCTCAAGGGCATTTCTACATAGGAAGAGCAAGGGACCTTGAATGCTACAAGAAGGCCACAATTTTAACTCTGTGAATGAAGTCTCTGTCAACCATCAGCAAAGAGCACTCTGACACTTCAGGGCTTTGCTGTCGTCAGTGTAAAATTAACAGCTCCATCAGACAGATAGTGTATATTTGTCCCTTTTCATTTCTTTTTTTGCCTCCTCTGAGTCCTCACTAAGATTTCATTAAAGCAATGTTAGAGCACGGGTGTTAGTTTGCAAGGCTGAAATAAGGTATTTGCTGTAACCTTCGCTGCTGGGCTGAAAGACGCTGTGAGCAAATTTTAAGAGAGATGCTGTAGAGACTGTGGACTTATTATTTTCCCTCTGGAAGCTGTTCTTTGTTTGCATGAGGACTTCTGGAAAGTATACGTCTTTAATGAGCAGATCCCTGGTAATAAATCAGGTTGGGATCTCCACATTTCACAGCCCCATGGACAGCCTGTCTGCTGTATGACTGATGCTTAAGAAACAGGAAAGCTGGGGGCTGCCCGTGGGTGCATTCCCACTGACTCCTAACTGGAAGCTGAGGAGATTTAAGACCTGAGGCCATGAATGCCTTGAGGCCATATTCAGGGCACACATTTTGGAAACTGAATATTCTTGACAGCCAGCAATGATTCAGACCAGACTATCTCTGTCTGCCAGCTGGGGTGAAGCTAATGCCAGGCATGAACACCTGAAAAGGCATTCACAGTGTATTTCCACAGGCTTGTATCCATCCCTGCTTGGAGCATCATGTTGGACTGGTACTTCCTGAGGTTCTTTCCTGTCCAAATTCTCCTATAATACTGAGAAAGGTGGGACCCTCAAGCTGAATTTCTCCCCTTCACACAGTCAGATTTAGGCACGTCCTGAAGACACCAGAAAGGGTGTCATCCAGTGTCAGCCTTACACTGTGAGGCAGCAAGCCTGTACAGGAGCTGATTGCTGCTGGTGGCTACAGAAAGGCATGAGATAACAAATCTTCACGGCCTCCAAGGGAGGTTGGGTCCTGTACTGCATAGCCGCATTGTACAGACATGAAGGCAAATCCCTTCTGTGCTCCTCAGGCTGCTGAGTCCACAGATGTGGGCTCCTGAAGGATCAGGACTTGTGTGGACATCATCTGATGTTTCATTTAGGTTACCTTTTTGATACATCTTGGCTTAAGTGTCTTCAAAAGAGGATGCAGTTATTTTGTAAAATGTTCCTTCTGATACATCTCATATTCCTACAAAAAACACAAGTGTTTTACAGCAAAAAGATACTCTGTAGGTCCACAAGTTCATTGCTGGAGGTTAAAGAGCTCTCTATATATTGACATCAAGAATTGCAAATGTGCTATTAAGTTTTGAATTTCAGTTTTGTCTGAATTTCCCCTTGGCTTTCCAAAGGAGCAGAACACAGGTGACACACTTTGGGTGAACTCTCCTGACAGGGCAGCTGATGGTTAAACAAATAGTATTTCCCAGAGTGGCCTTTGCAGAGGAAAACGTCCTTGTCCCACCACTTCATCAGCAGAGCTGCCTAGCAGGAAACACCCAGCATGCTCAGACCACTTGGAGCTTTGCAGCCTTAAGCAAAATGCTGTATTTACAATGACTTTATTGTCATCTGAATGCCTGCAATACAATTGTTTGATGCTCAGACATGTGATTGACCTGGCAATTTTTTACTCTGTAGTCAGTAGACAGTGATGGGTGGTTCTCAGCAAAGGGAACTGGCTGCTGTATGTGACAGGCAGCTGATAAAACTGACTTTTGCTATTAGTTCAGAGATAACTCCTTTTATTATCCAAAAACCTCTGCTTCTTGACCTCTTCTCAGGTGAGCAGTGGGTCATTGCTCAGTGAGACTATCACAAATTAACCTTTAATTTGCTCAGATCTCGCCAAGGCATGAAGTGCCCAGATGTCACCAAGAGTCATGCAAATTGAATAGGAAACTCAGTGAGGGCATGTGTGCCCCCTGCTGGGTCATCCAGCCTGGACACTGGCAGGGAATACTTGGACATCACAGAGTCACAGAATGTTAGAATGGTTTGGGTTGGAAGGGACCTTAAAGATCATACAGCTCTAATCCCCCTGCCACGGACAGGGTTGCCACTCACTAGATCAGGTTGACCAGGACCCTCTCCAACCTGACCTTGAACTCTTGGGGCAGCCACAACCTCGCTGGGAAACCCATGCCAGTGCCTCACCACCCTCACAGTAAAGAACTTCCTCTTAACATCTAATCTAAATCTCCCCTCTTTCAGTTTAAAACCATTCTCCTATCACTTTCTGGGCATATAAAAGTCACTCTCCATCTTTAATACAAGCCCCCCTTAGGTTCTGGCAGATTCTAGAATGTATCCCTTGAGCCTGCCCTTCTCCAGGCTGAATAACCCCAACCCCCTCAGCCTGTCTTCACAAGACATGAGTCCTTCATCCCAGCAAGCCCCAGTGTGCCACAGTGCATGTTTTAAAGCCTATCTCTTTGCTCTTTTCACCCAGAGCAGGACACTTTCATGACTTGTCATCTAAATCCCACTTGGCATCTTGACAATTGAGGTCACAAATGCAACGGCTGAAAAGTGACAGAGGTTAACCTAGGTTGTCTTAACAGAATTCAAGGCAAGCAAACAACATGAAACACTAGATTAACTGAGTTGGAACAGGTTTGCAACATGAGCACTGCTTTATTACCCAGTTGATATAGCTGACAGAGCAAGATGTTGAGTGCACCAGCTTCTCTAAGGCTAAAGTGAGTGCAGCAAACTCTGAGAACAAGTGTTTTGCATTTAATCAGACTGCACAAGTTAGGCCACCTCCTACCTGTAGGCACCTGTAGGGTAGAGGTAAAATTAATGAAGGGGAAAATGTGTTTATTTCCAAGGGATAGAAAGGGTACATGGAGAGGAAAGCTGAGACTGTGCTTGCAAGCCAGTTTAAAAATGCCTGTTGGACCGGTAGAGTAACTGGTGTTGCATAAAGTAGCAGGATTGGACAAGATATATTTTCAGTGGAAATCTCAGGAGTAAATCTTGCTTACTCATTACTTTATTTCTGTCATAAAAAACTTGTTCTCCAGAGAGCCGAGGGTGTGACGCCAGCACTTTCTTATCATAGGGTTTTATAAACTAGTCAAAATATTCTGTATATCTCTGAACCTACATTTTTTTTTCCCTTCCTCATGACTACCCAGGTATTTGCATGACCTTTATTCTTCTCTTACATAAGTACTTTGCAAGCGTTTACAAACTCACTGATAGTAAAATTTTATCTTGGCAAAGTGAGCACAGCAGTGATTTCACATTCTGCTTTTATCAGCTGTCTTCAGTCTAGAAACTTCGCAGCCTGGGGTCAATCGTACATCTCATGAACTTCATAATCTACATGCAACAGGTCAGGAAAGTTCACAACCATTTTTATCAGTGTGGGTAAATGCAAAGTTCACTACTGGAAAAAAAAGCCAGCACTGAAATAGAGCAGATACAATAAAACAAGGCTCCTGAAACAGGTTCCTTCACGACTGTTTGGCTACACAGGCAGATGGAAAGGGTAGGAAACATTTTCATGCCAGCTCTTCTGATTTTCCCCTGTGTCTAATGAGCCTGTAGGATTCATTGCCACAGGAATCATTCAAGGGTAGCTACAACATGGGGAAGACTAGCAGGGTTCAAAGTAGGATTAGACATTTTAAGGGGAATGAGAAATGACAGAACTACAAGAGTATTTTAATAGGGAAAAATGAAAAGATACCAGAATGGTTTCAAACTGAAAGATGAGAGATTTAGATTACATATTAGGAACAAATTCTTTACTATGAGGGTGGTGAGACACCAAACCATTGTCCAAACGCACTTCAGTTTTGGACGTGGTCTGCAAGATTGCAGAAAGAAATTGTATGAAAGTGTGAGTTCAGAGATGTGCAGAAAAAAAAATGAGATGACCAAAATTTCACAGGCACCATAGGTGTTAATACACTTCGGGCACCAATAGCAGCCCCTGAGCTGCAGGATCTGTTCTCTGGGGAGACTGTTCTGGAGTTACACTCCAACTGAGGTCTTCAGAATAGCCAAAAGAGTGAGGAGGACCTTTACTTGTATCTATTGATTCATGCAGACTGTAGCCTCCAAGATGTGAAGGTCCTGACCTGTCACTGCTACCTTGAAGGTGTTCACGACGTATCCTTAACCCCGATAATGGTATTTAAGAGGAAACCCTGGAGAGGATCTGCACTATCTGTGGTGATCTCCATGACCGCAGCAGACCACATGTCTTCTTTGGGAGATGGGGCTGAATTCCCAGCCCTGCCACAAGTCACGTCTTGCCCGTGGGCATCTCATTTGCCACCAAGGCCTCCAGACATTTTCCATGCTACGTACTTGCAGATGCAGGCTGTCTTATTAGACCAAGTGATGTGTGAATTCCCAGTGCACCTGCAAAGATGTGTAATTACCCCTGAGTAATTTTTCCTGAGGGCATTCAGGGAAGGAAAGCATCATCCCACCTAAAGTTTCCCTGCTTTCGGCAAAATCCCACATATTTCAAAGGGAGGAAAAAGAAACCAAAAGGAGAGATTAATATTTGCTTAATGAATCTGTAGAAGTAGATTTCTTTCTGGGAAACTTATTAAAAGTTCCTTCCTCATGGATATGTGGCTGGTGAGTAGGTACTTTGTCAAGTCCAAAAGGAAAAAAAGACCAGATCGGAAGTCTAATCACATTAAAACCATATGTGCAGCATATGTCAGCAGTTACAGAGAGCTTTAGAAAAAACAACTACAAAACCTCAGCTTCAGACTTCAAAGGGGTCTTAAAAGAGCCAAAATGTTGATCACTAAATTTCTGCCCATTAGGGAAAAGTTATGGGGATTTGTGTTTGTGTGTGTGTGTGTGTGTCTGCCATTGTGAATGGTTTTGCTACAGAAAACTAACTCGAGGTTCCTACCATAACAAAAAATAATTCTACCAGAGCTGGCTTCCTCCGCAGGACCATACAGATCTCAGCACACACTGAGTCAGTTTTTTCACAAGCCAGGGCTCTGTTTTAAAGCCCATCCCTGCCTCTGAAAAATGGCTTTATTCAAGACCAGCACCATGGTCTTGTTTCTTGCCTCCCCTGGTTTCAATACGACACACACATTGTTTGCTCTTAGGAGGGCAAACGGTCTTTCCAAAAGCTGTTGAGACCAAAGACTCATTGTGGGTTGGAGGAGTTAACACAGGCACTATCCCTTTTCATTTACAATCATCTCTTAAAACACTTCAGCATGTAGGTTGGTGGCAAGATGCCCTTCATGGCCTTGGTCCTCTTCTTTATTGCTATGAAATACCTTTATTGAGGGAAGGCATCAGTTCCCAGCGCAAACTGAAGTTGTTGTACTGGGTCCTGCAGAAACAGGGGTGAAATCCCTTAGCCAAATACTTGGAGACCTTAAAGCAAGGTGGGGGCAAACACTCCTTAGCTCACGGCTTAGCAGTCAGCACATGCCAGCTGTGTCTGCACTCCAAGCAGTCCTTGGTGGTAAGGGACAGGGTGAAATCCTCCATGGAAGCCTGTGCATTGCTAAAGCAGACTTGCCACTTGTGAGGCTCCAAGCAGGAGAAGGTGCAGGGGGAGATCCCAGCTCCCCCATCAGCTACAAGCTTTCCTAGGGAGAAGAAAAACCCCCTTCCCAACAGGGCTCGGGGATAGCATAGACATGAGAGACTCAGGAAGGTGCCAACACAGGGGTGTTAACAGCCCAGCAAGATGCTGCTCATTGGAGAAACTGGTTCTACCAGGATGGTGCAATCCCCTGAGTTCACACACAGAACCCTTTTTCCTCCCACCTGCTCCCACCATGAGGCTCCACTGACCAGTTGCATATGTCTGTGAACTGGAAAATAGCAGTTAGAAACTTCTTGAAAAAGGGCTGGTGGAGAAATCAATGCAAGTACATAGAGCTTCTAGGAAGCAGGCTGCCTTGTGCATGTGTGGGTATGTGGGTTCTACATTATGGAGCTGTGGCAAAGGACATGTTTGGGAGGTCACACCAGAGCAGACAGGATGGACAGGCAACAGAAACTTGCCTCTCAAGCAGTCCCACTGAGGTACTTGGCTGACCCCCTATCCTGACCCTGCTGCTGCTCTGTTGAGTAGAAGACTGATGCAATTCAAGATGGAGTTCCTTAGTCCTCTGTAGTGGCAAAGAGGTGCAAGGAAAGGCCATCTTCTCTCTCAGGGGACAGGGGCTGGCTGTCCTTTCTCATGTTCTCCAGCAAGCCCCATGCACCATTCTCTCCTCATTCGATGGCTGTCAAATACAAATCCTCCCTGATGTCCCAGATAACTTCCCTCATGCACACTTACCTTTTGAATTCCTACACAGGAGACACTACAGGAGAACCCCATTTGATCCTAGCCTGCAGCTTTGCTCCTCTCTAACATTGAGTTCCAGCACACTGACCTAAAATATCATGAACTTCTTCAGCCCAAAATAAGGACTTAGTGATTCAGGATTTTCTCTGCTGCTGTTTTCAAGGCTCTTGGGAAAACCTTCAAGTTGAGAAACTATATAGAAATATCCCTGACATCTACTAGCTCACCAAAAATATTTGTAAATTCAAGCTGGTGGGAGAGCTGAAGTGCCAACTCATTCAGTAAACTACATGACATTTTGTTTAAAGATCCAGCTTCTTGATCATCTGCAAACATTTACCTTACCCTTAGAAAATGATGGATAGATCAACCATTGAAAATCGGTGAAAAAAAGTTTAAAGAAAAGTTTTGAGGCCCCCTATGACAAGAAAGACATTGAGGGGCTGGAGTGTGTCCAGAGAAGGGCAACGGAGCTGGGGAAGGGTCTGGAGCACTGGGCTGATGAGGAGCAGCTGAGGGAGCTGGGGGTGTTTAGCCTGGAGAAAAGGAGGCTCAGGGGGACCTTATCACTCTCTACAACTGCCTGAAAGGAGGGCATAGCCAGGTGGGGGTTGGTCTTTTTTTCCAAGTGACAAGTAATAGGACAAGAGGAAGCAGCCTCAAGTTGCACCAGGGGAGGTTTAGATTGGCTGCTAGGAAAAAATTCTTCCCCAAAAGGGTTGCCAAGCACCAGAGCAGTTGATGGAATCACCATGCCTGGAGGTGTAGATGTGGCATTTGGGGACATGGTGTAGTGGTGAGCTTGGCAGTGCTGGGTTAGTGGTTGGACTTGATGATCTTAGAGAGGTTTTCCAATCTGATCGATGACATGATTCTATGGTTCAAGTTCTTGGTGAAGTTTAAAAAAATAATATTGTCTTTTCACATTCCTGTTTTTGTAAGGAAAAGCTGTTTTGTGGTAACCTGATTCATGAGCTCAATGCACTTGGGAGCTGAACACACTTCAGTTTTGGACGTGGTCTGCAAGATTGCAGAAAGAAATTCGAACCGGTCCAAGGAAAATGAGTTAAAGACAATCATTTTGACTCACATGAATTCTAGAAAGTAATTTTGCTTGTTTGACTTAGAGAAATAAGAGCAGATAACGCCATACAATCACTTCATGTATGTGACTGTAAGCAGAGGGAGAAGGGCTGTGCAGGTTTAGCTGTGGTGGATCGAGCGAGGAAGGGCAGATTAAATTTAGCTGGCTATTAGCAACAATTTCCTGAGAGTGAAGACAATTAGGCAGTGGAACTGTTTTGCCTAGTGAGGTAATGACTGCACAAACACTAGATGGATGCAAGCCAAGATTAGATAAGTATAGTGGAAAATGTAGTACAAGGTCTCTCCTGATGAGCCCAGAGGGTCTGCCTTTGCTGGCCGCACGCCCGGCCAAGCAGTTGCAGCAAACTTTACCTGAAGTGTTCTTGATACAACAAGGGCTTTACTGGGACAGGGACTGCAGGACCAGAGCTGGCTGTCTCATCAGGGCAGAGAGCAAGAGAGCACTGCGTCAACCTCACCTGCCATAAAAGCCCACAAAATGTCTGAGGAAGTTAAGAAAAGAAAGTTGAAGCAAAAAAACCCATCTAAATAGTAACTTCTGTGTGGGAGTATGAGTCTTTGTTATACTCTGTAAAGCCCCTTTTTGTTTCATATGGGGCTTGGATGTTTCTGCACTTGTTGGTTCATGTTGGCTTTTTCCCTTTTCACTGACACATGTGGAATGTTTGCTGAGTATGGAGCCAGGACAGCTTCCAAAGAAAGGAGGCATATCTTTGTAAGAGTCACAGGGCTGAGAGCAGAACACTTAAAATTCTGGACTGCCTTAGTATCTCACAGAAGGAGGAAATGGCTGAGTCCTCTCCAAAATATTATTTGCTCAGCTATGACAATATATGGTAACTCCTTCCCCTGTAATTAGGGTGAGGAGATGGGAGAAAGACCCTGTCCCACTGACAGACCAGGCTTCATCTCAGCAGAAAACCCCACACGAGGCCCTGTAACATGGTTGAATTCTGGAATCAAAAGGCAACATGGGGAAAGGAGTAAGCAAGTGATTTGGGGCTGAAAGTAGAAGCACATAGTGATGCTCTTGGTACCCATGGAATCCATCTGAGCACCATACAGGGTAATCTAACCCTGGGACTAAGCTCATTCTCAGATGTCCCTGAGAAGTCCCAGGAGGGCAACAGGGACTCCTCACCTTCAACAGCTACTCTCTCACGGGATCATTCCTGGACCATACCCTGATATAATCCAGTTAGAGGTTACCCCAGCTCAAAAACTGGCTCTGTAAGACAGAGGAGAGCATGAAGGTATAGTACACCCACTCATCCACCCCAAAAGATGGAAGCAGAGCAATGCTCAATCTCAGCACAGGGTTTTATCTGCCAGCTATTTACTTACTGCAATAAGTAGTCAGGTATTTCACACTGGAAATTAGGCCACTGAATCAAAATGCTGTGTTGTCCAGAGATGTTTTATAACAGCATATTTGCCCACTATATTGGTAATAAACTCCTGTATTTATTTACCTGCCTCATTAAATAGGTGTGACCCTTTTTAGAGAGGGGACAGAGGCAACTATTGCCCGCCACCATCACCACTATCACTTTTCTGTTTAGGGAAATTCTTCCTGAGTGGAAAAAGGCAGAGCTGAGCAAACAGGATAAAGGATGCTGAGTGGTCTGGGAGTCAGGGAACCTAGCACCAGCCTGCCTTCATTTCCTGTACAGCACCAACCCAAGATTTGCACATGGATATTTTTCAACCATGGGCCAGAGCTGCAACTGGGCAACCTTCGGGTTAGCTTAGAATCTTAGAATCATTTAGAAAGGAACAGACCTCCAAGAAAATCAAGTTCAACCATTAACCAGCACTGCCAAGCCCACCACTAAACCATGTCCCCACCCATCACATCTACATGCATTTGAACATTTTCAGGGATGGTGACTCCACCACTTCTCTGGGCAGCCTGTTCCAATGCCTCACAACTATCTTGGGGAGGAAATTCTTCCTAAACCCAATCTAAGCCTCCCCAGTGCAACTTAAGGCCATTTCTTCTGGTCCAGTAGCTTGTTACCTGGGAGCAGAGACCAACCCCCACCTGGCAACAACCTCTCTTCAGGGAGGTGAAGCTTGCAGAAATCTAATCTCCCCCACCTCAGCAGTGCTGGTTACAGCAGCCACAGAATGTTGACCGTGTCTGATTCCAGAGGATGCTCTCTCTCACAGTCCTGACACTCCTTTACCTTCTACCTTCAAGCTCAGAAAAAGACGAAGAACTCCTGCCATCACCTATGGTGCAATCACACCAAGTTCCTGGGATGTCGAATGGCTCCTCCAAGCAGGATAGAGCACTGTTTAGAGCAGTTTGCACCAAGCATCTAATGTGTAGTGTGTTGCCCCCAGAATGCAATCCAGCTTCATCTCTGCTGTCTCTTCTGCTCCTAACTAAGGCCTGTTCAGACATTTCAGTGATATTTTTACCATGATCACAAATTCCTTTCCTAGCTAGCAGCCCCTTTTGACCTTCTTCATGTAAAGCAGATGCTTCCCACTTGAGTGCATTAATTCCAGATGTTTTAGTGGTTGGAGTCATTCATTTTGCCTGTACTGTCTTTCTGTTGATGTGCATCTCTTGAAACCAGTGATTTTACTCCTCTTTAAACTCCTCAAACAAGTAAGGTTTATGTGACTCCTGTGAAGCTAAATCAGGTTGAACACCTCAGTGTAAAGTGCCAGTATAACTGGAGCTCAGCTCACAACCTTTCAAAACCCACATTGAACCTCATTTTCATGCCCTGGTACCTCCCTCGTGCCCATGACCATGCCATCCCCAGTCTGGGGTACCCAGGAGAGGGCCGCATGAAAAGTAGAAGGTCCAAGAGACCTCCCCAGTCACCCCATTTGCAAGCATCCTTCACTTCCCCTGCTCCCCGTCTCACCACACAACCCATCATCCTACAAGGAAGAAAGGGACCTGCAGGACCTCAGATTGTTCTTTAATCATTACCTCACTAACTTGTGTTTTATTTCATTCATATGACACCCATAATTTAAGTCTAGACCTAATGAACTCCTCTGGAACACGGTGATGCCACGGCCAGGAACTGTGGAGGAAAAAAATGGGAAGCAAAGTTCGTGCATGCTTGAAACAGTTGCAAAATGTCCTGAAACTGCTTACATAAGAAAGTAAGAAGTGCCTGTTCATTGTGGTCATCGTTCGTCACCACTGTCTCAGCTCTTGCCAATTTACAACCCAGGGAGGCCAGATCAGGCAGGCTCAGGCAGTTCATGATGTGAACTTTACCTAAGCAAATACAGGCTAGGATGAATCATTAACAGGAAGCTGTAATATTGAACTGTCCTTTAAAGGGTGGCAAGGGGCAGAGAGAACAATGAGAGAATATCAGTCTTGTGAAAAAGCAGCATTTTTCTGACCTTCACTCTAAGCCTGGACTCCACCTGTTCTGCTCTTCTCCGATCCAAGCAGAAGCTTTCCTCCCAAGGATATAAATTGAGGAGAGACAGAAGCGGTGTTTTTTTGAGAAGAGCTTTGTAGGACATCCAGTGTGGTCAGCACATAGCCAGGTTTCCCCTGTGCAAAGAGGCACAAAAAAGGGGTGTAAAGATTCTCAAAACTGAATTAGGCACCCAAGTTCTCATTTACCAGCTGCTGGTGGGGCTGAATGCCTTCTTCATTCCTCTAGAGAGCTTTTTCCCTGAGCTGAAGTTCCTGTTAAGATACAGCCAGGACGTGCATCCTGAAGTCAGCTCTGAAGAGCTATTGGCATGAGAGAAATGCTCTCTGATTGAGCCAAAACCACCAAGCTGAATATTTTCCTATCGTGTGCATTGTGTCTTTGTGGTTAATTCAGAGCCATGGTTGTCTCCCCAGCAGAAGGAGCAGTGTTTATTTACCTATTCAGAACAGCCTGGGCACCCCGATGAGGGGCTTGCTATGGTTTGGAGAGCCCCAAAGTTTCCACAGGTGTTCGTGCCAGGAGACAGCTGTAGTTGAAGGAGGCACCTACCCACCCAGCAGAGCAGTTTATCTCTCTTGGCTCTAAACAGTGCTCAGATGGATGGGACTTTGAGCATCCTGGTCTATTGGAACATGTCCCTGCCCATGGCAGGGGTTTCAGAACTGAATGATCTTGAAGGTGCCTTCCAGCTCAGGCCATTCTATGATTCTATGATTCTATAATTCTATGACTCTATGACTCTATGACTCTATGATTTTATGACACAAGAGCTCACACTCTGACCTACCGTCACTCAAATCATCCAAAGGTGAGCATGTTTCCCATTTTTGGCTTCAAGGTCTGTGTCCTAGGGCCTGAGAACAGGCAGGCTTAGACTTGGTGTCATCTGCAAACTTACTGATGCTGGACTCACTCCCCTGATCTAGATCGTCAATGAAGATATTAAGCAGGACTGGCCTCAGCATTGATCCCTGGGGGGCACCAGCAGTGACAGGCCACCAGCTGGATTCAGCACCGTTCACCACCACTCTCTGGGCCCAGCCATCCAGCTGGTTTTAACCCAGTGCACATGTCCAAGCTGTGGGCTGCCAGCTTTTCCAGGAGTATGCTGTGGGGGATGGTGTGAAAGGCTTTGCTGACGTCCACGTGGACAACATCCACAGCCTTTCCTGCATCCCCCAGGTGGGTCACCTGGTCATAAAAGGAGATCAAGTTGGTCAAGCAGTCTGCCCCTCCCAAACCCATGCTGGCTGGGTCTGATGTCTCAGCTGTCCTGTAGGTGCCCTGAGATGACACTCAAGATGAACCGGGCACCGAGGTCAGGCTGACAGGCCTGTAGTTACCCGGATCCTCCTTCCAGCCCTTCTTGTGGATGGGCGTCACATTGGCCAGCTTCCAGTCATCTGGGACCTCCCCAGTGAGCCAGGACTGATGGCAAATGATGGAGAGCAGCTTCACAAGCTCATCTGCCACCTCCCTCATCACCCTAGGATGGATCCCATCTGGTTCCATAGATTCGTGAGCATCCAAATGGCTCAGCAGGTCTCTGACTGTTTCTTCCTGGGTAACAGGGGGGCTATTCTGCTCGCTGACACCATCTCCCCGCCCAGGAGGACAATTGTCCTGAGGACAACCTGTCTTTCTGTTGAAAATTGAGGCAAAGAAGGTGTTAGGTACCTCTGCCTTTTCCTCATCTTTAGTTACTAAATTCCCTCCCACATCTAATAGAGAATGGAGGTTGTCCTTGCCCTTCCTTTTGCCATTTATGTATTTATAAAAATATTTTTTATTGTCCTTTATAGAAGTGAACAGACTGAGTTCTAACTGGGCTTTTGCCTATCTGATTTTTTTCCTACAAGGCCTAGCTACTCCCTTAAGCTTTCCTGAGATACCTGACCATCCTTCCAAAGGTGATACAAGCTCTTTTTTTCCTTAGTTCCTTCAAAAGCTCCTTGACCATCCAGGCTGGTCGTTTTCCTCATTGGTTTCTCTTTCAGCGTATAGGGACAGTCTGTTCCTCTGCCTTCAAGATTTCTGTTTTGAAGCACATCCATCCTTCCTGGACTAATTTGTTTTTAAGGGTGGCTTCCCAAGGAACTTTCCAAATAAGTCTCTTGAATAGGTCAAAGTCTGCCCTCTGGAAGTCCAGTGTGGAAGTTTAAGTGATGCCTCTCCTTGCTTCAACAAATATTGAAATATCTATGATTTCATGACTTGATGGTGAAAAGTAAAAAGCAAGCAAAATACAGGAGGCAAGTGAGAACTCTATACTTTCTTTGCAATGTTTTACCAAAGAGGCATATTTAACCTATTGATCTCCTTATTTCAGACAGAGACTATGGGCTGGTAACCCTACACCTCCTCTAGCATTTGGTGGTGTATGTTTTCAGCTTGGGTACTTGAGTCTGTTTCACCACTCAAACAAGGCAGCTTTCCTTTTGGAATGGAAAGGACCAGCGATGGCTCTTCTCAGATTTAAGAACCTAAGATTTGCAAATATTTTCTGTAAAGAAAAGCAAGACCCCGGTGTAAGAATTTTCCAGTGTTTGTCTTAACACTTCTACACATGTGGAGATGTATAGATTAGTGAAGGGGTTTGATCTTGTTTTAGTCAGAGTCTGGGTGATGCAGTCAGAAGAAATAAAATCACAACTGCTAGTGCTCTCTCTCTTTTCCTCCCTCCCTGCCTTCAACCATCTACCTCTGTACATATCTATCATTTGTGCTGTTCTTGTAGTAACTGAATCCTTTCCCATAAATTCAGTGGCAATGGAGATGCTCCCAGTGAGTGTCCTAGAGGCAATGGAAGGATTGATAGGGTTAAAATACTTCCTTTGGTCAGGTTCAGAGCTTGGATTTCAAGGTTTAATTTTGCTCATTTCTTGATAGGTTTTTTTTCTCAAATCAGCCTACAGAGTACATTCAGGTTTTACAGATAATATGTATCAATTCTTAGATTCATATGGCTTCCAGGAGGATTTTATCTAAGATCCTAAAGCAAACTCCTTGCTGCTGGTCAGATGAAACTGTCTGGTGGGAAGTCCCCCACTCTTGTGTTTGAGGATGTCCAACTCCTCTCTGTGATCCTGTTCCCTGGGGAATATCCACTGCTCTTCCTATTTCCTTCTGGTCTGAATTTCTCAAATTTCAATTTGGTGAACTAAACCCCTTAACAAGAGAAGCAGCTTACTGGGATTGGTATCAGCTTACCGAGAGGTGCTGGGGTAAAAGACACACATTTTTTGAGTATTGAAAACAACAAGGACTGGTGTATAAGAGGGGTCACAGCAGGGTCTAGTAAGGAAAGATGAACATCCGTTTGTTTTTCTTTCTCTCACCAAGAAATAGCACTTCAAGAAATCAGTGAGGGGTGATGTGACCAAAATGTGTGTGCAGAGAGTTGCACAAAACTTGGAAACAGAGCCAAGGACACTCTGAGATGCCCAAGTCTGGTAAAGGTGGGCTCTGGCCGGGCTCTGCCAGTAACCAGTGCTTGGCTCTGGAGCTTGGTTTTAGAGTGGGATCCAGTTCTCACTTAGGGCTGCAAGGATGGATGGAAACCAACAGAGAAGCCTTCCAAAAGCTGCCCCCCTATTCCAGCTAATCTCTCCTCTATTGCTGTCCTTTTGGCACTGCAGCTCTTTGCATTTCAGATCTTTCTAAATATGAGCAAAGTGAGGAGAAGGCAGAGGAGAACAATGATGGGAATGGTGTCAGTATTGGGATGCAGTAGGGAGGGAGGAATGTTGACGAGCTAAAGCTCTTGTCCCTTCTAGCACACAGTGTCTTAAGAGATACTTTACATAACTGGTAGCTCTGGGCTTGACAGGAGCGTCCGGATTGAATCAGATATAACCCCTGTCCATCTGGGCTTTTCTTCATGCATGTCGCCAAAATACCAATACACACATCTGACTTGCCTCCAGGGTGCCAGGGCTTTGGTATGGATATGCTTTGTTCCTGATTTTTCCTCTGGGGCATGCTGAAGGAAGGTCAGTAAGAACATGAAGCACAGGAGGGGGGTAAGTCGAGAAGAGAGCAGTGAGTATCAGAGGAGATGCAAGGAACTCTTTGCAAACGGCAGAATTTTGTGGTTGCAAAAGCAAAACATCTTTGTTTGCATTTGCCTTGAAAACAAAATATGTGTGACTGTCATTTAATCTTGATTTGGTGTCTAGTGGCGGCTCTGGCTCTGTGAAAAGCTGGGATCAGTGTTACCGCTCCTGGTATGCGAAGATGAGCTTGTGGTCGAGGGCCAGGCCAAGGAATTTGGCTCCTCTGCCAGGCCCTGGAGCAGACTGGCTGCCACAGCACAGCAGCGAGCATCCCTGTGCCTCAAAATGCTTAACCATCCAGGGGCATCTGGCTCCAAGGAGAGTGAGGAGAGGGAAGGGACAGCTTGCCCCTGCCAGTTTGGAAAATGTTGAGTAGTGGATTAAAAAAAGCGTTTTCCTGGTGAGTTGGACCCTTTAATGATGAGGATTCACAGCACCTTTGGATCAAAATCTTAACCAGCGTATATTCTGAGACTTTGGGCATCTTTAAATTTAAGAGAAGACTCTCTGCTTGCTTTATGAAAGTCAGAGCCTAAGCTCAGTCAAACACATCAGATACCTAATTCTCTTTGGCTCACACACCATTTCCTAGATCCCAACCAGGCTTTCCTGGACACATCCCAGTGCTCCAAAGCTGAAGGGATCTTCTGATAGATACTGTATTGGACTTTATGTAGGTATTGATGTGTCATCTTTTCTCACATCTGTGCTTGCAGAGGTCTTGAGACCCTTGGGAATAAAAAGGATTTGGGGATCAGGTGATCACATACATTTCATATATCAGTTTCCTAAGCAGGCAATGGACTTAAGCCCACATTTAAGAGAATTCTAGGCTTAAATGCATTCTGAAGGCATCCTAGCTTGTTGGTTTTATGCAGTTCTGCTATAACAGCACCTGCTGGGATATTTTTCTCTGCATTAGTCAGGTCAAAACTTAGGAGATCCCCTTATCTGTGGAGTAATACAGGACGGTATTTTTGTTTTGGTTTCTGTTTCAGTTCCAAGTCCTTACAAGCCGTTACATGAGGGCTGCAAGCTGCAGGCTGCCTTCCTTCCTCTCTTGCTAAAGGCACCACTGTTATTTCAGGTAAAGCTTTCCTTCCATACTCTCTTGCTTTATTCCATGTCAGCAGCTGGGTTAATTTTGAAGGGTTTGATCTGCAGAGGGGTGAAAGCACACAGCCACACAGCCAGGGAGATTTCTGAGCGTGGCAAGACAAAGCGATCTCTTCTTTCTGTATGCCTTCCTTGGATTTATTGTCTGCATCAGCCAGGCTCCTGGTTCCAGCTGCAAGTTTTTATTATTCTGAGAATAATCGTTTGGCTAACAGAGACCTCTCTCTGCAGACAGAGGGAAGGAATAACCCAAATTGATACTGCAGGTGGAAGTTTGCTTGAAACTGCTCACAAGACCAAAGAGAATGCAAAGGGGTTTTAACAGAAGCATCTACCTTTTTTCCCCTGGTTGGCCTTTCTCTCTCTCTCCCCTCCCTCCACCACCTTGAAAAAAAAGGAAATGTAAGTGCAGAACTACACAACTGGAGTAAAAGCAGCATAAAGACAGACCATCAGGTTTCCTAAAATGCAGATTCAAACCCAGTGGCTTATAGCATATTTGGGTCAGATCCTTTGGAAGAAATGGAGAAGACACACGAAGGAGGCACCTACAGCATCCACTTACCCATCCACTCATGGGTTGTTGTGTGTCCTGAAATGGCTGATTGGCTCCTCACTTACTGAGCTGAAGCATCAGAAAAGGGGGCCTGAAAATGGCCCTTTTTCCCCAATTTCTCACCCATCAGATGGGAGTCATCACCAATACAGCAGTGGGCACAGGAGATAGGAAAGGCACCAGTTACTCTGGCGGTCAAGCAATATGGGAAATGAGAACTGTCCTGCATATGGAACACTGCTTGGTCTTGTTTTTGTTTCTCTAAATACTTGGTTTTATTGACCAGATAATTCCCTTCTCTGTGCGAGGTTAGCATTAATCCAGAGCAGCAGTGCTTCCCTCCACAGTGCACAGCCAGGCTTCTGCCATTGTCCTGGGGAGCAGAATACATGTCCAGAAGGGACAATGCCTGTCAGCCGCAGCAGCAGGCTGCTCTGCTGGCAAAACCATCCAAAACTTCACTTTTCCAGGAACAGACTATGGTGTTGAGGTTCCCAGTGCTCAGTCCTGGTTATTGTTGCTAATATGAAATCTACACTTAACCCACAGGCCCCAGCTGCTCTCCACAAGGCATCCAGATGTATTCCTAAGCTCCATACACTTCACTTTTCCAAAGTCACAACTGCATGACTCAGTGCTGCGCAGCAGTTTTCATTTCCAAAGTTTTTTGCAAACATGAGCTGAGTAAGCCTTGCCAGACCCCATTCTTTGCCAATTGGATTGAAGGGGCCTCTGAGGAGAACGGCTGCAGCTCAGCCCAGAGGTGCAATTTCATTTTCAATTGTATAAGCATTTGGGGGGAGGTTGAGAGATGAAGACAGTTGTTGTTCAGTTGCTGCTGAGATTTTATACTTATTTAATTGCCATGTCTACTTATTCAGGAATGCAACAGGATCCTAGGTGCTGGTAACAAGCTCCCCTCAGAGCATGGGACCTCTGGGCCTTGGGGAAGACAATAAAGGTGCTATTTAATGTCTCTTCAGTGTTAAAATCTGTGACTACAAGAAAGATGATACCCTGTTTCTAAAACTGTACTCCCTCATTCCACCTCTACCCCTAAGGCTGGAGGGAATTATAGCAGAGGCTGCAGTTTGCACAGATCGAAAATCTTGGCTGCAATAAATTTTTAAAAAAATCATGTTCTGGTCTCTCAGTCTCTTTGTGCCATAGGCTTCTACTCTCATATTACACCACCTGGAGCCCCTCTTCATGCTGCACTGGTGGTGGCACCACATAGACAGAGGGGTGATGTACTGGGAACAGCATAACATGGGGAGACCTCCTCCATTACATGCCTTCACAGTTATTTCATTGAATCACAGAACTGTTTGGGTTGGAAGTGACCTTAAAGATTATCCAGTTCCCAACTGGAAGACCTTCCACTAGACCAGAGCTTCGTCCAAGCTGGCCTTAAATGCTTCCAGAGATGGGGCATCCACAGCTTCTCTGAGAAACCGGTGCCAGTGCCTCACCACTCTCACAGGGAAGAATTTTTTTCTGATATCTAATCTAAACCTGCACTCCATGAGGTTAGAGGTCCCCCTTATCAAAAGTCTCTCTCCAGCTCTCTTGTAGTGCCTTTAGGTACCGAAAGGGCCTCTAAGGTCTCCCCACAGCCATCTCTTCTCCAGGCTAAACAACTCCAACTTTCTCAGGCTGACTCCCTGGGGGAGATGCTCCAGCTCTCTGAACATCTTCATGGCATCTGCTGGACTTGCACCAGCAGGTCCATGTCCTTCTTATATTGGCGGACCTACAGCTGGATACATTACTCCAGAGAAGAGTAGAGGGGGAAAATCATCTCCCTCAACCTGATGGCCACACTTCTTTTGATGCTGCCCAGGATACAGTTAATTTTAGTATTCTAACGATTAGTGAAATCCCAAGCTGGAATATGCTGAATTTGCATAAAGCTTGTCCACATGGTTTGATACAAAAATTCTAGAAAATTAAAAATTTGGACCAGTCCTAGGGGCTCTGAGATGGAGAGAGGAGAGTTAAATGCTCAAATCCCAGAGAAAGAAATTCTTGGGCTTCAGACCAATTACTTTGCATCTCTGCAAAAAGCTGGAATTTTCCAAGCATTGAAATTTGTATTTCAACATCTGTTTTACTAGGAAACATGGACCCAGATGACCACAAGCCTCTTTGAAACTCTCTCTTTATGGTGCTAAGCTTTATCCCTTTTTTTTTTTTGAAGGAGAAAGGAGGAGAAAAATGTCACTGAAGTCACTTCCCGTGGTACTCACCATCACAGACATCACACATCAGCATCAAGTAGTGCTTTGAATATGGCAGTCCAAATGGTCAGGAGGATGCCATCAGGACCTTCAGCTCTCTCCTGCATCTGTTGGGATGGCTCAGTTTTAGCATCTGTGGACTGCAGCTCAGGAAAATAGAAGTGTCTGTTTAAAACACTGACACAAGATGTAAATCCATCTAGAAGAAAAACATGGTTTTGTCAGAGAAGACTTGGCCTGGGGAAGAGCTAGTCTAAGCAAACCATGGCTTGGTCTGTACCATCTTTCAGTGCAAGCCAAGAAAAGCATCTGCATCTTGGCTTTGCAGGACGAGGCTCAGAAGCACAAGCCACTCAAAGTTATAAGCAGAAAAGAACAATCAAGAAAATCACCAAAAGAGGAAGTAATATGTTGGCATCTCCCAGGTCTGACCATGGTTTTACTGATCGTTATGTCCTGCAGAGTAGCTTTGGCAATTTGATAAATGTAATTGATTTTCATAAATGGAGACTCCAAGCAACATATTTTTGAGAACTGTCTATCAGTTTCTCTCATAACTAAGTGTATTTCTATTTAGGTATTGACTGTTCCTGTTAGAGGCTGTGAGTCAAGAGTGGAAGTGCCTGAGAAAAATGCTCTGCTGTAGTCAGTCCATGATCGTGAACTTCATAATGAGCGAAGTTTTGTTGCTTTAATGATGCAGCAGGTAGTTCCTTCAGGTAGTTCCTTTCAGGTAGTTCCTTTCAGCTCTGGGATCTCTGAACCATTGAAACTTTGGCTGTGGTAGTTTAAGAAAAAAATACCAGCTGCAGATGGTTTTGTCCTTCATTGTCCTACTTCAGCCCTGATTAGTCCTAGGGCAGGAATATTTTAGCTGTTAAGGAGGGAAGGTGATTTGTAATCAATGTGTACATTGGCATTAACAGTTCACAAAAGAGAACTAACTCCAATCGCAGAAAGATCACAGCTGATCTACATTTGCATCACTCGCTTTTGATGTATTTCTCCTGAGAAACACCAGCTGTACATTGATTTTTCTATGCTGAATGTGATAAAAGATGGACAACGATGCTCTGCTTGTCACATTTCAACTCTTTCCTCCATACAGTGTTTTCAGGTGTGCTTCCATTGCTCAGAAATGCCATCAGGGATCTCTGGTCTTTGTGGTTTGCTGTGCACATTGAACCCTAGAGTCTGGGATCTGAAGGTGTATCTGTCTGGGGGGATACCAGTTGGGGGTAGTAGGAAATTCCCAGTGAAACTCTTTGGGAATTCATAGAATCATAGAACAGTTTGAGTTGGAAGGGACCTTGAAGACCATCTAGTTCCAACCCCCCTACCATGGGCAGGGACACCTTTCACTAGCACAGGTTGCTCAAGTCCAGCCTGGACTTGAACATTTCCAGGGATGTGGGAAGTGCCCTGGACTTATTCATTTGCACCTCACAAAAGGAGTACCGAAGACCACCATTCTGGCCACATCTCATACGGTTTTGCAGTGGTTTAAATTTAAAACTAGGAGAAATGCAATGGTGATTTGGGTTTGGCTGGTTCTGGGAGAATTCTACAATAAGCTACTCAGAAATTTTATTGAGTGTCCATTGTTAATCAAAACCCTTGATGTCTTGGGATGGTAACAGAAGAAGGTTAATTTAAGCTGATGACATCATTCTTTGAGACAGCTGAGCTCCCTGTTGCTCCTTGGTGAGGCACATAAATGTTTCTGTGGGCACGTGAGGATGCACCACAACCTGACAAGATTTGGTCCACACAGTTGATAGGGTTACAAAGGGATTCAGTTGCCTCTAAAACCCAGCACCTTTGTTTGGTTAGCTGGATCTGGACTGCCTTGATGGTTTTGCTTAGAGGCTGAGCTAGTGCAAATGAAAACAACAATAGAGCCTTTTGAGGTGGTATCGGGTGTCTGACACATCCCTATGGCGCCAGGTGACATGATACAAGACCTGTTCACTCCTGCCCTGAGAGAGTGGCAGCTGTAGGACAGCAGGAAAGCCCAGCCAGCACCTCACATAGCACTGGATGGTTGTACTTGGACAGCAACTGCATTTCTGTTCCCTCCTTCGGGAGCTCAGATACACATCTCACATGCAAACACCTAATGCAGACACCTAAATGTAGGTACCTTAATTTCAAACTCAGTCCAATCATTTTATAGCCTTTTTGTTCAGTGTGTTTTCTACCTCAGGATATTCTAATAAACATTTTGCCACATATCTTAAAAATTAGAGAAAGACAGGTTGCTCCTGTGCTGGGATACAGACGCTTGGCATCTCCATATTTAGGTGATGGATGGCAGTGACCCAAAAATGTCACATCATATATTACTAAATAAAATGTAAAAAATTTGTTTAAGCAAAAAAAACCCAACAAACAAAACAAAACAAATCAAATCAAAACAGCTGTATCTTCTACTAAAGAAATGCACTTCAACATATATGAGCAGTCTATGTAGGTAGAGGAAAAGTCAGATTTTTAAGTCAAAACAATCTAAACTTTATTTGTTGAGGGCAAGATATGAAGGTGGCACTGATACCCATGCCAACAAGTCCTGCAAAGGATCTTGAGGCTTTCACATATACCAGAGAGGCATAACTAGGTATTATATCAATAAGTTGTTGCAGGAAGAGTTTTGCAATTCAATCTGACTGATGACCCAAACACATGGAAACAGTCATGGAAGTTGGAGAATGGCTGAAGACACCACATGGCTTTTGAGATGGGCACCTGGACCTCCCTCTCACCCCAGACCAGTGAGCACCCCAGCTAAGCTACACATCCACAGCTGCCAAACCAGACACCCTGGAAACACAGGTAATTTGGATCTCATACTTATTTCTGGGGTTTTTTGCTTGTTTGTATGCTTGTTTGTTTTACTTAGATGAGTAATATTACCTCTGTGTGCAAAAAAAAGTAAGGATTTCTGTGAACAACAGGAAACTCATGCCTGAGAGGATCATCACATCAATATTTACTGCAGCCTGCAGCCTGCAGTGATCTCTGCCTGCCTGTGATTTGCTGTTATGCACCAAAACAAGTTGCAGGGAAGGGAAAATATAAATTTTATCAATATGGTGTCTGAAACGAGACCTCAGCTTATCAAGAAGTTGTGAAGGTGAAAGGTGGAAACATAGAGGAGGAAAACAGAAATAAGCAGAAGAACATGCTGGGCCATATGGGAGGAGTTGGACTGGTGAGAAGTTGAAGCAGTTGATGTGGGGTGCATAGTCTGATCACTGGTGGCATTTGGGTCCCTCATGGATTTGCACAGGGTCACAAGCTGGTTACACACTAAAACAGATGGACCACATGATTATCTGGAAAAGACACAACAGAGTCACTGCTGGATGTGAAAGTCTATAGCTATGCTGAAGGGCAGCAGCGATCATGAATTACTTATTGAGAAGATGACGAATGCATTAAAGCCCAAGGGAAAGATGGGTGACACTGGAGTTAAATTTGATCCTGCAAAGTTAAAAGGCACGGCTTTGAGAGAGACAGAGGAGGTAATGCTTGGAGAGCATTTCAGGCCATTAGTGTGGAATGATAAAGAAACCTCAGTAGAGACCAGATGGGAAATATTTAAGGAAGCAATAGAGAACACAGTAGGGAACTTATTGGGAGGCCTAAGCAAACAAGGAGGAGCTGGACAAACATCAAAACAAAAGCATTAGAAGGAAAATGCAAACAGAGCCAAGGATTATGGGAGAGTGGAAACAAAAACACAAAACAAAGCAGAGGAAAATTTCCAAAGGCAAGTAAACCTCTTTAGGGTATAGAGAAGCACCAGGAAAACAAGGTGTGAAATTGAGATGGAAGAAGATTGTGCTCAATGGGAATAACACTGTGCCTGTGCTAAGAGCACGAAGAGGAGTCCTGGTGGCCTGGGAGCAAATGTAAGAGAGAAGGGGGAGCCATGGAAAGAGCAATTGGCTGAACACTCTCATCACCATCCCTGCAGGGATTTAAAAGGTGTGTAGATGTGGCTTTTAGGGACATGGTTTAGTGGTGGGCTTGGCAGTGTCGGGTTAAGTTGGCCTCAATCACCTTAGAGATCTTTTCCAACTGAAGGATTCTATGATCTACCTGGATACAATCGCTCCAGACCAAGATCAAGAGTTTGGCTTGTAAGAAAAAATAAGCCATCAGTTCTGAGATGATGAAACAGAAAGGCCTCTGCAGTAGCCCTTCCATCTTTTAGCCACATATGCAGCCACAGAACTGTTAAAGATCACCCCACAACTAAGGAAAAGAGGAAGGTTCAAAACTAATGCACGTTACTGCCACCAGCAAAACTACAAAGACATACATTAAAAGGCAGTGGGGAAAATCCCAATGGAAGTAATTGATGAATGGTTAAAGCAAATTGCATAGGAAGCAAGTGGTGAAAAATGCTGAAGTGTGGGAAGGGATTAGATTAAATATCCGTGCTCTGACTATGAGTACAAAAAGAGTAAGGATGGTGATTAAAGGTGCTTTTGAGGATCTGTATTTTGAGAGACGCACCATGGAAAGTAAGAAAATTAGACATTTTCCAGCTAAAAACATTGTAACTACAGTTGCTCTGCAGAGCAGTAAGGAGGAAATTAAGTAATGGCCTCAAGTCAGAAGGCTGCTAATGTTTCCTCATCTTCCCATATTGTGCAGTAACAATCCAAACTGAGATGAATCTCATGGACACAGGTCTTATCATTAAGATCCTCATCTTATGCAAATGACACCAAGCAATTACACAAACTTGCAATAATCATGCAGGAGTAAAGACAGCAATTGGAGAGACAAAAATGCAGGAGAAGAACTAAAAGATTAATTTGTATTTCTCAGGCAGCACATGCATACCTGAGGTCTTCCTCCAGAAGAGGTTTTTAAAGACATATTCCTTTGGTAATGCTCCTGTGTAGAAAATCACAGCCTCAGAGACTAAGGCATCTTCATGGAGATGCATCAGTCTGAGATACCCACAGCATTGCCCTGGGCAACTGGGTCACCTGCCCTCAGAGGAGTGAGTATCAAACAGAAGGAACCATGGATGTCTTTGGGCAAAAGCAGATGCAGAGCAGAGCCATTTTAAGATTAATAAAGAAGAAAAGGGAGAGGACTCAGGTCAAGAGAAGAAAAGGACCAAGGAGAAAATTGCAACAGCTTTAAGAAACCCTAGTCTCAGCTAACCACTCTTTCATCCAAATAATCCCTAAAAACATTAATAATTTAGACAATAGAGTCCAGTAGCCTCACCAAAACACTCAGTGGGAAAATGTTATAGGCAGATCCAGCAGAAAATCATTGCATTATTCAGGGGAAAAGATAATCTGTCAAGAGACCCAGCTTTGTTGGCAATACAGCCTCATCACAGCTGGCACAGACAAATGTGGTTTTATTTTAGCAGGAATAATAATCACAAGCCCCACCAGCGCAGCAAAGTGGCACTTCAGGTGTTTTTACGTCATTTACAGTGCTGCTTCCTGGAAATGTGCCTCCCAGTAAAACAGAGCTGCCTTATATTCCTCGGCTTTTATCTTGGGATAACTCTGACACTTCCACTACTCCCAGAAGGGAAATGTAGCTTTTCTCTCCCGTGGAGTCCACTCTCTGCTCTGCAGCTCCCTGGCACTCTCTGAGTCATCAGTATGCTTCAGAGGAAACCAGGGGGCTCAGGGTTTGGAATTTGGGATTTGAGATTTGGGTGGAAAGTGATCTCCTGGGGAGCTTTGCTGCAGGCAGGAGGGCAGAGAAAGAGTAAAAGGAAGTGAAGGACAGAGATGAAACTGACCAAATAGGTAGGGTTTTGCCCACAGATATTAAATACAATAATCCTCAAAAAATCAGCAAGACTTCTGGGCCATTATATGGCCTATGCCTTGCTAGCTTAATCCCACAATTTGAGACAGAAAACATCACATTTCCAGCTATAAAACACTTCTGCCCCATCATACCCAGCTGTGTGTAACTATGTCTTGTGCTACAGAGGCAGCTTTCAGCTTTCCATTCCCAGTGTTTACATCCCCATACATTTAGGCAGAGCAACTGTATCTTCATTCAGCTTCTGTTTGGCAAGAAAAGTCAAGCAAGACTCACACCTTTGACCTACATGTTTACTTCTTGATGGGGAATGGATGAATAAAAGGAAGGCAACACACCGAGCTCAGTGCTCAGGAGGGAAAACAAGAGGATCATTGCTGCACTGTGAAACCAGCTTCTCATTGCTGGACTTCCTCAGGTCACCCTTGCCAAGGTTGGTGTTAAGTCAGGATGATGTCAGGAGCTTCAGCAAGTCCCTTTCCCTCTCTGCATCCTCTTCCCATCCAAAGATGTGTGCGCCTGTTCCTGCTCTTCACGGAAGACACCATCCCTTATTAATCCATCTATCATTTCAATGGAGACTTCTGCTGCTCTTATCTCTTGCAGCAGAAATAAAGTCTACTTGTTGATGAGGGACCGCAATGCTGGGGTCAGGCTCTGGTAGCAGCTAATGCCACCCCACACATCCTTCTGTGAGGAAGACCAGCTTCTGGCTTTACCATTAAATCTTGGGCTTTCTCTGGAGCTCGCTCTTCGTAACACCAGAAGAACCATAGAATTGTTTGGGTTGAAAGGCACCTTTAAGATCATCTCATTCCAACCCCCTCTGCCAGGTGGGGACACCTTCCACTACACCAGGTTGCTCTAATCCCCCTGCACCTTGGACTCAAACGCTTTCAGGCGATGGGACATCCACATCTTCTCTGGGCAGCCTGTGTCAGTGCCTCACCATCCCCACAGTAACGAATTCCTTACACAACCAATATCCAGTCTAAAGCCATCCTTGTTCAGTTTAAGGATGACGTAAATCTTCTAAGCATTGCTGACAGCTCTCTGCTTGTTTCATTATGACCCCATCCTTGGGTTCACAAGGGTTCTGGTATTGTTGAGCATACATTTTGGAACATGAACAAATAGCCAATGGATCAATGTTCACTGGGACAAACTTGCTGAGATGAAATATTGGCTTCATTTGTTAAACTTTAATGATTGACCTGCCTGGCAAAGCCTAGAATGCAATAACTCCCATTTCTCTGGGAAAATTAGCTATTGGGTAATTACACTTTAGGCTCAATGAACGTTGTTTCTTTAAAAGCATTTCCTTGCCACACAGTTAAAAGTACCTGTAATTAAACCTCAGAGGAACACATCACAGATTTAAGGTCTGAGGTTTGAATGACAGCTTCCCACAGCAGCTTCTTCCCACATGGAGATGCCGGCTCATGAAGTCAGCATATGTACGTCCTTTGGGGAACTGGGCAATGAGAGGAGGCTGCAGCATAAACAGACTATCTATTAAAGCAGGAAAAGATGCATATGTCATCTTGTCTGAGATACATACTGCGCTCGGTTACCATGGCAATGGACATTACAGGTAGCTTCAAGGGAGGGGAAGAGTGATTAGCGGACAGATAAGGGGGAAGACTGTGCTGTGCCCTCTCTAGCCAGAGTATTTTCATTAAGATTACAAGAAGCAGGATCTAGATATTAGACAGTAGGTGTTTGCATTCTTGTCCTAATCTAACTTTAAAAGTATCAGTGACAAGGGCATCCCTTGCTTCCCTCAGCAGGCAATTCCACCAGATGAAAGATTTTCACAGTATCTGGCCTCCTGTTGTCTTTATTTCCCACTCTATAGGGATTAATCTTCTCAATTGACAAGCTGAAGCGTGCCAAATCAATATTTTCTTTTGAAATTTGGCTGTTCAAAGGCTAACTTCATCGAGTAATGATTTTGTGCTTTGGGCTAAAAACTTGCTTAGAAGGCTTCAGTGCACAGGTGAATTTTTCCTTTCAAAGTAAAAGAGAAAAATTTCATAATCATTTTAGCTGAGACTAGAGAAAAGTAGAAGAATAGAAAAAATGTTGCCTTTTATTGGGACTGGGGTTATTTTGGTCATTTAGCCTGGTTTGTGAACAAAATGATGCCTATGTGGTCTTTTGCCTAGCATTTAAACATCAACATTTTTAAGCATGTTGGCCACTATCATCCCACTTTCAGAAAATGGTCTTTGCCACTCTCTGAGGGTAGGAAGCTCCTACAAGTTTCATTAATATCATCAACCAGGGAAAAGGAGAATTCAAGGCAAATTAAAGGAGAATTAAATGCAAATTAATCTATCTTAATGGGTCCCTTAATGGAAAGGCAATTTCTTATTCATCCTGCAAGGCAGCAGCCAACGAATCAGCCAGGAAATACCTACTGGTCCACCAGCCAGTACTCAGGGCCCTACCAGCACAGCTGTAGGTTGCCCTTTCCTGACCAAAACTGTAGGGAACAGGGGAGAACTGCAGGATGCAAATGTTCATGGGACTAGGAAATCAGGTTGCATTGCTTATGGAGTGACAAAAGTATGTCAACAGCTTTCTCCAACAACAGCATTTAAAAAATAAAATAATCTAAATCTTGTCTATTGTTTCCTTTTTCCCCACAATTCATGTTGCTGCAGGGCTTGTTTCAGCAACCGACTTGTACCCCCACATTTAACAAGGGCCACAGGTGTTTAGTGAAACACATGATCCTCTGTAGATGTGAAGTCAATGGAGATTTAACAAATTCAAAATATTATGTGAGTTTTAGAGCTTTCTGGGATGAAATCTGGATGTTGGAGTCTTGGAGCAAAGAACTCCAAAGGTCTCTTCCACCCTAAATTTTTCTTCAAATTTGGATCTTAAGATCTGTCTCTGTAGTCTGTATGCATGGTACACAGCTCTTGCCTTAATCCCCCTTGGTTCTCACCTTGCCAATGTACGTTAGCCTTATTTTCCAGACCAGAATGCTAGAGAATTTTCAAGTTTCTGGTTTTTTTGGATAAAGGACCTCAACTCATGCTGCAATAACATTTTTGGGGATGAGATGTCCAAAGCATCTTGCAGCATCAAGTAGGGTGCACATTCCCTGAATGCACCACTCAGACTCTTTTGGTATGGATTGATGGATTAAATATGGGCCAGACAGTCTGGCTTTGACTTCAGAGATTTCCACCTTCTCAAAGGGATTCTGCTTCTATCCATTTGATATGGGAAATAGAGACAAAGAAACCTCTAAGTATTTAGGAACTAAAGATATGGAACTAAGTGAAAATCCCAACACGGTGTTAGAAAGATGCAAACACCCTTTCAATTTACAGTTACAGGTTGATTTCTTGATACCAAATTGAAACAGTTCCAAAAAACTGGGAAGAAAACCAAATATTTTTCTTTCCTTCCTTCTTTGTGTGACCTTAGGAACTTTCACGACTTCAGGTAGCATTCGACATAGCTGAGGAGGTGACCTTTCACCAACAGAATGAATTTAATCTACCAATACCATTGCAAAAACAGGTCTTGAAAGCATAAAAGAGTTTTTCCATTTGTTGGCCCCAGAGCTTAACCATGGATCATAGCAGAAAAATCTCAGGATACATTGATTTGAACCAAGCAAACCAAAATATTTATTAATTGAAGAGCTAAATATTGACTTCATGTCAAAGTAAAGTAAATATCTGCAATAAGAGTCTCAACATTTATAAAAAAGAAACAAAAATTCCAGTGAGCAGCTTGCTAGGAAACAACCACCCACTTCCAGGAGCAGCTAATACAAGCAGATGAACAAAAGCCCACACTTCCCTTGGGTGGGCTATTTAGGCTCCACAATACCTGCAAAGAAGATGCTTGGCCCCAGTGTGGGAATAAAACTATTGTAAGTGCCCAAGCCTCCTCCACTGTCCATGGAGAGACAAATCTAGTACAAGGGCATGTAGTGACAGGACAAGAGGGAATGGTTTTAAACTGAGAGTTGGTTTAGAATAGAAATTCTTTACTATGGTGAGGAACTGGCACAGGCTGCCCAGAGAAGATGTGACTGCCCCATGCCTAAAAGTGTTCAAGGAGAGGGCTAGCCTGCCTTTCTGATGTTGCATTTTAATAAAAATGCATAAAAGAAGGTCTCCTCAGCTCAAGGGAGCTGAAATCCATAGACCCCACTAGCCAAAACAGTGTCAAATCCACCAGGCTATGGAGCAGTTGGGGTGAGGGGACAGCAGGGACAGAGGATAAACAGTGAGGCAGAGGGTCTCTTCTGTATCTCTTGGTCAAGCTGAGTCACCAGACACTAAGGGGAGCAAAATTCATGTGGCCACGCAGGACGAATGGGTAAGAGGAACCTTGACCCTTGCCTCCACCAAGAGGAGCTGGCTTCTGCCTCTTTTCCCAAATATGCGTATTTTTCCTACTGGCTCTCAGTCGATCCAGATATAACCAACATTGTGAGCAAAGAGGTGACAGTTTTCCACACCAGTCCATTGGTCAATACAGACCAAGCAATTACTGGTGAGGGGGCTCACATCCACAGGACATGTCCAGTGACAAAGGGGGAGGATGGACCTACAGAAAACCCTGTAATTTTGACCAAGGCTGTACACACTAGAGTGTAATGTGTATCCAAGATTGCCACACTCCTCTGAATGAAGTAAAAACCACAGCTGCAAGTGTTTGTTTAAGTCTTGCTTGTTACAGGAGTTAAAAAAAATATCTTTACTTCTAATTCTGAGTTACTACAGGACTCCCACAAGGATGGGAAACAACAGAGCAGACAGGTGGACCTGCCTGATTCATATTTTCCCACTGGGAACTGGTGACAGTTGCTTGCTGCTATTGACAACATTTTGTGTAAACTTCTTGCAATAACTGAACTCTTCCACAAGGAAGCCTGCTGGCTGCTGCTGTGGGTTCTTCCTTCTGAGAAATCACACCAAATGCAATCCAGCTTGGACAGCTTCCTAAGCCATCTCTTCCACCTCAACCACAAAGGAGAGAGAGCATGAGCAATCCCTTGCACAGCCGCAAGGGAAGGCTCCCTCCCTCGCAGGAGTACTCTCATGTTGGGGAGAAGATCAGAGTTGGGCAATGCAAGGCACTGATCTGGCTTTGTGGCTTTTCCCAACAGTTTGGTGCATGACAACCCTCCTTTCCTGGGATTGCATAATGGGAGGAAGGGAAATGAGATCTCAGGGAGGGACTCAGAGATCATGGGGCAAAACTCCAACATTAGCTCTTCTTACTAATCCAGTTTATGTCATCCTCATTCTCACTTCTTTTCCCTGACATGTCTATTAGGATTCATTCAGGAGAAAGTCAGAGTGACTCAGATATCTTTTTTTTTTTGGCATAAGAATTGTCTGTATTCTAACAAGTCCAACCAGTCATGATGTTATCAGATGTTGAGAAACACAGAACTGAGCTGGTATCTTCTGGGAACAGAAGATCCAAGGAAGGCTCAGCATGGTACTGGAAGAACTTAACTAGGAGAAGACATCCTACAGTTCCCAGACCTGCCAGGTCTCTGCACCAGCAGTACAGGAGGGCTATTTGGAGAGAGAAAATTCAAGTTCCATTTCCATCTTTCACCCTTCCCTGGTATCCCAGGCAGTGAACTGTTTGAGACAGACAGGGAAATTTGTGCACACACAGCATGGCTGGTTTTGCCTGTGAAGGTTCAGTCCATGGGTGTACCCAATTCTGGGGAAACCCTGCTTTACAAAAGTATACTGTCTTGTGGCAAAGAAATAGAAATAGTGATGGTGGGAAATATGACTTTAAGACCTTAAATGTCCTCTAAAAATGGTGTTATCATGATAGTTAACTCTTTGGTCTGCTGAAGGGTGCTGGAGGGCCACAAAGATGCTCGGAGGGCTGGAGCACCTCTGCTCTGGAGACAGGCTGAGGGAGGTGGGCTTGCTTAACATGGAGAAGACTCCGAGGAGACCTTAGAGCACCTTCCAGTGCCTAAAGGGGCTACAAGAGAGTTGGAGAGGGACTTTTGACAAGGACTTGTAGTAACAGGACAAGGGGGAATGGCTTCAAACTGTCTGACATGGGGGGATGTTTAGACTAGAATTTAGGAAGAAATTATTGTGAGGGTGCTGAGACACCGGTACAGTTGTTGTTTGAAGTAGCTAAGAATCAGATGGATGCATAACTAATTTTGTATTAGCACCACATCACGGCTAATCCCTATCCCCAGATCACCCAGAATTGCCAGCTCTCTCCTTGTCATGACTTTGGTCAACTACATCAAACTGGGCAACTTTTTAATATATATATGTACATGCATATGTGTAATATATCTATATATGTAATATAGAGATATTATATATTAGCTGGATCTTAGCCAAAGGATTTAATTTTCAGTTTCTTCACCTTTGAACCAGCATTTTGCTTTACTAAGGCCAACACTGACATGGCAAAGGCCTAACATGAGGCATGGAAAAAATGAACAAAATGGAAAATTAAACAAAACTTTCCTTAACAAGTTCCCTGCTCAGGGCTATAAAAACCGAACAGTGTAAAGACCCTGCTGAATGGATCCTTACAAGAGACTGTTCATGTCTGGAGATACCACCGTGACATTTACATGGAAAATCACAACCCAGTTCAGGGGGTTTTCCCATGGTTTTCCCCAAAAAGCATTTGGCTGAGTTCTGAGCACACATTTCCTCTCTCTGGCTCCCTAGGGCTGCTCCTTGGCAGAGCTCTCACAGTGTGATGGTGATTCCCAAAAAGCAGCTCCTGAGACAGGGGCAGAGTGATATCCCGGATAAGCCACGCTTGGAAATGCAGAGGGTGGAGAGGAATAACTGTGACATCTTCCTGATGCCCCCAGTATTTCCTTCCCAGAGCCTTAGCCCCTCTGACCAGAGCTGTATTTGTTGGGCAGGGAGGTCACCCAGCATATCTTCATGCAGTGATGTGCTTGGAGAAAGCATCTGAGCAGAACAAAAAAACCCTTTTTCATCACTTTTTCAACAGAAAGAGATGCTAAATACAAATCTCAGCACCAGGCTTGCTTGAAGGTTGTGGTCTAAGCAAACCCTGATCATCGGTTGGAGCAAATTGGGTATTTCAATGCTACTAAAAGTAAACAACAGGAAGCCTGGTTGTCCCTTCTTAACCCAAACTTTTTAAGAAACAACCAACCACACATCTTGGGACCTGGCACAGGCCAGTAATGCACAAGGAGTGCAATATGCTGAGTATGAGAAGCTGCAGCCAGACACAGGATATGTCCTCTGTGATTTGTGGACCCTTGCAGAACGTTTTGCCTTTTTCAGTGTCACGGCACCGTGACATGAGGCACTTGAAACCCTACAATAAGCTCAGTTGGTTTGAGCTTGGTGCTAAAAATGCCAAGGTTGTGGTTTCAATCCCTGCATGGGCAATTCACCTAAAAGCTGGACTTGATGATCCTTGTGAGTCCCCTCCAGCTCAGAATATTCTGTGTATCTGTGACTTCTGATTCTCTTTCCAGTACCACCGTCATGACTCAAGCCACCACTGGGCTGCTACATCTAACAGCCAAGGAATTCTGATACAAGGCTGCTCTTTCACAGCTCCAGGCACTGCCTATCCTCCAGTGATGGGTTGAGACTCTCTGTTCCCCTAACTGTGGATTAGTATCTGGTTTTGTTTGGCTTTTTTTTTTTCTTTATTCTATTTCAGGGGTTGCGCCATACAGTTTGTAAGCCCCAGTCTCCTGCCTGCTGGCATTGCTCAAACCTTGGTGCTGCCTCGTCCTACCTGTGCCCTGGGATGCTGGAGCTGACCTTGGCTCTAAACACCTGGAAAACTGAATGACGGCAGTGTTCAGGAATAGAGCTCACGCCTGCAAATGCAGCCTTGCAGAGGTCAGGGCTGGAAACGAGGTTGTGCTGCAAGGGTAACTCCGGGGTGATCCCCAAGAGACCAAAGGAACGACAAGGAATTTTATCCAGGGGGGATGCAAAGCAGCAGGAAGGGGGGCTGTGTGTGTGCGCAAAGCCGGCTCGACACCACCCCCGGCCCTTTCCCCTGTTAAGGGGGGTCTGCCAGCTCAGGAGTGGCACAGTCTAGCACAAGTCCTGCCTCCTGCCTCCTTCCTCCTCCTCCTTCTCCTCCTCCTCCTCCTCCTCCTCCCAGATGTTCCCTTGTGTGCAGCCATCTGTTGAGCTCCCTCCTCCCTCCTCCTGCGGGGA
>NW_008238359.1:1389001-1449160 GCF_000691975.1 Corvus brachyrhynchos
CCCTCCCTGCCCCCCGCATCCCCTCCCTGACACCCACCCCTTCCTTGCGCCCTCCATCCCCTCTCTGGCCCCTGCATGCCCTTTCTGCACCCCCCCTCAAACCTTCCCCGAGTGTGCAGAAGCGTGGGGCTCATTTTTGGGGAGGGGGGAAGCTGTACCGCAATGGGCTGAGCCCTCCCTGCCGCCTCCCAGGGGATGTGCAGGGCCAGCCCCGGGGGTGCCTGCGGGGGAGCCCTCCCCAATCTCAGAGTGCGGAAACTTTTTTTGGTGTGATGAGTTTTTCCTCGCGTGGGGGCTCAGCGGCCGGGGGCCGGGGGCGCAGGGTAGGGGGAAGGACAGAGGTCTCGGGTGGAGGTAAACTACTTTTTCCCCACCTCTGTTTTTTCAAGAGAGGTAACTTTAAGATTAGGCGGGTGCGTAAGAGCCCCCAGCCCGGCTACCCTCCCGGGATGAAGCGTCTCCAGCTGACATCCCTTCTCCTTCCCCCGGTGGAATGGTGGTTTGTAGAGTGCTCGAGATTGCCACGGCTGCAGAGTAATCCGAGCAGCAGCTGGAGGCTCCGCACCGCCTCCCGTGCCCGGCTTCGGGGCTTTGATTTCACACAGGGCTCCCTGTCTCCCCTCCTCTCCCTCCTCCTCCTCCTCTCCGGGCCCTCCCCCCCACTCTCAGGAGCGAAGAGAAGCTTTTTGGTGGGTTTCTGGGGCTGGGAGGCTCGCAGGATTTTGCAGCTTACTCAAGGTAAGGGGAGAAAGGAGAAGGGGAGGGAAGGGAAGGAAAGCTTAGAGGGGACGGCTGGGTGGGGTGAAGAAACTGGAAGATGCAAGGGGGGGGGGTCCTTTCCTCCGGGTTCCATTGATAAAGGCATGGCAAAAGCTCCCTGCCTGGGAATTTCCCATCTCTAAGTGGATTAAACTGAAGGGGAAGGTGTGCTTGGGAAGGGGAGAGAGGAAGCAGAGCAAGATTTATTCATTCTCTCACTGGGGAAAAAAAAAAAAAAAGACAGAAAGAAAGAATGAAAGAAGCTGCTGGGTGTGACTTCTGAAGCAGGAGGTCAGAAAGCCCGGGGTTCCCCTGATAGTGCACACACCCTGTAAACTTTTAAGCAGCTCCCAGGAAACTTGTTATTAATGCTGCAGTCGTTAAAAGGCGCAGCCCACGGCAGATTTATTAGCTCAGTAAACCACAACACGTGCCAAGCTCTCTGGAAACAAAAGGGTCTGTCAACTTTACTCCTCTCGCTCGGGATTTGGGAAGGCTGGGAGGAGAGCGGTGGGGATGGAGCTGGTGGTGCGGATGGAGCTGGTGGTTTGTGTCGTGGGGAAGTGGCATCGCCTCCGTTAAGCGACGCTGCCCAGCACGGTTTGTGAATTCGATTCCGTGGCAGCGAAGACCTTGGAGCACGGCTGTAAGGAAAGCACAGCGAACCCTGCTGAGCTCACCGTGCTCGTCGCGGCAGTGGGACGAGCAGCCCCCGGTCTCCCGAATGGAAAGCTCTCCCCGTGTGCCTGCCATGATAAATCAGCTGCCGTTCTCCTGAATAACAGCATTCACTGAAGTTACAGTAGGAAACTTGTCTGGGTGGACACTGTGCCACTGCTCTGCGGAGGGCAGCCGGTGCCGATCGCTGGCGTTGCGCGGAAATATCGCATTGATTGCCGCTCCAAAGCTCGGCTGGCAGCATCGGGCTATTGCAGCGGCGAGGAGCCGGGCGAACACCGGGAGAAGAGGCGCCGGAGAAAGGCAGGGTTGGACCACCTCGCCGATCTCTCCGGGAATAAGAAGCACGCTGGATGTGTTAGATGCTGAAAGGACCGGAGGAAGCTGGCACGTCCCTGGGAGGATTTGCAGGCTAAACTTGGCTGGGGGCTCGCTGTCGGCAGCCAGGCGCTCACGGGCAAAGCGGGTCAGTGTGTGCCATCGCCCTGGTGCGGGGCTGGCTCTTGTCCCATCGTGACCCCAGGGAGCCAGTCCCAGTGTCTGTCCTGGAGAGGACGTGGGAGGTGCCTGCTCTCCTGCGGGTTATAAATGGCCCGACGAGGAGCTGCCACTTCCCTCCTCCAGAGGCGGTGGGTGCGCGGGGTGAGCGATGCTTGACACCGGGGTAGGCAGGAGGCTGGGTGGCAGCGCTCAGGCGGATTTTCCCTTGCGGCATCCTGGAGCAGGGCAGACGTTGCTGGTTTGTGAATGAATTCGAGCAGCTGCTGTCAGAGGCAGTAGGGAGCAATAACAAAATGCCTGAAGGGAACGAGGATGTGGCAGACATCCCAGGGGACATTAATTTCTGATGACAAGCTGGACTGGCAGGAAAGGTTGCGGGGCTGGGGTGAGGGTCTTCTGCACCCCTGTTCTTTACAACTAAGTGCAAGGAATAAACCAGCATTGAATGGGTGAGAGGAAATTGGGAGAAAAGAGAAAAAAAATGCAGAAGTTTTTAGGGGTTTTGTGGATTTTTTTTTTTTTTTTAATATAGGCAAAAGCATCCTGTGCTCCCCCAGCCACACAGTGAGCAGCAGTACGTGCCACCCCTGTGCAAGACAGAGCTGGGAATAAAAGGTGAGCCACCGTCTTCCGGAGGTTTAGAGTTTTCCCTCCATCCCTAACTGCTTTTTTTTTTTTTTTTTATCCTGTTTCAGTCTCTCCTCCTCCTCCTTCTCCTCTCTTGTTAGCTGGTTGGTGGGGAGAAGCAGAGGCTGGAGGGTGGGATGAGGCAAGGCATCCTTGTCCAGCAGCCCCCCTGACCCCTGGCACCCCCGGGCTCTGCACCGTAGCCGCAGCGCTGGCTGCCTTGGCTATCAAAAGAAACTTCCGAACACTGAGATGTTGAGGGCTGGGAAGAGATAAAGGCTGGCTTGAGCAAGCTGCTTCTTGTCCTAAAACTTGGCACCTGGACCTATTGAGGCAAATGTATGAACGGCTCAGCCATTCATTACAAAGAAATCTTGAGATTTTAATTTTTATTGCAATTTTTATATGTTTTTGGTTTTTTTGGGTTTTTTGTTTTTTTCCTGGGAGCTTCCATCTTATTCATGGTGTGCAGCAGGGGAGAAGGAAATATGTGCTCTGGGAATCACCCCAGCCTCCCTGTCTGCTTGCGGACACTGCAAGAGATTAAACCATCCTGGCTGCCTTAGCATGGGACATTCCTGAGTTGTATTAACCAGGCTGGAAATCTGTCAGAGCAGCAGCAAACTGGAAAAAAGCACTTTATCTTTACCATAGCTGACAGAGGGCCATGTGCTGTGCGTAATATCTGAGTGCCAGTGTCTGTGGGGTTTCTTTTCCTTCCCCTTTCTCCCTTCCTGATTCTTTTTTGCAGTCTGTGTCTCTGTGATGGTGACTCCTCTCCTTTCCCCTGATTCCTGCCAGCAGATCAAACCCAGGGGTGGGGAGAGAAATCACAGAATGGGTTGGGTTGGACCTTAAAGATCATCCAGTTTCAACACCCCGGCCATGGGCAGGGACACTTTCCACCAGACCAGTTTATTCAAAGCCCTGTCCAACCTGGTCTTGAACACTTTCAGGGATGGGGACTATTTTTTCAAGGAATTTTTTTTTTTTTACTTCAAATAAGATAATCTTCCTCAGGAAAAATTGAGACTCAAACTCCTATTGTGACAGATGGGTCAAACCAGACATGATTCCTCCACCCCATCAGGTCTGATGTGACACATGTGCATGGGACTTGTGTCACTTGTCTCCAAGTGGGGCAGGACATGTCCCTGACCCCAAAATTGCCTGTTTTCCTCCCATCCTTGAGAATGAGATTTCTATAGCAGTCAGCATGGTGAGGCCAAACTTCACATAGCAGGATGGAGTAGATCCTCCCTCCAAAGCACTTTAATCCCATGGCAAAAGTTCAGTTTACATACAAGGTACAGCCCCTCTGTCTATCCGGGACCAAAGCATTGCAACCTCTTGCAAGAAATCTCCAACTCAAAGAATTATAGGATAACTGAACCTGGCCAGTTTCATCCATCCTGTCCCCTCTCCCCTGGCCTGGCTGCCCATTTAGCAGAGGGCAAAGCAGGGTTGCTGTCCCTAGAGCGTCCAGGAAGGCAGGAGCTGGACATGGTGCCCAAGGACAGTGGTGACATTTGGCTGGACCAGTTATGGCAGTGGCAGAAGTGGGGACTTCTGTGTGGGGTGAGACCAGGCCACCTTGGCTTGTCCTCCCTTCCCAGTTAAACTGGTGGGACTTAAACCTGGGGATGGCAGCCCTACCCCCACACAGGAGTGAACACCTCTCGGACCTAGTGCTAGTCATCCTTAAAGTGTCAGGAGAGAAACTGAGGCACACAAATGGGGACTCATAGTACATCAGTGGTGAGAAATTGGTCCTGCTGGGGAAATGCTCTCCCAACCCACTTCAGATGATCTTTCTCCAAAATCCTGCACCAGCCAAGAGGGACTGGAGGATTCTGGGCCAAGGAGGGAGGAAAAGAGTTGAGGAGATATCACACATTGTGGGGGCAATGAAGCATCATCTCCAGTGGGAATCATGGTGGGGATGACACACTAATGGCAAACCCTTTATCAGCTCTACCTACACCCCTTCCCCCTCCCCAAATCGCCCCTTCCCAAACCTTGTAGGAGACCCAAGGTTGTAGTAAATGTCTCATGTGCTTCACTGGGGTTGGGGGCAGCTCCTGGAGCCCCAGCTGATGCTCTGCAGAGCAGTTTCACTGGCATTCATTGTTTGCAGCATCACGATGCAAGAATTTATTGGAAGGGGGGGGTGAAGAAAGGCCATGAGGGGAATGAGATGGGAGCCTCCAGCTGTGCTGTTTGCAACAATAATGGCCAGGATTGTATTTATTATCTCCTCAGCGGAGGGTCTGTAGCTGCACACTGAGAGCCACAGACGGCAAAGGGGCCTAGAGATTATTGTGCATGGAAAAAAAACCCAACCACAAAAATAAATAAAAAGCCCACAAAGAATCCCTGGGCCAGCAGGAGCAGTGCCAAGGGGCACCCAGCTTAACTCCCAGTCTCCTCTCTTTGCCCTTCCTTACTGAAGTCAGCAGCCCCGCAGGGCTGATAGGAGAAGGGAGATTGGCAGCTGCTGCCTTTCAGAGAGATAAAGCTGCATGGGGTCCTCTTAAAATCCTTCTGCCAGGGCTGGAGGTGTTTCCCAGCCAGGTTGAATTTCTTTTCCCTCTGCTTTCTCATGATATTTCCAGTGCTAGCTGAACCATGACCAAGGCATGCCACTGGAGGCAGCACTTGGACCTGATCTGCAGCCACCTCTGTTGTAATGGATTTAATTATCTTACAGGTATTTTCCAAGCTTAATGATTCTATGATTCAAGGAGAAAGAGGTGGAAAGCCATTAGAGATACAGGATGATGGGGCTGTGATGAGTTGTTTGCCCTTAGTGGGATGTGTCTCACCAGGAAGAGCAGAGGCATCACCCTGGGATGTATCATCTCCTCCATCCTCTCTTTTGCTTCCTTCTCCCTGCCTAGCTCATCTTCTCCAGGGGAACCCATCAATGTCTATTCAAGCAGCATGGTCTCTCTGCAGATCAGGCCAGCCCTCTGGGGAGATTGGAAGCAATCCAGGTCAGGGATGTGCGGTACATCCATAGGCATCACACCTTTCCCTCATTGACCAGAGAGCTGTTGGTGGGTCCTTGCAACCTGCACTTCCTTGGCATGGAACATGGTACATGCCATCCCAGGGACATGCAAGGCATGTGGCATATCCCAGCTGGGCACAGTGACATGGCTCATTAGCTCTTTTAACAGCTAAAACCAAGAAGTATCTGTCGTGGGTAGGAGGTTTCCTCTCCCCATGCTGCACCTCTTAACGTTCCTCTCTAGCATATGGTGCTCATCCTTGAGTGCATTCCTCTGGAATTATATCATGTCTCCAGGAGCTGGAGTGCAGCAAGAAAGTATCATCGTGGCAGGAGCCAGCACAGGAACCGTCTAGGGTTGGCTGTCAGGTGAGCGTCTCCAAGGGCTGAGGCTCTAGGAGAGGGTTGCTGGGATCATTTTTGCTTTCAGTAATTGACTAGTTGAGAAAGAAGGAGATTTAATCCTCCCAAGGTTAATGCTGTGATTTAGGTAAAGCCTGGGTACTTGCAGGCTCCCTTCGTGCCTCACAGTGTGTTCTTGGGCACTGGAGGTGATGGGGCAGGTAGCGTCACCCGGTCTTTCTATAGCAAAATGCATTAGGACTGGCATAAAACTCTGTGTAAACCTCTCCTTTGGCTATGAAGCACTGTGTGAAGGGCTGGTCTGTTCCCGAGTTTGTGCCAAAATAACAGAGACCTCCCATTCTGGGACATGTCGCTATGATAAAAATTCTGTCCGGGCTGAGTTTGAGATGGTTAAGAAAATATTTGTGTTCCTGGCCGAGATGAGGTCTCTGTTATACTCAGCGAGTGCCAGGATACTGAGGTCTCCTGCTCCTGGAAATGCTCACAGTTAACAAGCAGAGCTCAGAGGACGAGTAATAGGAGTTGTTAGGGGTAAAAGAATTCAGGGTGGTCATGCCAGAAGTGATTCTAAAGCAGGAGAAAGTCCTGAGCTCTTATAACCCTTGCAGGCACCTGTTTGACTGATTCCGTGCATCCAGGGCTGCTGGGAACCAGGTGTGGCTGCCAAAGCTCCCAGTTTGAGCAGTCCTGCAGCTGGAATAGCCAGGAGGCAATGGTGGGGCTGGGATGCTCAGATCCTGCCTGCTCCCAGAAAATACTGTGAATCCCTCCTGGTGCTACACCACTCCAACACCTGCCTTCCCTGCCCCCAGCCACTCAGGAGGCCTGGCAAAAAATTTCCTTTCGGGAATGCCCCCTCTGGGCACAAGCACAGCTTGACTTGAGGCTGGAGAGCAAAATTGCTTTCAAAAGCCACAGGACACTAATTCCTCCACCTGGAAATAAACTGCTATTAAGCTGACAGATTTCTGGGCTGAGCAGAGAAGAGGGAATTTTCTGCAAATCCCGATGCCACGGTGATTTAATTCCTAATTTTCCTGTGCTGGACGTGGCACCAACGTTTTCCCACTTGAGGCAAAATTCCCTGGAGTTGGGCTGCTCTTCCCTCAGAAAATGCATCTTTTCAAGGCATGAAGCTCTTGATGTGGCAGAAATTGTATTTCAGCCATGGATGTAAATGAGCTGCAAGTTACTGTATGGGCTGGCAGACCTGCCTGCACATGTTTTCTCAGATCCCAAAATACACCACCCTGCACCTTGATTTCCTTCTCCAGGGGGAATGAGGGATGCCAGAGGGGGAAGATTGCACAAGTGAAATAAACTACTAGCTGTTTAAGCACTAGGATGATAAATTATCTGTGGCCTCTTGCAAGCAGATGGGAATTGTGACATTAACAGTTGTAACAAAATTTATTTTAATAAGTCTATCCATTTCTTTATTAAATAAAGGATTTTTTTTTTTTTTTTACATTTTACATTAAAAAAATAGAGCAGAGACTTTCAGCCGAGCAAGCATTTCAGTCCCTTCTCCCAAGAAACAAGCAATAGGACAAGAGGAAACAGCCTCAAGCTGCACTAGGGGATATTTATATTGCAAATTAGGGAAAATTTCTTCACCGAAAGGGTTGTCAAGCATTGGAACAGGCTGCCCAGGGAAGTGATTGAGTCACCATCCCTGGAGATATTTAAAAGATGCGCAGCTGTGGCACTTGGGGACATGGTTTAGTGGTGGGTTTGGCAGTGCTGGGCTAACAGCTGGATTCAATGATCTTAGCGGTCTTTCCCAACCTAAATGATTCCATGTTTGAAAACAGACCCATAGTGTGGAGCTGTAGGGTTTGGAGGTGCTGGGTTCCCTCCAGATCAATCCCACATGTCTTCTCTGTGGCCCGCGTGGTGGGTTGAGGGGCTGCTTGGCTTTGCCTTTGGGGTTGTGAAATGCTTTTGATGCTTAATTTATCTTTGCCCTTGCTAATCTTATCTATCCCATCCCCTGTAACATCTACAAAAATCTCCCTAAAGGAGAGTTTTGTGGAAAGTCATTGAAGTTTTGGCTCAGCAATTTATGTCCACAGAGGAGAAAAGCCCATGGAGATAACCAAGGTCTGGGAAAAAAGTGGGATGGTGTCTTGTTTTTTCGTTCTTTGCCCCTTCTGGCTGTCTACGACCATTATTCCATGGGGTTTGATGAGATTTAAGTCTTGCAAAGACACACTTGATGCAGAGCAATGGGGTTCTTGTCCAGATCAGGAAGTAGCATCTTGTCTCTGTTTATCCAGTTTCTCCGCTGCTCACTGGTTTCCACTTGAACATTGAGCTGTTGACTTTAACTCTTTGAGTGTGACTGCCCAGCCAATTCCTTATCCACTGAGTCATCCACCCATCAAATCTATGTTTCTCCATAGAGACTACTATGTTGTGTGGATCAGTGTCAAATGCTTTGCACATGTCCAGGTAGATAATGTAAGTTGTTCTTCCCTCATCCACCAACATTGTAACTGTGTCATAGAAAGCCATGGGATTTGTCCAGCAGGATGTGCCCTTAGTGAAGTCATGTTGGCTGTCACCAATCACCTCATTATTTTCCATGTGCCTTAGCAAAGTTTCCATGAGGATCTGCTCCATGATCTTGCCAGGCAAAATAATTAAAACATAAAGGAATTCATAGCAAAACCTTTTCTTTTTTTCTTTGGCATTCCTTGCATTTCATTCTGATTTTTCTCAGGGAGCAGGAACATGGCGCAAAGCATTCAGGCACCTGCAGGATGCCTTTTCGCTCCTGCTCAAGCACTTGGTGTCTCTTTACATTGAGCCATAAGGGCTAAAGTCACCACCGCAGTGGCTGAGCTTCCCCTCATCCTAATGCTTGCATGCACTGGTGAGGGAAATAGGGTTGCAAATCCCTGTCTTCATATCCTATTGGAAAATTTGGGTTAGCTCTGCTGTTCTAAGCAGCTTTGCAGTTCCCACTGATAAAACCACCAGTGTGAAGTGAAGGGTGATAACTTATCCCCTAAAAGTGACCTGTGCAATGTCTCCTGATGGAGGCCTCCACAAAATCAAGTGCAATTTGGAAGAGCCAAGGGACTGATTCTCATCCTGCTGTCACTGACACCTGGAGTAACTCCACTGAACTCTCTCAAACCCATCTAACAAATGCAGGATCACACATAAAAACCAGATGCTTCTTGGATTCCCATTAGCTCTCCTCTCCGCAAACCCAGGAAGTCTCAAACTCTGAGTATAAAACCAGGACTGTTTGCAAAGTGCCTCCCAAACCAGCAAACAACAAAAAGCAGCAAGCAGGTCAGAAAACATTGTTCCAATTTACATCAAAATTTTTTCTGTGGGGTTTAATAATATTTATTGGGAGCTCTTTGTGGCATTTGTGTGGGGAGCCCTTCTGCAGGAAGAGGCAGTCTGAAGCAGGCGAAGCAAAAGCCTGAATGACCTTTACTTTCAATAGATTCACATGAGAATAACCAACAACAAAAAAAGAGTAACCTTGTCAGCAGCTGCCTCTTTATTATGGGAGGGGTGTGTGTCTGCAGTAAGGATTTAATGGTCTCTGGCTGTAGGCTGGTTTGAGCTAGTTTTGCTGCCTGCTCAAATTGGCATATGGGATCTGGAGACCCGACCGCGATTGCATCTGTGGCGTCATTTGGGCTCAGCCCGGGAGAGTCCACACTGGAAAAGTGTAGCTGCTGCTAGTGCTGCACTTTAGTCAGTAATTATTCTAATTTTACAGAATAATTAATGGGTGGAGAAGGTGGGGAAAGGTCTCTTATGCAATTTTGTTGTCGAGAAGCAACTCTGGAGCATTCTGGTGCTCTGGAGCTGCTGTCCCAGCTGCCACTTAGCCTCCAAGATATTTAAAGAGAGAGAGAGAGTCAATTCTCTCTCTCTTTTTTGTTTTTTTCCCCCTTCAGTCTGGAGGATTTATGGCCTTTATCATAACCTATGCACTTGTTTCACTTTCCAATAACGTTCCTTTTCCCCTGACCCCAATTAGTGCTGGCAGCCAAGTGGGCCTTGTGAGCTTTGCTGTAAAGACTTTGTTTATTTCTTCACTTGGCTGATACAAGAGACAGAAGACAATCCCAAAATTTTCCTCCTGAAATACTGTTGCTAATCCAACTCTTCTGTCCTTTGCTAGAACAACAACTCTTATTTGGGATAGGTGGACTTCAGCCCTTCCTTTTTGCCTTTTTTATTTGAAATTTGCTCTATTTTCTGCTAATCCAGAATTAGTATTGGCAAGAAACTTGGAAATTACCAGCATCTGTCCACCATGCTTTACAGATTCATGTCAAATCCAAACTGGTCTAGTTGTGGGCTGCTGTGAAAAAGGCAGACTCTGTTTTCCCCACTCCTGTGTGAGAGCTGGTAACCCTGTGGCCGGTCACCTGAGTTGGTTGGAAAACTGACCCACCAAAGGGGAAAGAGGAAGATTAGAGGGGGTTTTGTTGGATGAGTGAGCTGGTTCATCCAAGTGCACCTAGTTATTGGGTGGGGTTAGGGTTTGGAAGATGAAGCCAAGAATGGGGTGGGAAGCCGTAACCAGGGAGACTGGGCATCCTACTCTCTCATGGACAAGGGAGAGAGGGACATCTCCAGGGATGTGTCTGGTCTTAGGTTGGTTTCATCCCCTTCATGAGCAATTTCTTTCTCTTCACCCCACCATAGAGACACCCTGGTGGTTTGGGGTTTTTTTTGCACTTCCTACCCATGTACCTCAAGCTTCTTTGGGTGAATTTGCGCCTTTAGCCCCAACCCCAGCTGCATTTCAGCCTATGCTTCGTTCAGAGGCGTGTTCAGGGAGGCTGAGGGAATGAAAAGAGAAGAATGGGGCAGCTGTTTCCTGACTCCATCAAACAGCAAACTTTAAAACACCTCCCCTTGTGTTATTTCTTTAATTAGTCATTGATTTTTTGCTATGGGGAATTCCAGATTGGTGGTTGCCAGGGCAACTGGAGGTAGCCTAGGTAGCATCCTCTTAATATCAGCATTCCTGAAGAGGGGGACCAGTCCCCAAGCAATGGGCTTTCATCCATGGGGGCATGTGTCAGCTGATCTCCCTAATGAGAAAAGTCTTTAAGGAAGAGGAGTGCAGGGAGAAGTGTGAATTTGCAACGACACTGTAACAAAGCTTTCCTCTCTCCCATCTCGCTCCCTGACCACCAGCTGAGACCTGGAATTCCTCTGCAGTCTGGTTTTAATGTTGGGGGTTTTTTGGCTGGGAAATCTCAGTGCGAGTCTTCTGTGTGTGTCTTGCCACACAGCTATGCAGTGGATGAGCATAGCAGGGAGAAGGCATACGGGCATCTGCAGGCTCAAGGAGAGATGTGGGATCAGGGGAGAAGGCTGGCACTCTGCTAGGAGCTTGGTCCAACACTGGCTCCATTAACCACTACGGGGTCTCCTTAGGCTTGTCTCAGAATATTTGCCTGGCAGAAAGGATGAGCAGGATATAAAGACCAGAGCCCTGCAGTCACTACAGGCACCTGAAATGTGGGGGATGATATTGCACCCCCAGCAGCTCCTATTGCAATCAGCAGGTATAACAACCCCCTAGAGCTGCCAGACAGTCAGATCTTATACTGGGATCTCTCCACACCTCAAGAGCCATAGAAATGAAGAGGACATGGCTGAACCAGCCCCAGGGTTGGCTGCTTTCTCCCGGTGACTTTCCCCTCACTATCTTAGGTGATGGTGCCGGTGGTTTCTTGAGTGTTTTCCTAAATGAATCTCCCCAGTGCTGCAAGACGCTGACTCCTCTTCCTTTTACAAGGGGATACCTTGGCTTCCTGCCTTTATCAACAAAGCAGCTCGTGGGCAGCAATCCAAAGGCATTTTGGTGCAGTTTCAAATACACACTGTACACAGAACTGTAAATGCCTGCGGTGTGTTTCTTTTCCCATTTCAAAGAGAGCTATCGATTGCTCCACACAATGATAAAACATGCCTGTACCTGACTAAGCTCTTTGCTGATTATCTGGCAATGCAAGAGTCTCTTTCTTGGACTGGAAGGTGACCAGTAATTTTATTTCTCCCATCTTTTGTCAGAACTATTAACCAAGTGGCATGTTAGCCTATGATGCTCCGTGCTGCTCCATAAGGGAGTTTTTAACTGGTACTAATGGATGGTATCCCATCTGCAAAGCAATTGCAGAGCCAGTAAGGGACAATCTGTGGCAGTGCTGTGAGGAGGGAAGAGGCAATAGATGCTGTGCAAATACTTCAGCTGAGCTTTGTGTACTGCACTTCAGCTGTGTAATGTTTTGTCTTTGCTGCTGGCTGGAGTGATGGATGTTGCAGTGGGAGTCACTGTATCTGCCCACTTCTGGCAATCATTTTTGAGACTGACCAGGAAGGGAATTCCCATGTCAAAAGGGCACAGCTCACACAAAAGTGAGCAGCTGCATATCAAAGCCCAGCAATGGTTTTAATTCTCCTCTCAATTCATAGAATCATAGAATAGCTGGGGGTGGAATAGACCTTTTAGAGGATATCCAGTCCAACTCCTCACAATAATGAGAAACATCTTCAACTAGATCAGGTTGCTCAGACCCCCATCCAACCTGCACTTTAATGCTTCCAGGGATGGGGCATCTACCACCTCTCTGTGGAAACATGTGCCAGTGTTTTACCACCCTCATCACAAAAAACTTCTTCCTTACGTCTAGTCTAAATCACCCCTATTTTAGTTTAAAACCATTATCCCTAGTCCTATCACTACAGGCCCTATTAAAAGTCTGTTCCCAGTTATATTAGGGCTTTGGATTTTTTTCTTACTTTTGTCCAGATGACCCAGAAGGAGCCCATGAAGGTTTTAGCACTGCTCAGAAAGTAAAATTTCATGCTGGTGTGCCTTTGGACTTCCTGGTGTATGATCCAGCTCCCACCAGAGCTGAAACAGTTCTATGAGGAACTGAGCTGCATACTTGAGGGAGAAGTTGGGAGGGGATTTCCATGTTGAGACATCAAGTGGGAATAGCCACGGGGTGGAATTTGGGAGAAGAAATACCAGTAGACTGGGCTGACACCACTGTGGGTACTTCTCTGTACGTGAGACATTTCACATTTGAGGTTTTGCAGTTTTAGTTTACAAGGAGCTCCCCACTGTTTTAACTGCCCCTGGTAATAAAATAATTCAGTGCAATCCAAAAGCAGCTTCATGAAAAAAAATAATAAGAGTAGTATTTGTTTTAGGAGGGACTGCATAAGGCAGCAAGCTATATCTGTCTGCACAGAACTAGGGGGGATCAGCCTTGATGTCGTCAGGAAAGGGATATCTGGGAATGTGTCTGCAGAGAAGAGCCCTTCCCGCTGTGTCCCCTCTGCACATATATGTGTTTTCTCAGGAAACAGTTGAGATGGGCTGAGAGTAGGGCTCATCTTACCAATTTTCTGTTGTTTCTATAGAATAATGGACCCCGGAGGATTATGAGTTGGCCTTTAGCGATGGTTTAGTTGCAGGCAATTTGGCCAGAGTCCCAATCTCTGCTGTCTATTTGCAGGAGATCTGGAAGACACTGCCATACAACTCACATCAGTGATCAGGACAGTATTTTTGCAACATTTTTCCCCCTTTGCGCTTGTTTTGCTCATTGGAAGTAGTCCCCAGTCAGTGTCCTGGGAATGAGAGCAGGGCCAAGAAGACCATGCTGAGAAGGGACAGAAACTGATGACAAGGGGTGGGTGAGGGGAGATGAAGTGCGAATTTCTAGGAAATGGTCTTGGGAAGGTACAAGGGCCGTGAGGAAGGAGTCTCAGCCAGATCAAAGGGTGCGTGGGAAAGGTGATACCGCAAGGAAGTTAATGAAGTGCTTTTGAACAGTGGTGGGAAAGGTAAGAGCAGAGACCAGGGAGGCTGAGGTGGGGATGGGAGCGTTCATTTAAAGGGGATTTCTTTTACTCTTTTCTTGTTAAATGAGCAGCTGGCACGTGAATGTCTGTTTATGGCCAGCAGTGTAGCCAAGGACCAGTGCTGATGGATCTGACCAGTGCTGATGGATCTGTTTGTCAAGTTTGGTGAGATTTTCTGTTTCCAGCCTTCTGGAGACCTTGTTTGTAAGGCATGAGGAGTCATCACCCATGACTGCAATAGGAACCAGTGAGGACAGTCCTTGCTGCCTCTGTTGACCTGCAGGATGCTGACATGCTCCTATTTACCCTCTCCAGAGACACAGAGATAAAGCTTCTTTTGGCTGTCTCTTGAAACCATGCAGCTGCTGTTGCCCACTGTTGTGTGGACGAGATGTCAAGGATGTGATCTGAAGAGGTTCAGCAAAGCTGGGGGGTGCAGATCAGCTCTCTGCTTCTCTTGTGCGAGATGATGGAGGGACAGAAATGTCTTGGAGGGAGAAGGGTCAAGACCAAAGCAGTGGAGAGAACTCCTTGCTTGCTGGCATTGTTAATCAGAGAGAATACTTAATGTAATTAGCAGAGGCTCCCCAAAGACTGTAATGAAGCAAATTATCTCTCTCTACTGTGCAGAGGGCTGGGCCCACCGCAGCAAAGGCTGGGTTAGACTGAACAAGCCTTGGTTCCTCTGCTCTGCTAGGAGCTGCCACCATCACCTGATACAAATCCATGATCTTAACTACCTAAAAACTTCTAAATTTGCATCTGAAGTCCAGGCAAGGGAGATATGATGTCAATTTGGGCAATAAGGAGCTGGCCTTTTTAGCTCTTCATCCTGGGTGTTGTTTTGAGGATGCTGTTGCCTGTAGGAAATTTGAATGGAGCTTTGGTTTCTCCTCTCCCAGTAAGGTCTTTAGACACCAAAGGCTCCCACAGCCTAAATGATTTCTCCAAACTGTCAGTGCAGGGTCCTGAAGTCAGTGCTCCCAAATCTCACAGGGATGCCCTGACATGAAGGACCTCTGTGTGCTGAAGTTTGCCAGGTTGTAAAATGACTCAGCGTTTGAGCTGTCATTTAGCTTCTTCCATGGTCCGCTCAAAATCATACATGCTTGATAGATCATGCTTTAAGGTAGCCTACTGTTCTTACAGCTCATTTCCAGTTTTGTCTCCACTTGATTACATCTGTAAAGACTGCTGACCCAATTTATTTTCTCCATTAAGTTCCCACTGGGTTCATAACATGAGAGACAAAGTCTTTGGGATATCCATGCTATTTAAGGGTATGCTTAATCTCTCCCTCTGTAAAGAGAAAGGACAAGACTACATGAGTCAAACAGTAAAATATCTTTCATAAAGTAATTTCTACAGCAATTAAATCTGTTTTTCTATTGCCTTGTTTTCCAGGAGAACAATGCATTTCCTGGCCTGGTTCAATTTGCTGCTTCTCCTTCCTTGTTTTGGTACCACCAAAACCTGCTTCCCTGGCTGCCACTGCGAAGTGGAAACCTTTGGTCTCTTTGACAGCTTCAGCTTGACCAAGGTGGACTGCAGTGGAATAGGCTCACACATTGTTCCTGTCCCAATCCCTCTGGATACCTCCTACTTGGATCTATCATCAAACAAACTGGAAACAATAAATGAATCGATGCTTACTGGCCCTGGATACACCACCCTGGTGAGTCTCGACCTGAGCTACAACAAAATTGCCAAGATTTCCTCCACAACATTCTCCAGGCTTCGGTACCTGGAGTCCTTGGACCTGAGTCACAACTCTCTGGAAGTCCTTCCAGAGGACTGTTTCTCCAGTTCTCCTCTAGGTGACATAGATTTGAGCAATAACAAACTTTTGGATATAGCTGTGGACATTTTTAGTTCAAAAGGTCAAGGCAAATCCCTGAATGTGGATCTATCCAATAATATGCTCAGCACAATTACAAGGCACCATGAAAAGAGCATCCCTAACATCCAGAACTTAAATCTTTCCGGAAACAGGCTAACATCTGTACCAAACCTTCAGGGCCTTCCTCTCCGATATTTAAACCTTGATGGAAACCCTCTGGTTAAGGTTGAGAAAGGAGACTTCGCAGGGCTGAAAGACTTGATTCATTTATCCCTCAGTGGCCTGCGTGGCTTTAGAGAGTTATCTCCTCATAGCTTCAAGGAACTCCAAGCCCTCCAGGTTCTGGATTTATCCAACAATCCCAACTTGAAGTCACTGACTGCTGAAGTTATCTCTGGTCTGAACTCCCTACAAGAGCTCAACCTCTCTGGGACAGGCGTGTCATCCTTGCCAAAGACTTTGCTGAAATACCTGCCTTCCATCAAAAGCATCACCTTAGGGAAGGACATACAGTGTCTTAAGACCATCAAAGAAGGACAGTACCACCGACAAATTGGGCTGACCAAAAAAGAAGTCCTCAGTTGCCATGACAGCCATGGGTCCGTAGCAGCAGCGCCTTATGTTTTGTGATGAAAGCTGGGGAGAAGAAGGGGTGGAGCAGGGAGGGTGGAGGGGCCACGGGACTTGTACAGGTGTCGGACTGAGATGGCTTGCAGTGTGCCTTTTGTAAAACTGTCAATAATTTATATATTTGTATTTGCCAATAGTTGATTGTTTGTGGATTTTATAAACTCTCAAATCTCAGCCCGCATTATCTGCTGGCTCCAGATTTTACCCGGTGCATTGAGGTCCTCACTCATCCTGTTGGCCCAAGAGCAGCAATGCTGGACAATGTGGGGACAAGTTGCTCTGCAGGTCCCAGGGCAGAACAGTTAGTCTGGAGCAAACCCTTCATGCCTCAGATATGTTTGTAGGAGCAAAGCTACATCTCTGCAGAGCACACACCAAAATGTACCAGCTCTGTAGCTGCTTGCTTACAAACCCACGCATCATCCTTCTTTTAATTATTATTTCCCAAAATGTGCCTTCTGGATGTTGCCTTCATTAGCAGCACCCTGTTCTCTGTCATGCACTTTCAGTCTTGAGGAAACATTTCCAGACAAACCTGAATACAGGGTGCACCTAATGTGCTGGGTTTTACATGTTATTTGCATAGGTGTGCAACAAACACTGAGTAAGTCGAGAAATTTTCCCACCAATTTCTCCTTGTTTTCCCACCTTGATCCTTTTCATGTCGAATTAACTTAGGCCCAGTTTTGGCAACCTCCTGTGTTTTTAACCTCAGTGAGCCATTGGTCAGAGATGATGTGCAGCAGAGGAAGGGAAGCAGAGGGATCTGCTAACAACCACGTCTCATCCAGGAACTAGCCCTTGATGAAGGAGGTTGCAAAGGGAAGAGATCATGTAGCCTAGCTCAGAAAAAAAAAAGGAAAATAATCCCTCCTCCCTTCCTGGGGAAGCTTGGAAGGAAACTTTGACAGGGATTCTTTCTTGATGACCTTATCAAACCAAGACCCAGACCTAGAGGATATGAGAGTAAGTTGTTTCCAGGCTGACACTCCCCATCTGAACACATCTGCAGCTCATCTGGGCATATGTGAGGCAACTTCCAGTGCCAAAACACTCTTGAGAATGTGCCGGGGAAGAATTAACACTGATGCCTGTGGCCCCGGAGCACTTTGCTTATCAGAGAAAAGATCTTTGGGTTTTTTTCCAGAGTTGTGGCTTTTCTTTCACTCACACAGGTCCTGTGTTGCCAAGTGAATCTGATAAACTGAAATCTGATAAAAATCCTGGTCCCCAAAGGTTTACTCAGTTTTTTTTTTTTCCTCCACTGCTGAAATGCCTGCAAAGGGGAACCTCTCTGGACCCTCTTTTTCTCCAGTGTAGGAGGAAGTGGGAGAAGACAGCACAGCATGGCTCAATGCCATATGTGAAGCCTTCAATTTGCTTATAGGAGCAATGCAGGTGTCTGCTGAGGTCTGGTCCACATCTGGCACTCTCTGTCCGGGGGGATGGGATGTTATGGATGGGGGTCCTGCTCGAGCTGATCTGCGGTTTGGTCTCTAAACCCAGCCCTGTATCAGGGCCACCTTCAATGTTTGGTTGAGGGAGATCCATGTAAAGGTGTTGCAGATATAAACTTATCTCACAACTGTCCTTGGGAGTGTTGGGGGAAGCTCAGATTTTGCCCTCATACCCCCAAAAATCTTTGAAAGTGGAAACCCTGTTGCCCAAACCCACTGACTCCATAAAAGTCAGAGTCAACACTTAACTTCCATCTATCTCCATTTCAATCATTTGTTTGGGGACCTTAGGGTGGGATTTTTACCCCTTCCTTCAGTTTCGGGGCTTTTTCCCCTCTACTGAGCCTTTGCAATGCTTGACCAGCCTTCAAAATCACAGGAAACATGTTGATTTTCTTAAAAAGGCAATGGGGCTGCCTGTGGGCAGAGATCTGGAGGGGAACAGGAACAAACTGCACTGCAAGGCAGGGACAGTTTCTGAGGAAGGATGTGGGGGTTTTACTGGTTCTTGCCTTTTTAAGTGAATTATTTTCTGCTGGCAGAAAATGTATTTTTAAAAAAGAAATTGTTTAATTTTTTAAGTCTGTACATAGATGAAACATTAGGGTTATCACCTACTGTCAAAGTTACTGTCTTTGCAGCACTGTGGTAAATTTAAAACCCAATGTGACAATCCAGTTGAAGACTGCAAGATTTCCTTGTGTAATCTCATGCTAGCTGCTAGCTAAACTAGTCTTAGCAAAAGCTGGCAAATACTGTCGCTGTGTTTGTTTTCCTAAAGAACCTCTGCAGCATTGTAAGGCTTTGTGGTTACTCACAACATAATAAAGTGATTTGGAGGAGAATAAACCCAGATCCCCCAGATTTATTGCTTTAGTGCTGAGCAGGTGGCAGCTGTCACTGGGTCTGAAGTGCGACATAGCTTCTCTCCTTGCTCCGCTGATCTCCATCGCCCTCATGGGTGTTGCATCTCCAAACTAGGGGCAGGATTTGTCCCATGGTGCTTGGCTCACTGTGCTCTTCAGTGATGGAAAGGCTTGAGAGCTTCACTGGTTGACTTGAAGGAAATTAGGAACACATGGCAGTGAAGCAGCACAGAGTATGTAGTGCAAATTCCCTGCTCCAGGACCTGCTCAAAGCTCGCGGAGACCTCTTCATGGATTTGACCAATCTGGGAGACGGTCTGCTAATGTTGGAAGGCTGGATTTGCATCAGGGTGGGGGGAATGATGTGGAGAGAGACCACAAAACTATGGAAATGTTCAAGAACATGTAGATGTGGTGCTTAGGGATACAGTTTAATGGTGGACTTGGCAGTGCTGGATTAGTGGTGGAACTTGATGATCTTAAAGGTCTTTTCCATCCCTAAGGATTCTATGATTCTGTGGAGGTGGAAGGGAGCAAAGGGGCGCAGAAGCGATGCCGCAGCACAGAAAGCTGAACAGTGACAGACCACAGAGCTTCTGGCAGTGAGATACACATAATCCAGTCTCAGCACACTCCTTTGCAGAGCTGGGGCCGCTGCACAGAGGGCTGAGACCATGCAGAGCCATTGCACCTAAAGAATAAACAGAAACCTCTCCGGAGGGGTCTTCCTGCTCTTAAATAACGTATTTGATTCTAAATGCTTCTTGGTGCTGTGTGTAAAGGTGGTGCAATTAGAGAACCGCTGAGGAAACTGCCTCTGGGAAGCTGCAGTGTTCCTGTTCCTCCCAAGCCTGAAGGAACAACTGCATCTTCCATCCAGGCAGGCAGACTTGCAGGCTGCCCAGAAGGAACTGTTGGTTCTTTATCTGTTTCCCTGAACTGCCCTGTCCTTCAGGATGGCGCACAAGGTAGTCAGACAATAGCCTGGGGTGTGAGATCACCAGAGAAGGCCAAATCTTGCTCACACGACTATTATGGACTGTAAGGGAAAAGCCACCACCAGCCGTTATAGATGACTGCTCCTCTGGTATCCACCACATGGCTGTGACCATGAAGCTACACCACCACACTCCTTTGGGATGGAATCACTTCTGCCCTGGGGTGTGGGCTCAGTCAAAGCGGTGGAGAATGTCCTCCTCTCCTGGGGAAGGACACTGTCCTGGGACCCATGGGTCTGAAGCTGTATGCTCCCACTTCCTTGTGAATGCCCCACATATGTGATGCTCCAGCACTGTGTTAGACCTTGTCCCTGCCAGTACTCCTTTGCCCCTTTGCCTTAACATCTTATTTTGCTACTGATTTTTATTCATTATTTAATTAATGACTTATTTCAATTATTGTTAATTAAAATATTGCTTCGATTATTATTTCTTATTTAAACAGCCTTTCCAAAGTCCTCTGAATGGGAAGAAACAGGCAAGCCTCTACCAGCAACAGGAGCCCCCACATCCATCCCACGTGTGTTCCCTCTGCACCAGTGGGGCACGAACACCTGAAACAGCACTGATGTCCCCACAGAGGAGGAAGGGCACATGGGGGCTTCAGGCTTGGATAAGTTGAGGAGGCCCTCATTCAAGCTTTCAGTCAGCTTGATAACACAGTGTAATGGATGCCTGGTGTCAGGCATCAACAGTCACCCATGCCAGGAAAGCCAGCCAGGTTGGTTAGCTGCAAGCTTTGGCTGTCTCCACAAACACCTCAGCTCTGCAGCCAGATATGTTTGCCCTGGCAAGCAAGATGGGCGTTTTAATTAGAGGCTCAACATTTTTAGAAGCAGGAAAACCTCAGCAGAGGCTCAGCAATAAGGCTAGGCTGGGTTAGGGAGGAGGAAGAAGTGACTGAGCTGGCGTTTGCTTGTGGTGTTCTGTCTGCTGGAGAGTTATCAGCATCTTGCCCCTCCTTTCCAGTGCGTGAGGAAAGAGAGTGAGGGTCACTTCCCCCTATCTGCCTTGTGCCCAGGGCAGCACAGGACAGCAATTCTTCTCTTTATTAGAAAATAAGCACCTCTCAGTACCCAAAAACTCTCATTTTCTTCTCATCAGTCTGCTGGAGCCGTTTCTCCTGGCTGTCAGCTGTCAGCCCACAGAAGTCCCTTGCTGACTGATTATGTGACTGACTTCGTAACAGCAGTAAGTGCTGTCCCTTTTAAAAATAGCTGTTCCTCTGTACATTTTCCATTTTGCAGAAGGTTTTTATTTCCAGCACGTTTGTTTCACACAACCCTGGCTTGGTCAGGCGGGAAAGCACGGATGCACTCTTGCCATGCCAGAAAATAATGCTGCATGGCTGGGCATAATCCTTCTGCCTACCCTGGGATCTGCCTCCTAGGAAAGTTTTGGGGCAACAATACACTCTGATCCATGCATGTTTATAGAGTATTATTCCTGCTTCATCACCCCGCGATTTCTTCTTCCTTCCCTTTTTGAGTGGACAAGCAGACCTGGGAACCTGATTAAAAGATGGAAAATTGGAGCTGAAACTAGGCCATCAGATAAATCCTTTCCTGTAATAAGCAGGGAGGTAGAGTACCAGCCCTTAACCACAGCCTTTGTCTCCCAGCATTTGTATGCCTGTGTGCACCCATCCTCAGCGCCAAAACAAACCCACCCCCCCCTCCTGCCCCATCCCCACCCCTGCACTCACCGCCTTTCATTAATGGGATTAAAATAAAAGTGGTTCATGCTGCCACAGAGAAACACCCTGGAGAAAGCAGCAGCCCGCAGTGCCAGGCGCTGTGCATCCCTCCGAAAAGCCCTGCCAGATGCAAAGAGGTTTGGGCAGGGGAATGCGCTGCCACCCTGCCCAGCTCCACCCATTCCAGTGGTCCAGCCTCCACTCTGGGTGCACTGCAGAAGGGTTAATCAGCCTGAAAAAAATCCTGGTAACTTTCCCACCACTGTGGAGATGTCCTTTAACCCCCGCTGCTGCCTGTCTGGACCTCTGCGCCGCATGCTCCCCTCCCTCCTCTTCCTCGTTAGCAGTGGAAGTGTCACAGCACTCGCTGATAATTGACTGGGCCCGTGCTGGGAATTTGAACCTACATTTCAAAGAGATTGTTAACGTCCTTTTCCAGCTCTTTGAACTGTTTTGCTTTATTGTAGGTTAAAGGAAACACACAGCTTCTTCCTCCCAGAGCCTCTTTTGATGGGAGTGCGGCCCATCAGAGCTGGTGGGTTTTTACCAGCAATGATGTTTGTAGCATGGTGCTGCTAAGTGGCATGTGATGATGCATTTTGGGGCAATCAAGCTGCCCCATGAATTCAGAGGGGATTAAACACAAAGAAATGGTCCAAAGTTGGCCAAGGGACTGGCAGAAGTACATGACATCACTGTCCTGACATGACATGGGGGGGTTTCAGCCAATGGAGAACATATGAAGGGCCACAGGTTATGGGTTTCTCACCCAGAAACTGGGTTCAAGCCCCTCTACCATGCTGGACTTTCTGGGTGGGCTTGAATACACGAATGACAATTTTTATGAAGTGTGTTTGAATGGGTGGTTTAAGTCACCCTGTGACCGCAGGGCAGTAGAAAGAGGTTGTCCTGACTTTCCTCTACATTACATGAAAGCCAGAACTTGTGTTGCCCTACAAAGTATCAAAGAAAGACCAGAGACCACCAGTTTTCAGACAGATCAGTGAGCTAAACCATCCCATCAGGCCATGCAGCCACTAAAAAAAATGCACAGCTGGACGAGGATGGTTGCCTGCAAAATGAGCACTCCAAGTCCCTCTTCCCAATAGTATCTGGACTCTAAGAGTGATGGCTGCATCCATCTTAGGTTCAAAACCAGTGTTCTGAAGGCTCCCAAGTACCTCCGAGCATCTTGCCTACTTACAGCCTACAGCTTGGCCCTGGCTGGTCTGCTGTGAAGATAAATGTGTGTAGGACTGTGACGTGTTGGACTATTAGGTTAGACAATGTCCTGAAACACAAGCTCTGTCTCACCAGACCTGTCACCTGCATTCGTAGCTCTCCACTGACCATGGGGGTCATCCTTAGGCCTGTGGTAATTCTCTGACCTGTTAATCTGCTGTGTCTGTCAAAGGTAAGAAACTCCTGAAGAGGCTGTAGCTCTTCATGTGAGATTCACTGAGGGAAACAGCTTCTGGTTTGGTCCTTACCTGCAGTCGCCTTTGCAGGAACACAGGGGGCAAGGTTTTCCCCTGTCTTGCTCCTAATCCTAATCACTAGTGTAAAAATCCTTCATTTTCCCCAGAAGTATTCATTCACAGAAATTTTCTCATTTAAATTTTTAATGAAGTGATTGTTTGCCTTCAAAAATCCCACACACAACAGCTGCCTGCTTGTCAGAGTGCCATCTGGGACCTGCATCCCAGAGACTGCAGAGGTGAAAATCCTCTTGAATAAACAGGAAAGGGGGAGGGCATGGAACATACACCTATGATATCCCATGAGAAATGCCTGGATAACCCATGGTGGCAATCATGTCACAATGCTATTTTTACCACTGTTTGTTAAATGTCCTGTGGCAGCATCCTCAGCCTCCCAAGGCAAACACTACTCTATGTCTAAATTGGAAAGGATCCTGCCTCAGGGATCCTGCAAACGATATCCAAAAATGGATACTCTCACAGAAAATATGAGATGATTAAGACAGTGTTTCAGTTAGTTTCCCCAAAACTCATCACAGCGTCGTACTTTTCCCTTGGTCATTTTAGGAACTCACTGTGACTCCATCAGGTCCCTATCTACTTGCCATAAGACTGCCCTAATGGTGTGTCAAGCCTTTTGAGAAGTCCAGTGGGCTTCTGCCTTTGGAATTTATTTCCCAGCTGGGTTTGAATTCCCCAGTGAGACATCTTTTCAGCCATTCCCCATAAGAATATTCTTGTCTCTACTTTTGCTCCTCAGCTACTCAGAAAGTAGAAATATACATTCACACGCAAGCAGGCCAGTCTCTGATCCACAGAAAAAGTGAAGACACTTGGTGATGCCACGGACAGAGGTGCTGTTCTGGGAAAGAACACTACGAGGCTCACAATGGGTTTGGGGTTCACTGTTTTGTGGGAAAAGTAGTGGTTTTCTGAGGCAACTCTGCAAATATGATTTTCTGAGTTTCAGCACCCCAGAAAAGCACTGGTAGAGTCATAAAATCATAGAGTGATTAGAGTTGGAAGGGGCCTTAAAGATCAACTAATCCCAACTCCCCTGCCATGGGCAGGGACACCTTCCATTAGACCAGGGTACTCAGAGCCCCATCCAGCCTGGTCTTGATCATTTCCAGGGATGGGATGTCCACAACTTCTCAGGGCATCCTGTCCCAGTGCCTCACACCCTCACAGCTTCCCTCTTCTGAAGCTAAAAGTCAGAGCTAAGAAAAATGCATTTTTCCAGTAACTCAAAGCAGAATGGAAGCCCCACATCTGGCAGGGATCCTAGTGTCATCAAGGGAATACTGAAATCACTGTAACAGCCCCAGCAGCATAATGGGAGTGAGGTGGCAATTCCTTTCTTTTCTCTCTGCAAGCCACAGCAGAGGAGAGAGTCCCCAGGACAATCCTCATGTCAGGCATGGCCCCATTTCAGTACCACAGATCCCTGTATTACCTGCTGCAGAAGAGAAGTTAGTAGCCCAGTCTGAAGCATCAGTTTTACATGGCGGAGCAGCTATGCAGTTTCCAGCAGAGCTCTGGAGCCAGCCAAGCACCATTAGCCTAGTTTTTCAGCCAAGCAAGGAAGTCCTGGCTCCTGGCAGGCTTATTAGCTTTGGCACCGAGCTCCTCTGACACCCAGCCAAGGCATTCTGGCTGCAGCTGGACCTGCCTGGCTTCTGTCCCACAAGCTTGGGTCTCTCCTCATCACACCTCCCTACACTCTTGGTTCAGCTTGAGAAGCACAAGACTGTGTGCCTGACCACCTGAGCCATGGGGATGGCTAGAGACTTGGGATTAGAGAGGCTGTTCAGACTCCAAACCTCTCGTATATCCAAAGATCCCTAAGGTTCAAACACTTCCTAGCAAAATACTTGGTTTTTCAGGAGCAGAGATTTTCCTTCCATCTTACAAAGGTGGTACTGAGCATAAGCAGGGATGAACAATTTGTTATATTTGCTGTTATCACTTATCTTCCCTCCTTCAAACTCTCAAGATATGTTTGAAAGCCTAAATAAAAGCTGCATGGCTCTTCCCAGGGATTGAACTAATCTCAGAAGCAGTCAGAAGAAAGGACAAAATCCCTGAAGCTGACAGGTTCTAGAGATCCACTATATACTAGATCTTCCCTGATGATTGTGAAACTACACTCGGTATCAAATCATAGAACGGTAGAATGGTTTGGAAGGGACTTCAGAGACCATCCAGTTCCAACCCCCCTGCCATGGGCAGGAACACCTTCCACTAGACCAGGTTGCTCACAGCCCCGTTCAGCCTGGCCTTGAACATTTCCAGGGATGAGGCATACACAGTTTCTCCAGGCAACCTGTGCTACTGCCTCAGCACTTTTATAACAAACAAATGTTTCCTTATGTCTAATCTAAATCCACACCCCAACCTCTAATCTGAATGTTCCCTAGCCTCAGCCTGAGCAGGTGACTCCTCATCTTTACCCCCGCAGATGTGGTAGCGAAGTCACAAAATTAATGACTGACAGGGAACGATGCTGAGTATCAGCTATGTGGGAATTGCTGAGCCCCTGCTGAAGGCTGGTTCCCTCATTAACCACCTTAGGCACAGCTTGGGATGCAGCAGATAGAGTTTTTATCAGCTTTGCAGAAATTAACTGGGGGATCTGCTCTTCTCCCAGGTGCCTGCTACATGCTGCAGGTAAAACAGGGAGCAGACAGCATGCACAGAAAACAAAGGGTATGCTCTGTTCCAAGGAGATAAGAACAGAAATTGCCCCATGACGGTGACCTTGGTCACAAATTGCCCCATCATCAGGTAAATAGTGCTGGCAAGAGACAGAGCTTCCTCTAGCCCTAGTCAGCATCTCCCTGTATTGGGACAGGCAGAAGTGAGATTCAGGAGGGAATGGGGCTCTGGTTAGGGTGGCAGCCTCTGGATTGATCCCCTTCACAACCATGGCAGTAAAAGTGGTGCTGCCAACACACCAAACTGCTAAGAGGGATGTCAGGGTGACACAGGTTGTCACTGCCTGTTCAGAAGTTGCATGCATTCGAGGGGAAAAAGAAATTATTAGATACCACTTCTTTTCATAAATAGTGAGACTTCTTCTGTCCTTGAGATGACTTTGTTAGGAAACCATGACACTGCACCTCCTCGTGGTGGTGGGTGCCACTTTTCTGCCAGGAGGAGGGTGCAATGTTAGCATCATCAGGAATGCAAGTCATTGCAAAATACAAAGCATGGAAAGTCTCCAGGCATTCCCGAAGCCAAAGCCTGGAGATCTCATATGAGTGTTTGCACATCACTTGGTCAGGCAGTGCCTGTCAATTTCCTGTAATATCTATATTAATAGGAGTCAGCCAGACCTCCAGAGAAGTAGCATAGCCACCAAATTCATCCATGCAAAGATATGGCACTGCACCAGAGAAGAACACATCTACCAGAGCTAAAGGCAATGGCACTCGGAAATGAAGGGGATCACCCACATTCTTTCCACCCCAAAGATAGGCAAAAGCACTTTCCTTCTGATCTACCTTGTCCAAGGAGGACTGATTTTTCTGGGGACAGGGAATGAGTTGCAATTAAGATTCAGCCTTTGCCTTAAGTTAACTTCTTTCTGGCATGAAAGTTTAGGTGAGCATGCGTTTCAAACCAAGTTAGATGTTCAGCTCATTCGGTAGATCCTTGATGGGCCAAGGCAGTCTGGCTCAGGCTCTGAAATCTCCAGGCCTGAGGTTCACAGGCATCTTTTTAAACATTTCATACATACAGAGGGACTGTAAATTCAGGATTAGGCTGACCACAGGATGCACTCAGCAGGATCACAGCCAGTCACTTGGAAATCCCTGACAGAGCTCTCTGGTCCCTGTTTGGAAGAAGGCAGCATGGCAAGGTGGATGGAGCTGAGAGCTAACCATCTGCAGCAAGGGGGAATCGTCTGCTGTAATGGCATCTGTCAGATCAATAGGCCTGGACAACTCACTGCCAGGAGCCATCAAGAGATGACCTGAAGAGTCATCTACATGGAATCTAACAAGTCTTGGGGAACCGCAGGGAAAAGGAATGGGCTGGCACAGGGCTTAGATCATGGCAATATTGGCAGAGTAGAAGGGAACAACCAGAAGGGTGAGCACCATCCGTTCTTAGCAAAACAACAGAGCAGTTAATTTGGGATTTCATCAGTGAGCTTGCAATCTGGACATATGTCTATAAACAGTCGGGTGGCAGAGCAGGAAACCTTCATCAGCATTCATCACACTTCAGCCCCTGAGCTTCTGCTGATAAAGGCAGCTGTGGCAGTGTCATACCTTGCTGTTCCTCCAAGGTATTCTGCTTTTTTCTTCTAAACTACATTTGATGAGATTACCAGAACATGCATTAAATGGTGTCAGAACTGGCCCCTTGACAGATCTCGAAACATGTCTGTAATGGGATGGGGTTGTAAACCTTTTCTTTACAGAGAAGGCAAAAAGTGGACAGCCATGGAGAAGCAGACAGGAGCAAGTCCAGGCATGGAGGATTAAAGGGTTCAAAGCCCAGATGCAGGCTCAGGAAGATGGACTGGGAAGGAGGCACTGGAAGGAGGTGCAGAAAGATTTTAAGGGGACTGAGAAGCAGATGGGGTTTGCAGGAGCAGTTCAAAAGTCTCTGGGTTGGGAAGTGTACTGGGCTGATATATAGGTACATCCACAGAAGGAGAGAGAGTCAATGAGGTGTCAGTCTGGGAGACAAATACCCTGACAGAAGCTATTTCACCCCTAAAGAGTGAGAGGCTGCCTTGAACTGCAGTGAGCTGGGGATGGGTGAGTGCCAGCCAAGCTGATGTGTCAGAAGAGGCTGACAAAGATCTTGGAGTATCCAAAACAAAGAAAGGTCTCACAGAAAGGACTCCTTGTTGCCTTAGTAGACAGCAGGCAAGGGCTGCTGGGACGTGATGGGTCAATTCTGCTGGCCACACACCAGGGGCTGGGGAACTCACAGAGGGCCAGAGATTAGCTGCACACATGTCAACATAAAGGTTTAGGAACATAACCTTATTCATCAAAGAGAAGGCTGAAAGGGATCACTGCATATGAGTATTTACTTAGGGAAAAGCTGTCTGATAGTGAGGCAGAGAAGGGGAGGTTCTTCAGCCAGGCTGATAATGGGAACAAGACATGATAGGTGGAAGATAGAAGTAGATTAATTCAGTCTTTGAAGTGGACACCAACTCACTGCTATGAAGGTAATTAAATATTGGAAAAGCTTATCAGGGAGGCTGCCAAGTCACCAGGGCTTCGGATGTTGAAATAAAGATTAGATATCTACAAAAGGAGATGCTCTAATCCAATTTCTGGGAAAAGTCTATTTTTCTGTATACATAAGGTCAGATAAGATGATCCTTGTGGTGCCTTTTGACAGTGCAGTCTGTGAATTCAGGAAGCATAAATTCCCCTGTGTAAGGAACCATCTTCATCTGGTACATGACGTGTTAGGCAAATCAAGGGGAAATACATAACACAGGCTGAGATCCCAGCTCATAAAGCCAAGAGCATACAGCCAACACTGGGAAGAGAGCTCAGAAATTCCTGGCTCTTTTCCTATTAGCCTACTGGAAGACAGATAAGCCTCCACATTTCTTCAAACCTCACATGAATTACAGAACTACTTAGAAGGGGTTGGTTTTCCCTGGTATATATATTGCAACAGCAACAAAGAGATGCAGTCTGACTGTGCTGAATTGATAAAAGCTGGAAAGGGCCCTCTACCCCAACAAAATCTGAAATCTTGCTGAGGATATGAGCAAGAAACGACTCACCTGCTACTTGGCAGGGACAGCATGCAAATGTAGTCCTCCAACAACTCAGTGGCAAAATGTGCCAGAGGGAGAAACTCTTGAAAGTGTGTGTGTTTGTTCCGTCTAACTTTGAAGGGAGTCAGGAGTGGTTGGCACACAGGGTGACATTAACACGTGAGACCATGAAAGCCAGGTGAGATGAACTCCAAAGAGCCAGAGGAGGCCCAGACTGAAGCAGTCACAGCAGACAGATATTTTTCTAAGGCAAAGGGCTCTCTCTGACTATTTCTCAGCAGTGAAAATGGATTTTCCACATAATCCATCTAGAGTAATCTACAACTTCATCTAACAAGAAAAGAAAATTTAAGAGAGGCTGAAACTGCCTGTAAACACAGGTTGCTGTGTGGTCTTCTACACTGTCTGACTGGAGAGGATGCTAAAAAATCCCAATTCAGCAGTGTCACAGATGAGGTGTGGTAGCCAGAAGTCCAGACTGGTGATTTTCCTTTTTTTTGTTTCTTTTAATTATATATCTCTGAGAGGAAAATTTTAAAAAGGAGGGGAAGGTAAAGTTAAGACATGCTAAACAATGCAAAATAATGTCAAAATTTTCATTATGGACAGAAAGTGAATACCAAGCATTAAGCCACAATGAAGTTACTTTCAGTGGTTTCTATTATTTGGTAGATTTTTTTAAGCATCTCCCTGAAACCCCCTTGGAAGACCCCTCTTGCTTCAAACAGAAGGGAATTTTTTTTTATCATTTTGATATCAGTCAGTGAAGCACAAAATCCAATTTCAGTTCAGGTCTCTCAGACAGCCCTGGGCACTGGTGATGCAGAGGCCTCTGTGCAAGCAGGAGCAGAGAGTGGATGGAGCCATCCTAGTGAACACACACACTCTTACACACTGCAGGAGTGGGTTTGCAAAGTCAAATCATGCAGGGTTTCAACCTTTCCCTCCTCTTCTGCTGTCTCAGGTCCCTGTTCCCAACAGGAAGAGGATTCTTTTTAGCCTCTTCTGCATGATTCCACACAGATCTTTCTCCCATGGGCTGAACTGACTGCAAGGTGACCCTTCTGCCAGTGGGGCCTCATCCAGCTGCCATGGATGGAACTCTGCAGTGACAGGACAAAAGGGATCCTGCAATTGTCAGGGGCTGACCCTTACCGATCGACAGGGGTGGGCCTAGTGGGAGTGAAGGACAAATAAGAACATGTATTGGCCCGATCAAAAGACCCCTCTGCCCACCCAGGAAATGCCCAAGAGGGTAAGTGCTGCTCCCCAGAGTGATTTCCTTGACTCTGGACACAGCCCTGGATTCTCAAGAGGCTTCTAAGCTGGGGCTGGTTTCTAACAGGCCCCAGTGGATTTAACTTCATGAAGCTGACCAGTTTCCCATGGAATTTATGTGACTTTGTCACACTGCCATGGTTCTTCAGCAAGGAATTACTCATTGCATGAAGAACAACCTGTGTGTGAGAGAGAGAAGTAATGAGGAGACAGGAGAGAGAAAGAGAGAGAAAGAGAGAGAAAGAGAGAGAAAGAGAGAGAAAGAGAGAGAAAGAGAGAGAAAGAGAGAGAAAGAGAGAGAAAGAAAAGACTAAAGCGCGGCCCTGTCACTCCCTCTCTGTCCAGGGCTTTCTGCCACAGCAGAGATGGAATTACAGTGCTGGAGGAAACTCAATGAAATAATGATTACCCTTTGGATTTAATTAGCACAGAGCTGAGGCGGTGTTGAACAAGCATGTCTGTACATCAAAACATTCCTTGTGGCGCTGGGGAGCTCAGACCCAAACCGCTCATGCCTGCCAGGCTCAAACCAGGAATGGAGGGCAGAGACCTGGCTGTTTGTTCCCTGCCCATGATGCCAAGCCAGTCCAGGGCACATGCCTCGCCAAGGACATGGGGTCAGGGATGGCCCTTTCAGCCATCAGATGGGTCTGTGGCTGGAGGGCCAATCTGATCCTCCAGGAGCACTTTGTCATGCTGTGCGCTGCACAAACTTACTGAGGGTGCCATCCCCCCTCCCAAAAGACTGGGTGGTGCTGAAGGGAAGACCATCTCATCATGGAGCTTCATGTCCCCTATCCTTCAAGGTACATCTCCCACAGAGAGATAAATTCCACCCCCCATGCAAAAAAGCTGCCTGTTATTGACACGTCACAGGGAATTAGGATGAAGAATGGAAGCATTTCCATGCCTGAGACATGGGAGAACCATCCCTGAGACATCCAGCCTTCTCCAGCAGCCAGGTGGGGACAGGACAAAGGGAGTGGGAGGACTGGGAGAAAGCCTCAGACATGGAGCAGGGCTGTAATGGAGGCTCAGGAGGCAACTACAAACTCACCTCCTGTCCAAGCGTCCCTCTATGATTTGATTCCAAGAAAAACACTTCTAGGAAAGCTGATTTCCCTCTTCCTTTGGCCACAGGCTTTGTTTCGGGTGCAGGACAAAACCTCAAGTGAATGGTGCTCAGGGAGGCTGGGAAACCCAGCAGGACCAGGAAGTTCACAAAAGCTGTTATCCCCAGGTGCTTGATATCCCATGTTTTCCATGCCAGTATCTTCCTTTTCCCACTGGGGAAACTAAGGCAGAAAGCACAGAGCTGGGATCATCATGCACCCATAAGACTTCCCACTACACCAAACAGCAGCAGGAATAAGATCCTGCCTGTCCATTCACAATGGACACCTTGCAAGACCAACCCTGCAATTATAGGGGCCAGTAACAGAAAGATGTTGGAGGTGAGTAAATTAAGGCAGAATTGATTCACTTACAGACAGAAAACAGGCACTCAGAAGGAATGGCAGGTCTTGGGTTTCTCTGCAAGGTTGCTGAGACCAAGAAGGGAAACACAGCTCTTTTAATTTTAATTAACTCTTAACTGCAGCTCAGCAGTGACATGTGAGCAGCACTTGGCCACTTCTATCCTGATTTTCTGTCCAGTCCCTGCATCATAGAATCACAGAATCATAGAATGGTTTGGCTTGGAATGGACCTTAAAGATCATCTGGTTCCAACACCTCTGTCATGCGCAAGGACACTTTCCACTAGACCAGGTCACTCAGGGCCTCATTCAGCCTGGCCTTGAACACTTCCAGGGATGGGGTTTCCATAGCTTCTCTGGGCACCTTCCCCTTCCTTTTTATTACAGCTACATTTACCCTGCATGTGTTTGACTTTAATCGTGCAGGTATTTGTGATGATTTGGGCAGCAGTGTGCAAGCACCATCCCCTAAATCTGAAAGTTCCCTGCTCATTCTTCCATCACCTGAACATATTTGTTAACAGCTTGGCAAGGTAATCACAGTATAAATTATGCTGCTTAGCTACATGTGCAGCCCTTGAGATCCTCACACCATGATCACAACACCAGACAAAATCCACAGGATGCTGACGCTACTTCTTCATCCCTCTTACCGCAAGGATTTTCCTGGGATACACAGAAAAGGAATTAGGTGGTTCCCACAGCTGGTTACAGGGGCTTACAGTAACAAGATGCACACTCTATTAGGTCTAAATGAGTAACATTGTTGGCTACAGGGTCTGCTGAGTGCTGGCAGCTGATCTCAGATGGTGTGTAGCTGTGGTCTTAGGAAAGACCATTTAAAAAAGTGTGAAAAAAAATTACAGCTAATTGCATTGTCACAACACTAGCACTGTAGTTTCCAAACACATAAAACTAAAGGCTATTGTCACTTCTGGCAGCATCCAGCATCATCAGACAGGGCTGAAATTTCCAAATTTTCCCATTTAATGGGTCTCTATGGAGTGTTTTTCATAGCCTGCCCAAGCATGACTCTTCTGCTGGCTTGAAATAGCCAGGGGCCAAGAGTGATTTCTTGGGGTTTTTTTCCAGGGAAGATATGCAGCCTTACCAGAGGGAAGACAGCCACACTCAGGTCCAGGGAGATTAAATGAGCCAAAATTACTGACTTTTTGGTGGGTGGGAAACTAACAGATTAAGGAACTCACTCCATTGTCCTCTCACCTGCATGTCTGAGAGTTGAGCCAGTCTGTATTAAGCCCTTCTCTATACAGATGATTTTTGCTCTGTCCCATGGTCTGTAAGCAGAGGACTTGGATCTGGAGCTGTTTCTCTTCTTTCAGCCAAGAGAAGGATTTTATTCCTTTAAAACAAACAGCTGACTGCCTTATTTTTCAGCTTGCCATGCTGCCCACTTTTATAATAAATAGGATTCCACCCTGGACAAGGGGGGATCTCAATATGCCACTCCTAGTCAGAAATGTGTTCAGGAGAAAAGAGGAGGGATTAACGTCCTCATAAATCATTTGCAATGAAACGGGTGGGGAGGCTAATGATTTTAAATGGGTACTTTGGCAATTCCTTTAATGAGAAGGAGGAGATAATTACATTGACCTTGAAGATCACATTATTCTCCTTGAGCCAGAGGAAAGAAGATATGAAGGATTGCCTCAGTTCTTGCTAAGCACGGGTTGAAGTTACTGAAGACTGACATGGTCAATAGCTAAATAGGTATTTAATCATAGCTAATATCTAAATGAGGCATTTGCTGTGTTGTCTGATTCATTTGTTACCTCCTAAGTGAAACATGGAGTCATAGAATATGATGAGTTAGAAGGGACCCACAAGGATCATCAAGTCCAACTCCTGGCCCTGCACAGGACACCCCCAGAATCACACCATGTGCCTGAGAGCATTGTCCAAACACTTCTTGAACTCTGGCAGGAAAGTACTTGTTCTTGTGCCTAGTTTTCTTTGTCTTTTAATTTTGGATCGGTTAAGGCCCTTGGGTTTGATTACCATTCCTTCTTGTGGAGGCAAATGCAGTGGATTGGAGGTAGGGATCTGAGTTGTCTTTGCACCCAGAATTCTGTCCAGGAGCCTGGGCCTTAGTGAGATCTGCACAATGCAGAGCCACAGGAGTTATGCCCTCAAACCAAGATGGTCCTAGAAAGCAGCCTTCTGTATTTTCCCAATGGAGCAAACTAGAGAAGTCCTCAAGGTTCACCTCTGAGCCTGATGCAATGCCTCATGTAATCCCAAAGCTGAGTTATGCTGAGCAGAAATCTTTCTGATTTAGAGCCACTCTTAGTTATTTGAGAAGACATCCTGCTATGACTGTTGAGGGTCTCTATATCATGAGAGAGCTGAACATGTTGGACCAAAAAACAGAGACAGCTCAGGAGCTGGGACAAGAGGCAGGGGCAGAAGGCAAGGATTTGTTTTATCCTATGTAGGTATCCCCATTCAAGCTGGCAGCCCACACTCAAGGGAGGGGACTGCTCTGTATGAATTAGTTCATCCAGGGTTGAAGATCTGAAGTGGGGGGATCATACCAGAGAAGTACTTCTTTCCCTCCTCTGACTATTAAGGAAAGCCATGGTGTCCAGCTCCATGATGATCCAGAGAGAAGAATCAAGTCCCACCATGGGGCTGTTCAGAGAAACAATTTCTTTCAGCTCTGCCCCCAAACTGAAAATTTCAGAGCAAGTGCAGCAAGAAATTACTCCCGTTGTCCTGATTCCACATAGTTTCCAGACTTTTTGCTGTTCTACCTGGTTTCTTTGTGGGACAAAGCCACAGGCAAAGATGGAAATGGGAATAAGGCTATGAAAAAAGCCAATCTGTTTTCTGCCTAATTTCTCTCTTTGCCAACAGCTACTACAGGTGGCAGACCAGAGAAAGAGCAATTTAGACCTGAAGGGAAACTGCAGAATCTCACTGTAGGATTGACTCTTTCAGAGATTGATGCTTTGGGCAGGTGCTGTCAGACATGTGTCTTAAAGGTTAGGACTGAAATTCTCCTCCAGAAGAGCTGATTTGCAACTTGTCACACTGAGTTCTGCTCTTTCCCCTATCACCTGGAAAAGGAGACACACATCAGCATCATCTGTCACCTCTGCTCATTGAAATAGCATCCAAATTAGTTGGAATAGTTGGGCGGCAGTAAGGTCACACAGTAAAAGGCTGAGGCTCTGATGGAAGCAGTATCTGCTACAAGAAGGTACAGCAGGGTCATGCACAAGCTTGAATGCCAGATACACTTGAGCTATAAGAAAGTCTGCTGTTAAACGTATGTGAAGAAAAGTAGATGCTTGCCCTTCTCCCATTTATTTTCTCCCAGGTTGCCCCATTCATGCCCGAAACTTTCTAGAGAAGAATCCAGTTCGGTCTGTGGCGTGGGGTGACGTTATGAAGCCGCTTTATTCCTTAACCATCTGCTCAATGCCCAAGGCCGCTGTTTCTTTGAGATGGACCCAGGGGGCGGGGCCAAGGGACCGAGTGCGGGGCAGTTGAACGGCTCAGCCCAGCGGCTCGGGGGCTCTGGGGCTGGGCAGGGCTCAGGAGGGAGTGCGCCGGGAGTGCTGTGCTGCTCTTCGGGTTTCTTTTGTGTTCTGGCTAGCTGGCAAAAGGTTCTGTTGGTTTTTCTTGCTCTTTTTTCCTTTCTCTCCCCCCCTTGCCTCACTGCCTCCCTTCCCTCCTCGCCAGTCTGGGGAGCCCACGGGGTGGCCCTGGCTGGTTCGAGCCCGTGTGTCTGTTCCCTCTCCGGGAATTTGTTGTATTTTGAGGTTTTTTTGGGTTTTTTTCCCTGTTCTACCCTGTTTTGTTTGGTGTTAATAAACAGTTTGCTTTTTTCCACTTTCACTTGCTGTGACCCACTTGTCTTATTGGTGGAGGAAAAGGGGAGGCCCTTTTCCCTTCAGAGGAGACACTCATTCCAGAGTGTTTCCTCCTGAAATTTTGTCTCCAAAACTGAGACCGTCTGGTACAGACAGATGCTATGATGGTCCACCCAACATCTGATCTTTGTCTAAATTTGCCTGCTGACCCCTCATATCTCCATCCAAACAGGTTAATTCCTTGCTTGGCAACATCCCAGTGGGAACCACTGCTTGGTCTAAATAAAGCCCAAAGGAAGTTGTTTAAGAACTGGAAAGGGAAGGTTGAACAAAACTAAGCCATTTGAAGTTTGTGAAGGAGATTGTGGGCTTGATGGGATAAGGAGCTGCTGTTCTGCAGTGTAGGTGGAGGAGAGGACTTGGCTCCGTGGGAATGTGAGCTTGCCACTTTTCCCTTTTCTTTTTCATTCACACCAACCAAGCTCAGAGATCGGAAGATTCCGGCTGCCAGATGGCAAAATATTGGACACTGAAGACCCAATAAGACTGTGCTAATGTCTTTGTCCAAAATATGATCTTTGAGAGGTCTACAGAAGAAAGAGGGGGCAGGAAAAGTGTGATTAGCTAAAGCATAGGAGCCTGAAGCAGCGAGAACTTATGTAAGCATACAACCATCTCGTTCATACTGTACAGCTTCCTTCCTTTTGGGTTGAACTGGGAATACTCTAAAGAATGGCTTTGCTAAACCTGGCCACAGTCCAAGGTAATTTAATTGACTGTTAACACAAGTGCAACAGATAACAGAAGGCATTTTTTGGTCTCCCGTGAAGGTCCTATGGCTCTCCTTCGCACCCATCTTCACCTATTTACTGCTGCATCTGGGTGGTCACACCAGCCTGCACCACCACCCCACCACCTCCCCCCCCCCGAGGTCTCTTGCAGCAGAGCTTGGAACAAGGGAAATTTCCCCATAAACCTCCTTTTTTGCAAGTGTTTCTGTGATCAGATTTTGTCCTAACAGAGAAAGAGCCCAAATACGTGATGGAGACGAACTGGGGGGGGTGGGCTGTGAGCAACAGAACAGAGCAAGGCTCAAGAGTTGTAAGAGAGGAGCAGAAATAAAGTGTGCAAAGGTGTGATTTGTATATGGTATGTGGGAAAGGTGTGTGTGGGAGAGAAGAGTAAGAGCAAACACTGTGGGAGGGAACAGCACAGAAGCATGTGTTTGAAGGAAAGAAATCCCCAAACCCCATTCTAATTTGTTTCGTAGAAACTTCTCCCCACACTTGTTAGAAGGGAGCTGCCCTCCAGCACACGATGGCAACCAGCCACTTACATTGAATTTGTTGAGCAAGCCACCAAACAGCTCCCCCAGGGAGGACAATCATTGTGGATCTAATTAAAGCTCGTCATGCAGCTCTGCTCTGCTGACCAGCCTCTGTGTGAATGAGATGACCTCCACTAATTTTATCTGACAATTATCATTGCATCAGGGTCAAATCCCTACATGGGATTTGACACCTGCCAAGAGATGGACAAAACAGCCAGAGCTCTGAAGGTGCAGGAGGGAAGAGGGACCTGGAAGCCCCAGTTATGCACTGGATGGGTCTGGCTGTCTCCTATCCCAATGGGTTGAGGACACTGCCTGATGCCACACTGGTGAGACAGCAGGTGACACACTGGTGAGCAGAGCAGGCAGTAATGGCTGGAAAACTGGGTCCCCTCTACACAAAAGTATCATCAGCCCTCTTCCAGGAATATGGGACCAGCTCACACTGTCATTCACCTCCACCAGAGCAGTCTTTCAGAGAGTAGGTGGTTATTATTAAATGATAAATCTACTTAGATGTGGAACAAAAATCTAAAGGTATTACCTACACTTTGCTAATAATCAGTGGGCAGATGTTTCTGTCTCCCTAACAAGCTTGGGAAAGAATTTTGAGACAGATGTCTTCTCTCCATCCATGCTCCAGGGCCTCAAGGAGTATAGCTGTGTTCCTGTACCTATTCCCTGCACAGAGTTGTGTCAGGGCTCAGTGCAGTGCTAACCATGTCCTGGTGACAGCTTGGAGCATCAGGAAAATCGCAAAGGCTGGCCTAGGAAGAGCTGTCCAGCATGACAGACAGATAAACAGACAGTGTGCTACAGCCCCTGCATCTCTGCTTGTGCTCCCTGATGTGCAGCAGGTGCGGGAGTTGAATATCACTGCTCTCAACTGCCTGTTGGGAATGGTTCCTGCCCCATGTTATCCCTTGAAACCTGCTCAGGAATTGAGCAGAGATGTCAGCCAAACCACAGCCCAGTCTGGCAACACAGCAACAGATAATTGAAAGGTGCGCCAGTCCCCAGAGAAAGCCCTGGCACTAGTTAATTGATTAACATGGAAAAATGGGAGCAGATTTTTGATCAAATTATCCTTCATAAGATCCCTGAAGGAATGAGGCTTGAGAGAATGTGAGAGGAATCTCATTAAGCAATATCATTCATTTGTAGCATTTAAATAATTCCTCTGAAGACACACCCCTTAGGAACATCAAAGAACTGGGAAATTGCGGTGCGTCTTCAGGTGATAAACATGGCCCTGAGTGACCTCTGGGAATTTGATAGCTGCATAGTGCATCTAAGGTTGAATCAGTGTGATTGACTTAAAACTGCTGTAAAGTCACAGGTAAATAACAGGGAACACACACACAAAAAACCACACACATTGCTCTGTATGGCAGCCAGACCAGAACTGTAAACCTCTAAGAGCACCTGACAACACGAGATCTCAGCTTGTTATTCTCTTGTTAGAATCAAATTCCCTTTTTAATATAAAAGCTTTTAAAATTATTTTCTTGTAGTCACAATATGAAGCCCCTGTGACCCTCTCAGGATCATCCTGCACACCAGAATGCACAACTCTCTCCAATCAAAAAGAAAATATGAGTTGCCAAAATCCAACATTCTCATTAGCATGACCAGTTAATCACCTCTTACATACCTAATTAACCAAGTGTCTGTTGTACAGCAAACATCCCACCTGCTCTGATTCCTCTCTGTTTGCAAGGTCCTGTTTGTGGAGGGGCTGGACACAAGGGCCATGAGCTGCTCTCCTGGCTCACAGGCTCCATCTCCAAGCCATCCTGCCAGGTGGGCACTCAGGTGATTTATGTGATATCCTCAGCCTGGGGATTTACAGCACAGCCTTAAATATGAGAAACTGCAGCTGAAGCTTGATTAAATTTGCTTGTTCCTTCTCTGCTCTCATAGCTGATGGAAACAGTTTGATGCTATGGCATATGGGGTCATTACAGGTATCTAGTCTTGGAATCCAGAATCTGTGGAGAAAATGTGGGGGGTTTTCCTTTTGTTTTGAGCAGACACTCAGAGAAATTTGGTATTGGTTGCATCTGATGAAGCAGCAACATCTCTCATCAAGACATAAGTATCAAACTGTGGGGTCCCTCCCATCAAGGATGTGAGTGGGTGATTCCTTGAGCTCATTTAAGATGGTACAGGAAGATGAGAGCTTTGAGAATCTCTTGGGAAATATATGAAGACCAGAATTACATGAATAAGACCTTGAAAAAACATGAAAACCACAAGGTGGGAAGCAGTGTTCAGTTGCTCAGCTCAGTCAGAGTCACTTGATTACAGCAACAGTTTTCCGACTCTTGATTGTCTACCTGAGAGTGAAATAATGAAATATTCTAGAGTCAACCAATCTGAGATGATCCTTATGCAGCCATACAAATCCAGGTATTTGTGAGGCAGAGAACAATGATTAGTGGGTGCTTTGATGCTTCTGAAAGGCATTTTAAGAAGACATGAAAAACCTGTTACTGTTTTCCTGAGAGGCTAGCTTCCAAGAAGATAGACTTAAAGCTCATTCCTTGGTGATAACCAAGACAGAAGACACCCAAGCTGAGTGTTTGATGTGAAAACAAGTAAGCAATAATCAAAGGAAAGGATCTGTGAGGGAGGCAGAGGGTTGTTTTGTCTCTTTCAGGCTGCCGACTAGGAATTGGTCTCAGGCAGGAGATTTGGGGTCGCTACACTTTTGGTGTAAAGACTGACTCTGTTCAATACCACCTTTTCTAGTAGCACCACTGGATTTCTGCTTGTCTCCCTGAATCTCCACATCGGAGGAATCTGGTTCTTCTTCCTTGGGTTACTTTTTTCCCTGGCACCTCTGCATTACTTATTGCACTAATTGTCTCCTGTGTCAGACAATTTGATTCTAACACTGATGATCTGCTGCATCACCTCAAGATAACTTTACCAAAAACAATGGGCTAGATTCTTTGTTTAATGAGAGCAAGAGTCCCAGTTAAACCTATAGCTTTAGCTTTTACCTTACTAGTAAACCAACCAACTTACCCCATCTGTGGATCCAGCCATATGATGCTACACCAGACACCAATCCACAATACATCAATGGAAAATAAAGGCCACTTAAGACTGTTAGGTTTTATTACAGAAAACAAATGTTCCTCTGAGTTGGAATTACAACTAAGATATTCATATTCTGATCTGATTCCTCCAGCTCAATGTACTATCTCTGAAAGATAGAAAGATATTAATTCTATGTGCAAAGAATGTCTGGCAAACTGCCAGGGTTTTTTTGTTTGATTTTTTTTTTTCCTTTAATTACTGGAAAGTAAGATGGGGAGCTGGCTCCCTACCTAAGAATTGAAGCTAAAAGCATTTCATGATGAGAAATAACTCAAGCAAACATCTTTCCCCTTATCTCTCACAGTTCCTTTAAGTTTGTTTTGATTTATTTTTTGTTCTTAAAACCAAACCCTGTGTAGTTAATAAGCAGAGTGATAAAAAGAAAGCAATGCTCCATATCCAAACTGATGTATTTCTGCTCTGAGCACAATTTTACCAGCATGTCTCTTAAGGTCTCACTCAACTTCTCTCTCTGTTTTGTTTTTCCATTGGTGGTTGCACATCAAATAAAAAGGAGAAAAAAGAAAATCAGGCTGAAAGGTGGGATATAAGATGTGAAGATGTAGAGAATAAAAGGTATATGGCACTGTCCCTATGGACAGGCTGAGGGAGAGGCAGCAGTAGTCTGCAATTGGCATTGGTTTGACAGTGTAAGAATTTCACAGTCACTGCACTCACCTCCTATCACAGTTGTGTTTAAGGTCTCAACCTGCCATGACTCTGCCCTTGGGGTGAAGAGGCATTTTATATTGTTACTGACGCTGTTGACTAAGCCCTGCACATTTCAACTTTGAGTTCCTCTGTCTTATCAGTGCCTGCATGAGTTATACTTCCCCTAGGAGCAGAAAAAGTGTCCAGGTGTAAAGGGATGAGCTCCTACATGGTGTGATGAGGTCACCCCAATTTGCTGCTGTATCTGTCTACCATGAAGGTTCCCACAGAGTAGTTATTGGTCTCAGAGCACATGAGCTAGGACCCTCTGCATGAGGACTTAGACTCCTTCTTTGCTTTAGCTTTCAACACCCAAATAAACAAGCAGCCACAGATGTCACGTACCTAATGCCTGAAGACACGAGCACAAGGTCACATTACACTGTCTTGAGATACTTCTTGTCAGCAGCCTGCAGATAATGAGGGGTAATCTAGTTTAGGCTCATCCTCTGCACTCGTGAGCTAAACTCAGACCAATAATAGTGCTTTTGCCTGGCGATGAGTTTACATCCAAGAAATTGCTGCGGCTCAGCTGATTTGTTGTAATCTGCTCATGCAACAAGCACCAACAATTTCCAAGGCTGCTGTAACAGCTTGCTCCAAGGACAGCAGCTACAGCTTGGCAGCAAAACCATTTAGCTTTAAAGCAAAGGCTCCTCGAAGAGCACCGCTGCCTTTAAGGCTGGAAGCAATAGGCTCTTGACCTCTATTTGGTTCAACAGCTATCGCTGAGAAGAAATAGGACTCTAGCGCAGCACAACAGCTTGGAGATGTTGCATTCCAGAGGGTCCCTTTGCAGCAGGGATGCTTACAAAGCAGGGCAGGGGGTAACTGGTGGAAATGCCACCCCTAGTTTAATTCAGACCATAAAAACCAGCAGATTCCTGGTTGCATTTTTGGGAGTGGGCATTCCTACTCAAGTGAATTAATGAGACTCACCTTGTTCTCGTGCATATTTGATATTTCACTGTCCTAGGGCATTTAGAGGAGCTGGGTTGAGTGCCTGGTTTTTCGTAATCCATGATATTTTCTTTATCTTTCTTTGCCTTAGATTTCACCAAGGCTTTCCATGTGTTCAGTCTATTAAACCCACCAAAGGGAGACATTTGAAAATGCTGTTGTGCCTTGCAGAGTTCAGTCACAATGGATTTCACAGGCCACGCTGCTCCTACAAAAAAGGAACAGGATTTGGTCATGCGAGACCTTGCTGAAATACATCAGTTTAATTAGGGATTATTTTGCAAGGGTGGAAAATATTTATCCTGCATACAAAGTGGAAATGACCAAAAGTTGCCTCATTAATGTTGATTCACTGCAGCCAGCACAGAGACTGGAGCTCCCTGATGAATGGCACTCCCTTCATGCCAACATACTCCACATCCATAATGGCTGAACAAGGCTCATTTTATGGGAGCACTGGTGTGGACAGGAGGCAGGACCATGGGCACACAACCTGCACATGGACCAACACCTGTGCAGCCCCAGAGGCTGGAGCTTGGGGCATCCCTGAGGGGATGGCGCTTCCTCCTCACAGCCCCGAAGCCCATCCTGGATTCTGCTCCAGGGATCAGGCAAGAATGGCAAATTAAGGGAAGGGAAAAATTTGGGATTAAAATTGGGAATTGTCTGCAGTGGGGTCTTGGCTGCACTTTCATTACCAGTGGTCTCAGATATCACTTTTCCCTAGACCAGGAGTTTCTGATCACGCTGTGAGTCTTGGCACCTTTCATCATCAGACACAGGTGACACAGGAGGACACAACCCCGCCCTACACATGCTTCTCCCAAATGGACAAATCAGTGTGTCCTGGGTATACACCTGCAATGACAGGGAGAACCAACACCATGGAGTCTGAATCACGATGAGGATAAGGTTTGCCATCATAAAGTGACTTTAACGCATATGTCAGGACAGCCTGGAAGAGGACAGGTGTGACAGAGGTGTTTGACCTGTACCAGACAAATTCCTTCATGGAGCTACAGACTTGTGTACAACAGCTGAGATAGCTAAGCCTGTTGCTTCTACTCTCTGCTGGCCCTTTGTGGAGGTCTCATGGACTCACAAACATCAGTAGACCACATGATTAAACTGTTCTTGTATACCACACAGGGGTGTGACCTTCAGAGTGAACCAAAGCACTGCCCAACACCTCTGGGGTTTATTGTTGTGCTAAATTGATTTTTGTCTACATTCCTAAATACTTGGAGAAAATCCTTTTGCTGATTTGGCGGGTGAGGCTTGGTGAAGTTTTAGTGGGGCTGTGTCTCAATCCTTTAAAACTGGCATAGGCAATCCAAGTCAGTGAGGGGTTGTCTCATTTCGTGTTAGAGCCACGATACATTATCTGGCTTATCCCAAGGCAGGGACCTCACATGAGTTGGGAAATTACTTTAGCAGTGGCCATTTATTTTCTGTGACTAAAAATGGGAGCTGGAGGTGGCTCAATCAAATGGAGTGGAGATGTTTGCATTTAGATGTGTGAAGGAAAATTAAGTTCATCCCACCCGGTGATGGATGTGGCTTGCATGTAGCTACACAAGGATGCAGGAAAAGGAGACTTTTGTATTGCATGTATACATCATAGAAAAAGATGGAGATCGTGTTAAGAAAGCAGAGGAACAAGCAGGAAAGAAGAAAGGAGCAAAGATCATGTTCTTGGTGATCCAATGAGACAACAGATCATTATTTGAGCCATTTGCCACTCAAATCATTGCATCTGAAATTGTCTTACTAACAACCAGGGTGTCTTTAAGACTCTTGATCAGTGGTTGCTCCTTTAGTCTATGAAATAGCGTCACCTTCTGCTGCAGCACAGCATGAGAAATGTCCTACTGGAAACTGGTTTACTGGGTACCAGTTTTCCTCCCTTCTTTCTCCTGAATTTAATTCAGCAAGAGACATCCCAAATAAAGACCTGCACAAGCCTTGAGGACAACTGAAATAAGCAGTGAGCTGTACTCTCCTTTCAGTACCAAAGTTCATCATACTCAGAAAAAGCCAAAATGGAGGGCCATTTTTTCCCAGGGACTGAGTGCAGTCTGAAAGACTGGATCTTTCAAAACCCCAAGGGTCAGTAAATGCCAGTCCATTCTGACAAAGAAATCTTTAGTAGTAAAATAAAATCTTCCCTGAGCAAAATTTTCCCTCTCCAAGGAGAGAACCACTCATTTTCAGTCTAGTGGTACTTTTTTTTTTTCATTTTGGGTTATATGTAATGTCAAAGAAGAATAAAAATAAGGAGGGCTTGGTGGCTGCACTTACAGCGAGACATTTCTGATCAGCTCTCTGTCTGATGACCTCTTCAGATGCATATGCCCTTTTGGAAGAAGCTTTTTCGCTTACTCCAAGGAATGAATCAGAACAGAAACTCCACTTTAAATCACGTTCTTTCTAACTTCCTTCCTCTGGAGAGAAGGAAACCAAATTCTCTGTGTAGGCAGTGATTTATATACACAGAGACATCCAAAGCAGCAAACAATAACCCAAGCATCTCTAGTTTTCAGGCTCCACATATCACAGTCGTGTTCAAAGATATCCATTAAAAAAGAACAATTTTCCATCGGAATGCTTAGAAAAGAGCTCTCTTTCTGACCTGTTGGGAACCACGTGGTGCTGGCAGGCCAGCAAGGCCCTTTTCATCTCAAACATCTACGTTTCCATCTCTTTGCACATGTAATTTTGCACCTCATTGCTCCTAATTGAGTGGTTTTGAAAACCCACCCCATAGAGCTGTAATTCTCTGCCATGGCCACTGTGTCAGGGAAAATAAGTTCTCAGACACTTCTGTCTATAAATAATTCTGCTGCTGTGAGGTTATCCAAGGGAGTGTTGAAAACTATCTCATTACTAGCATATTTCTCCCTTTTCTATCAAACTGCTTGTTTTTTCCCCCAGATTCTTCCCAAAAGCAAAGGTGTAGGATTTCAGGGCTTCCTAAATGCAATTTCCAGCATGTTCTTTCTCCCACGATAGACACCACAGCTGTTGTGGGAGCTGTCATCTCCAGAATGGGACTCAGGAATGAGACTCAACCTAAAATCCCTCACAACAGTTTTCTGGAGTGAAAGGATGTCAGGTCTAAGTCTAGTCACAAAGCCAAACTCCAGCTCTGGTAATTATATCCTGGTAACCCAAAGTCCCTCTTACAGTTCCAGCAGGACATGAGTCTTCTTGCTAATACTCTGCTGTGGTTTATCTCACAGACAGATACATTTTGGTGGGGAAGGCAATTTCTGTAGATCTGGCCATCAAAACCAGTTGTGAATTTTGGAGCAAACACCCTAATGCCGGCTTTTCTCAGATGAGCATCAACAGCCTGGTTTCTAGCAAGGAAGAGTTGTTACTGAAAAAGGAGCTTGGAGCAACAAATAATGCAGGTATTCATAGTAATTACTGAAGAGAACTCAGAAGCTGAAAGTGGGTAGATTTAGATTGGATATTAGGAAGAAATTCTTTACTGTCAGGGTGCTGAGGCACTGGCACAGGTTGCCCTGAGAAGTCTGTGGATGCTCCATCCCTGGGAGTGTTCAAGATCAGGTTGGATGGGACTCTGAAGTCTAGTTGGCAGGATGGTGTTGCAACTAGATCAGGGGAGTTGAAACTAGATGATATTTAAGGTCCCTTCTAGACCAAACTACTCTATGAATCTATGATTCTAAGCTTCAAGGTCACAATACTTGCTGTCTGACCCAAGCAACCATGCCCCAGGTGCTGCAGGCAAGCCTTCACCTCTTGCTGTCACTTCCCCACAAACCATCACCATGAAGCAAATAGTAGTGCAGCACAGATTTAAAGGTTCTGCATTGCTTTTGTGCCAAGTCATCAAGTACTTGCACGCTCTGGTTTCTACCACCTTTATGTTTAGTCCATAATTAAACAAGCAAGGGACATAAATAGCTGACAGCTTAAAAGCACCATCTTACACTCTTTTCCTTGCTTTGTAAACACAGACCTTACTTCTCACATAAACTACGGAGCACAGCTATAACTCACTCTCCCCAGCACTGCTGGTTTTTGCCTGAGTCCAGGGTATACTGTAATCAGCTGAAATGCTTTTATTTTTTTGCCTTGAAACTTGTCTTTTTAACAGAAAGTGGCTTCGTCCATCCTGAGGATTTTTGGGTACATCTCTGAGCTGGAACAGAGTCTCATCAAAGCACTGTGCTCAAGTCAAGGCAGTACTTGATTTCTATTCCAACATGATGTGAGCCACAGTTCTTTATGAGTAAGTTACAAGAAAGAACTAGTTGACCTTCTCCAGAACAGATCAGCTCTGATAAAAGAAGTTAGTATATTTGTCTTAGCCTGGAAAGCCCCTCTGCCAAGGAAAAATTCTGCTGATAAAAAAGGCCCTGGAGGACGGATGGGTGGAGCTGGAAGATGTCAAAGTGAACATCTAACTTTGAAACTTCCTCTTGAGCATTTGGCTCTACAGAAGCTTCAAGGTGCAGTGCCGGGAGTGGGAAAGCCCTGACCAGCTACGTGCTTGTGCCAAGGTGTCCCTGCCCTGGGCTATGGGGCAGAAAAGCTAAATTTGGGGGTCTTAGAGCACCATCTGCTGGCACATTCCCCGAGAAGGAGCTGGGGTGGGATCAGAGATTTCACCATGGCCAGGTCTGGGAGCAGAAAAAGGCTGCTGAAAAAACCCCAAGGTCTCCTTTGAGCCTCCATGGGGAGATGGAACAAGAGAAAACAGACAAAACCCACTCTTTTTTCTGCAATCAGAACAAGCACTGAGATGGGGTGGGTGTCATCTACCCAGGAGAGCAAGGGACAGACAAGGAGACGATGGCTCCAGCCACACTGCAGAGACAACAAACCAGGATTGCTTGCATAAGCCCCCTATTCCAGCAAGGATTTTGGATTGTTTTAATACATCATCTTTGTTGTTCACTTGCTGGACATCATTGGGAGGAGGGTGGGCTGCTTCCACCCCACTTGAGAACCAAAAGGCTGTTGGTAGGCAAATATTCTAGGTCTGGGTCGAAATCCTTGCTAGAAGGGGAATAAATTGAACCTCTGACTTTCCAAAGTGTTTCTGATCTCCAGGTCAGTGGATAAAAAGTGGAAAGACAGCAACCACCTCCCTGCCTATTTCACTTTGACAGAGGACCCAAGCACTGTGTACCATGTGAGGCAGTCCTCAGCATGGCATAGGCATCCCAGAGATCAGAGGGGTTTTCCCTGTGCCAGGGGCTGCCTTCTGCCTGGTTTGGAATTCCCCATTTTGTACCAGCTGCTTGTCCTCCCACTGCACAGGGACCTGGGTTTCCCCACTTGGGCAAAGGAACCTAACATCTGACCCCTTTTGTGTGTCCCTTAGCATCTGTGTTGGCTTTCTCCTCCCAAGATTTTACTGTTTCAGGATTTAAATATCTAAATTAGGTGTCAGTACATGCTGTGGTGGCCTTTAGGTGCTTCAAAGAAGTTCATTCTCCATAGGGCATTCTCAGTCATTACCTCAACCATCTTTTCTCTCCTTTGTTACCTTTCCATGCATCTTTCACTTGTATCCTATTTTTAAAATCACAGCCCCACAGGCCATAGTGGCTTTCAACTGCAGCTTGGCTCTTCAGGCCTGAAATAGTGTACTTTGGGGCAGATCAGATAGGAGAAATCTGTACAGGGGATTCTAGGCTGCTGGATCCCATCTTGTTCCCAATTGTGGATCTCACCTGTTCCACCACACCTCCAGGACAGAGGTCCAGCACCATCTTCCTGGTGAGCTGTATGGTCAAAATTTGGCTCTCTGTAAAATCATAGAATCATGGAATATCCTGAGTTGAAAAGAAACCACAAGGATCATCAAGTCTGACTCTTGGCCCTATACAGGACAACTCCAAGATCACAGCATGTGCCTGAGAGCATTATCCAAGCGCTTCTCGAACTCTTGGTCCCCACTTCCCTGGGGAGCCTGATCCAGTGCCCAGCCACCCTCTGGATAAAGAACATTTTCCCAATATCCAGCCTAAACCTCATCTGACACAACTTCATGCCGCTCCCTCTGGTCCCATCTTTGGTCACCAGAGAGAAGAGCACTGTGGAATTAGAAAGGATATCTTTGTCCATAGGGACCAGCATTCTCTTTTCACAAGCCACACAACCTGTAACATCCTCCATAAATCCTTTCCTTGCACCTATAATTTAGATGGGGATACAATGTGGGAGCATTTCCTGTATTCATGCAGAAAATAGGCAGTGTTTTGCTGGAAGGAGATAAACTATCTGCATATAATAGCAGAGCAGAAGTGACTGGGATGACAGTCAGAGATATGTAAGTGGCATATTGATTTTTACATGCTGCAGATAGCAAAAGGCAGTTGTCTCTTGATACACTTGGATTAACAAAGCACAGCTTTTGGCACTGGAAGTGTTGCTGCCACAAAGCAGAAGATGGGACCATAGTCTCTCGGCCTTAGACACAAAGCAGGCTGAACAAGTGAAATGCCTGCAGTCCCATGGAAAGCTGGCTGTGAGGCATTCATCAAATATGAGTCACCAAATCACCCTCAACTGAGCCTTTCACTGTTTTCAGTTATCTCTGTGCTACCATGAATCTAATACTGTGGGAAGGTGAGGAAGCGGTGCTGGAATTGGGGTGAGTCCTAGCTCTTGGGATTGTTCAATACAGGGGATTCAATACAGGGGATTCTTAGTCTGAAGTTTTAAGCAGATTTCTAACTGCCTTAACTTGGAAAAAAAAATAAAAAAGAAAATCAAGAACCTGATATATGTCTTACAGGGAAAAGAAAAAGGAAGAAAAGTCCCAAATACTTTATTGGCCCTAAACCAGAAAGGGATAATGAACAGCAAGAGGAATGCAAGGTGGAAACCACAGCCTCACCAGGGAATCACAAAAAATGGCCGAGATTGGAAGGGATGTTTGGAGTCCAACCTTGCTGATGAAGCAGCAAGAAAAGAAAGCTCTAGAAATGCAGAAGACATCACAGGATGTGGAAGATGCCCTGAGATACAGAAGATGCCAGGATTCAAAACCTGATGTCTAAGACGAACCAGCCCTACTCTAACCTATGCATGCTGCAGGATCCTCCTGAAATATGGATAAGACACTTGGACTTCCAGCATTGAAACAAAAGCCCCATACAATAGGAACCTATTTTCCCAGGTACCAAGCAATAGGACATGAGTAAATGGCCTCAAGTTGTGCCAGGAGAGGTTTAGATTGGATACCAGGAAAAATTTCTTCAGTGAAAGGGTTGTCACGCATTAGAACAGGCTGCCCTGGGATGTGGTGGAGTCAGCACCCCTGGAAGGATTTAAAAGAGTTGCAGATGTGGCACTTGGACACATTATTTAGTGCTGGATTAACAGTTGGACTTCATGATCTTAGAAGTCTTTTCCAACCTTAATGATTCAAGGGAAATAAAGATCCCCTGTGGCAATTCCTTGTTAGCAACAGCACAGCGCAGCAAAAGGAGGAAATTGCAGGGTATTGCTCTTAGTTTTAGACACCCACGTGGCACAGAACAGAAGCTTGTCCTAACTACATTTTCAAGAACTTTTACGTAGGAACTAGTGCCCCTACTAAGAAGCATAATGACACAGGTGAGAAAATGGAATTGGCAGTGCTGGATTAGCAGTTGGAATCAATGATCTCAAAGGTCTTTTACAACCTAAATGTTTCTATGATTCTGTGATTTGAGTTCTCTTTTCAGACAGCAAGCACAGCTCAGAAACTGCTTCAGCCTTGGAGCCAGACCTGTTGAGCACCACTCAGCACTGCTAAATGAATGCAATCATAAGACAGGTATGAAATAGAGGGTGGCCAGGTTGGGGGCTGAGGCACAATACTACCTGCTTGGTTTGGGCAGTGCTGTCCCACCTTTGAAAAAGAAGTAGGTCTGTTCATGTGGGGCTATGAGCAACCTGGTCTAATGAAAGGTGTTCCTGTCCATGGCTGTGGGGTTGGAATTAGATGATCTTTAAGGTCACTTCCAATTCAAACCATTCAGCCATTCTATGATTTAGGAGCACTTAATCTTTTTTAAGGGGCCATTACAAACTGCAAGATAATCTATTTTCTTATCTTCCCAGAACCCCTAGAGAATAAATCTTGCATCCTAAATTGCTGAAACAGAAGGTTTCCCGCCTGCTGGCAGCAATCCCCTTCCTCCCTCCCTCTCTCTCATGACCAGTCTCTATGGGATAATAAGTAAGTCCCACTAAGAAAATCCACAGACTCTGCTTCCTTGAGTCCTGCTCAGTCATGTAGATGAGCTCTAAGTCCCAACCACCTCCTCCTGCTCACTTGAGGGCAAACTATACTGTCCACGAGCTGAGGCAAAAGTTAAAACCAGGTTTTATACCATGGTTTCGCCTTTCCCTTGCCTCCCTGTACCCAAGGTTCCTCTCTGCACTTTCAAATTAGGAGGTATGTCAGGCTTGTGGAACCAAGCCCAAACTTTCCTGAGAAAACACACTGGAGTCAAAGCCATGTTTTGAAAATAAATAGCAAAGCTGGCAAGCAAGGGTGATGGAAGACGGAACTGGCATTGTTAGAAGCTGGTAGGAGTAAACTAAGAGGGGCTCTGCATGGCAGTTTCACACAGGACTCAGCCTCCTGCCAGCAATAGCTGGGGAATATTGCTCAATGACCAAAAGAATGAGCACTGAGTCTTGGGAAGGGAAGAAATTAGAAGTGTCTGTCTAGGCCACTCCAATAACATGAGGAATAATAATAGAGTGGGAGAAATAGGTGTGGAGTGAGGGTTAAAAAAAAAATACAAGGAGAAACTGGGCAACAGAAAAGCACATCAGGGTTATAAAAAGAGACAGAGAAGGGAATTTTATTCATGAGCTTTCCAAACACATTTGCCATTATCGCAGGCATGAGAATATTATTCTGCTGCTGTCAGGGGGCATGTGATGGGGCTCCAGCCGTCAGAAAATCACTGCCAGCTGTCAGAGGGCCAAGCCATTAAGGGCCATGGGCCAATACCAATCACACTGTCAAGAAATACACTTGCTTGTCAAGGGATTAGCAGTCTGGCCTCCAAAGCCTTCAGAGAGCGTTGGCTTCAAAACTGGCGACGGTCATGTGAATAGCGCAGTCTCTGACAACGGAAGCAGAGGGTAGAAATGCTCCTTTTAAGTACAGGAGTAAGGAGTACAAGGAGGAAGGTGTTCAGCTGTTTCTGATTGGCTATGGTACATAAGGAGCTCTGAGTAGTAGAGAGCATCTTTGATTTGACAGCATTTAAAAAAACCAATTAAATTCATCTAGAAGTACTGCATAGCCTTTGATCAAATGGGCTGATGCACGACAGTGACCTCTGAGTGCATTGCAGCTTTCCTAGGGAAGACTGGCATGAGAGAGCAGCAAATCTGTGCTGGATTCCCACTGAATTTTATTCCTCTTTCATTCAAGCATCAGCAGTACTCTAACCTATGAGAGTTGCACCTCTTCATGAATAGGGCACATGGTTTGGGTAGCAAAACTGATGCAGACAATTCAGTCCCCAGCCTTGTTCAGCAATGGTCCCAGAAAAAAGCCAGTCCTAGGACTAGCAGGGCTTATTCTGTGGGTGCTTTCCTTATTTTACAGGTGATGAGCCTAGACTTGGCTTTTGAAGTCTAGCCTACAGAGAAGTGACTGTATCCATTTCCCTGAGACACTCACACTCGAGGTTCTACCAGAAAGCTACAAAGCTATATTAATACAGATCACAGAAATCACACAGTGTTCATGGAGGATGTTCTATGGTTTGGGTTAAGCCTATTGGATCAAGTTTAAACCATACATAAGCACTGTCTAACTTTTAGGTCACACCTACTGTGGAATTTGAATTCAACCACTGAGCGATTCAGACTGTCCACAGCTGCCATGCTCAGCAGTCAGTGCAAGGAGAATTTGCCCGAGACAGGAATTCAGTATTATATTATATTGACTTACCATTGCAGTCATAATGCTTTAACAAAGGCAGAAGTCAGTATATGATTTGTGCCCATGATGTAACTTCATATGTTATAAGCAGGTAATTCACATCACAATTAAATAATTATGTCATACTTCTGGATGAAACTTTTCAGAAAAGTGTGTCATCAGGGACCCACTCTCACCTGAAGTTTTGATGTGATACACCTATGAATTTTGGGGTGTCATAGAATCAAAAAATCATTTAGCTTGGAAAAGACCTCCAAGATCATCGAGTCCAACCTTTGGCCAAACATCACCATATCAACTAAACCATAGCACTATGTGCCACATCCTGTGATTTCTTGAACACTTCCAGGGATGGAACCACATTCCCTGGGAAGCCCATTCCAATGCTTGAGAACCCTTTCAGTGAAGAAATTCTTCCTGACGTCCAAAATGAACCTCCCCCAGCAGAGCTTAAGGCTATGCCCTCTCGTCCTGTCACTTGTTGCCTGGGAGGAGCTGACCCCCACCTGGCTACAACCTCTTTCAGGCAGCTGTAGAGAGCATAAGGTGTTCCCTGAACCTCCTTTTCTCTGGACACCCCCAGATCCCTCAGCCACTCCTCATATGACTCACTCTCTAGACCAAAGGTTCATTGCCCTTCTCTGGACACATTCCAGCATCTCAATGTCTTTCTTGTCCTGAGGGTTTCAGGACTGAACACAGGATTCGAGGTGCACACAAGTTCATGGGGGCAATCACTGCGCTGGTGCTGCCGTGCTATTTCTGATATAGTCCAAGATGCCATTGGCCTTCTTGGCCACCTGGGCACACGCTGGCTCATGTTCGGCCACCTGGTTGTCAAAAAGTGCCTGCAGGTCCTTTTCCACTGGGCAGTTTTCCAGCCACTCTGCTCCCAGCCTGTAGCGCTGCCTGGGGTTGTTGTGATCCAAAGGCAAGACCCAGCACTTGGCCTTGACCCATTGATTCAGCCTGTCCTGATCCCTCTGCAGAGCTGTCCTGCCCTCCAGCAGATCAACACTCCCACCCAACTTGGTGTCATCTGTGAACTCACTGAGGGTGCCCTCGATCCCCTCATCCAGTACATCGATAAAGATATTAAACAGGACTCACCCCAACCCTTCCTCCTGGGTTACTGGGGGTCTCTTCTGCTCCCTGTCCCTATCTACCAGGCCAGAGGGCTAAAGATAACTTTGCCTTACTGTTAAAGACCAAGGCAAAGAAGGTTTAAGGACCTCAGCCTCATCCTCATTCTTGGTGACAATGTCCCTCCCTGCATCCAATAAAGAATGGACATTTTCCTTGGCCCTTCTTTTGTTGTCAATGTATTTATAAAAACACTTTTTATTATCTTTCAAAGCAGTGGCCAGATTGAATTCTAGCTGAGCTTTCGCTTTTCTAGTTATTTTTCTGCGTGATGTGATGGCATTCTTGTACTCTTCCTGAGTTGCCTGCCCCTTCTTCCAAAGGTCATAAACTCTATTTTTTTCCCAGAGTTCCAGTGAAAGCTTACTGTTCAGTCAGGCTGGTCTTCCTCCCCAGTTTAGATTGGATATCAGGAAAAATTCCTTCACCAAAAGGATTGTCAAGCTTTGGAACAGGCTACCCAGGGAAGTGATGGAGTCACCATCCCTGGAAGGATTTAAAAGACGTATAGGTGTGTCACTTAGGGACACGGTTTACTGGTGGGCTTGGCAGTGCTGGGCGTCATGAAAATGCGCCACCACACTGGGTTAGTAGTTGGGCTTGATGATCTTAACAGGTCTTTTCCTACCTAAACCTGTCTGTGATTCTATGACTCACTTCTGTGACATCAGCTCCACTTCTTGGCAGTTGATGCCACAATAAAGTAGGGTCCCTGGTAGAAAAGCTCTAGAAAATGTCTTTCTTTCCCTGTCTAGTAATGAGCTGTCCTACTGAGGCAGCTCATCAACAATTTACTGTGGAAATGAAGGGACACAAGTCACCCCAGAAGAAAGTGTTTCCTTTTATTCCCCTTTTAGTTCATAGGTCTGAAATATCCAAGCTATGCTAATAAATTTGAATTGTCTGAGCAGCCTCTTTTATTAATGACTTGTTAAAGAAAAGACTTTGGCTGAGGTGTAAGTTGATTAGCTCACAGGTAATTAACTGATATCCAGAAAAGTAACAAAGGATTTTGTCAAGTAAATAATGACTTGATTTTTCCTTTCCTCCTCCTTCCTGCAGTAAATGAGAGAAATGTAACATTACATGAGCAGAATGTGCTTCATTTCCAGGCTAAATAGAAAAATTTGCATATGGTTGGGGTAAATATGCCATTTTCCCAGAGATCAAGGAAAAAAATAGCAGCTGCCTTCCCCACTGTTGGTGCAGTGCAACTGAAGATATTTGAACTGATTTTTTTTTTTAACATTTGACATTTTAATATATGTGCATCTGTTTACCACTGAGACTCTTTGCTTGTTCCTAGTGGTTTTCTCCTTTTGTTCCAGAGATTTTTCAAGAGCAGCAATATAAGGAAATTGCTTTTGCTGTCCATGAGACCAAGTGACAAGCAGTGCACAGTTGGATGGACAGGGTTTATAGAGTATGATAAATCACCTTCCGTATTCAGACACTAATTGATTCATTACACAAAATACAGTTGATGAATGGTTTTTGGATGCTTTCTTCCTCAAACTGAAAGTTATAAGATAAGGGGAAACACTGGCAATAGCTAATTATTCCAAATCCATTCCTACCGCAGTTTTAGGATAAAAAGTTTCAGCCTTTCTCCCTCACAGAGCAGATTAGCCTGTCTTCAAGCCAGTTTCTTGCTTCTTGACAATATTTTTCCTTCAAAATTTGCCTTAAGTAACCCTTGTATCATTGGGACTTCCATTCCTGCAGTAGGTGGTCACTGAGCTGTCCTTGACCAATCCCCAACTGATCACAAAAGAGCTGGGCAGGGATGTTTTACAGGGGCATGCAGTGATAGGACAAAGGGAGATTGTTTTAAACTGGAAGAGGGTAGGCTTAAATGGATATTAAGAAGAAATTCTTTAATGTGAGGGTGGTGAGGTACTGGAACAGGTTCCCCAGAGAAGCTGTGGATGCCCCATCCCTGGAAGTGTTAAGGCCAGGCTGGATGGGGCTTTGAGCAACCTGGTCTAGTGGAAGGTGACCCTGTCTCCCGTGGCAGGGGTGTTGGAAGGAAATGATCTTTAAGGCCCTTCCAGCTGTAACCATTCTATTCAGAAGTGGAATCACCATCTCTGGAAGTGTTCAAAAAACCTATGGATGTGGCACTGGGGGACATTGTTTAGTGGTGAACGTGGTGGTGGTAGATTAACAGTTGGACTCAGTGATCTTAGAGGCTTTTTCCAACCTTAATGATTGCACAGTTCTATGATTCTAAGTGAGACTGCTTTCCATAAATGCCTCAATTTCAGCCATCAGAGATCAAAGCAAGTCCAAGAGCCAATTAGGTGTGCACCTTCTATAGATGCTGTGAGTACAGAAAACCTAACAGGAGCTTCACTGACCTCAAACTAAAGTGCAGTTCTTATTCAGAAGAGAGTAAGTACTTGGGATTCATCATCTCACCCAACCTCATCCAGCCAAAAAAGCCAGACATCTAAGCTTAATTCAGTTCATAAAATCATAGACATTTAGTGGTCTTGGAGACAAAGCACCTGAGCACCATATGGGATACTACTGTGGATATAGGGAAGTTCCAGTGATCCCAGGACATCCTGCCTGGCCTTCAGCTGTTGCTCTGAAAGAATCTTCAATGACACAAGATGCCAGCATTTAAGAAAGTCAACTGAGCCTGTAAAGCAGGATTCAAACTGGAATTAACACACTTAAAAATTGTTACAAACTTTGTGTGAGTCTCTTCATATTGAGGTCTGTGTATGTAAATTAGCAGGCAGAAAAAGACAGCTTGCTATGCTTTTCCTAAAGAGAAAGCTGTTTACAAGTGTAAACAATGAACTGTTATGGCATTTGCTTTTGCTATTTTAAAGCACTAGAAGAATTCCAAAGCACAAAGGCAAACCGATTCCCAGACTCCTTTGAAAGTCAATGAGATTGAGGCACATGCCTTTTGTGCTTTTGAAAAGTCTCCTTCCCTTGACAGATTTTCATTTGATGTTTCAGCTTAAACCAGTGTACATTTACCATAGACATTTTGCAGCTGGTAAGGGCTCTGATTCACATATAAGGGTGAATTAAGCTCTGATAACTGGAGAAGAGCTCTCCTTCCACAATTCTCCCTGTGTCAACTGCTTCTCCCTTGGGAATGGACGAACAGCAGGTTTATCTCCCCCTTTACCAATTTCAACCCTGAAAATTAGTTCAAAGTGACATGAATTTTACTTCACACTAGTAGAATAGGTTGAAAGCTGCAGGTGCTTGGAGAGACCTACACAGGCTGTGCACTTGCAGAGCAATAACCACCAGGTGCAGAAAAGCTTCAGCTTAATCCACTGCTGCATGAAAGCAAACATCCTGATATTGGTAAAATGGGGCCTGCTGTGGATGGTATCACCTGCCTCAGCTTTTGGTTTTAAAGGGTTTGGGATACATCTTGATAGACCTAAGCAGACAGGCTTTAGCTGTAAAAAAGGTGGAGAGAAAAAACACTTCCCTAAAATCTGCTTTGAGGATTGGGTGTAGGACTGAATCATCCTTTGCATGAGGGAATGTTCTGTCCCTGGCAAGTCGCACCTCCTTCCCTAAATATCTGCACTCAGGAGCCCCTGTTTTCATCAATCCTTTATAACACCATTCAGGTGGTTGTATTCATATCTGAGCCCATCAGTGCTGGGTGCTCACAGCATCCACAGAGCTGCAATCCATGATGCTGTCATTCACCACCGCAATCAGTTGCCAAAATGCAACAATAGCCTTGAGAATATGACTAAGAACAGCCATATTACACTGGGGAAATGATGAATATTTATATGGCTCTAGGACATGAGTCCCCTTGATGATAATTTACAAATGTCTGTCTCCATTAACTCCAGCACAGGCATTTTTGCTTTACCCAGCAATGAGCAGGCAATCAGATCTGCTGAAGTCCATTAAAGTTTCTTGGATCAGATCCTTCTTCATGTCAGGAAACAACTTCTCTTTTTCACTCATTCAGGTGCCAATAATTTACTGTGATATTACTCCAGGTGTAATTATCATCATCTCGGCACCAGTGCTCATAAAGAGCCCTCAAACTTCAGGGCACATTACAAAGAGTCTGATTCAACCTCTTATAATCCTACTTTTAGCATCTTACTCATGCTATCTGCATATAAATCAATGAGATAAATTACATGTTACGCAGAACTGGGCTTGCAGAACCTAGAGGTGTTGATGGCCTTTTTCTGTAACTAGTATAGGCCAGGCAATTCAGAAAGCTGCCAATAATGACATTTGGAGCTGCAGTATTTAGAAACTGACATTATCATGGAAAGTAAGGCTTTAGAGCTGAGAGTCATGACTCAGGATTCCACACCTGAGATGGTGTAAATGCTATGACCGGATAAAAAGAAAGGCCTTAAATCAGGGGCAAGTTCATAAAATTCTCAGAGGGCAGGAGCACCTCTGCTATGGACACAGGCTGAGAGAGTTGGGATTTTTCAGCCTGGAGAAGGCTCCAGGGAGCCTTCGTTGCTCCTTCCAGTACCTAAAGGGGCTCCAAGAGAGCTGGAGAGGTACTTTTGACAAGGGCATGGAGTGGTAGGACAAGGGGAAATGGTTTTGAACTGGCAGAAGGCAGATTTAGATTAGATACTAGGAACAGTATTATTATAGTAATATAATAATATTATTATATTTCTATAATAATTAAAATTACTTCTGTCCAGTTAAGCTGAGGATGTCCCATCCCTGGAATTGTTTGAGGCTTTGAGCAACTTGGTCTAGTAGAAGGTGTCCCTGCCTATGGCAAGGGGGAGGTGGAACTAGAAAATCTTTAAGATCCCTTCCAACCCAAGCCATTCTGGGATAATTACCTGTAAAATTTGAACAGGCAATTCGTAGAACAAAATTCAGCTTATTTTTGTGACTGATATCTTTATTTTAACATTATGAGAACCGAGCAGTGAAAACATCTTCAAGATTTTATATCAGCTTTATCTTCCCCTTTGCACACATACACTGATGAGATGGAGTAAGTACAGTCTTCCCCAACATATGTCTCCATAACGAGTTCTAAACAATCTGCTTATTAGGTCTCATTTTACACAGAAATAAAACAACCAGCAGCACCAGCCATGATAAAGTGTTTGCACAGAGCACAGAGAGATAAAAATGTCCCTCTGGTGTCATTCCCTGAATTTACCTGATCACAAAGAGCTCAACATGTGCCATTTTTGAACAGCAGTCCTTTCCCATTCCTAAGCAAAATACTAGTGGATCCACACACTAAAGTGACAGGACATATCCCTCTAGTGGTGTAAACTGACATGATGCAATTACCCACTGATCAGTTAAGCCATGAGGTTTCAGGGCAACATTAAACTGCATGGAAAGAGGATCCTTTGCCACAGGCAACCTGAGGCCACAGGAAACTACTCCATGGGCATGGCAAGAGCATTTTTAGTAATACTGAAAATAAGCATTTCAGGGGCTCTATGTTTGGTTTTCATTATTTCAGAAACAAGACATTCCCTCCATAAGTTGTGCAGATCAGACAAAGAAAATCCAACACCTGGGCAGAGGTAGGTTTGATCCTTTAATCAGATAGACCACATTTAGAAGGAAAGAACTTCAGGATGTCACCTTATATCCTGTGCAGTAATGGACAGAACAAGGCATAGCTCAAGGTTACAGAGGAAAAGTACTGATTTTAATATGTATTTTTGTAACAGGTGAAGCAGTCAAGGTTGGTTTTGTGGAAGACAAGTTGAAGTCTACAAAACATTTTCAGGGGAAAAAAAGTATGCATTATAATAGTTTGGGGCTGCCTCTTCAATGTTATCCTTCTGAGTGCAGTGACTGAAAGGTTTGTCAGAGTTCAACAGCAGAGAACCAAGCCACAGAGTAAGTCAGAAGTAAATGCATATTGTGATGGACAATACTCCAGAAACGTGCCAAATAAATAAAAATTCCCTAGTTATTGAAATTAAGGCCTAGCTATACATTTTTCTTGTATTTCTGTGGAAATCAGAATGGATGACAATCTACATTATTGGTATCAACCACATACAATTTTCATTAATTTATCTTGCCCAGTTTTAAAGCCAGTTTCATGTCTGACTTTTTTTTCTAGTGTGGTGGCAAATCTTCTCATGGCCAGCATGCACATGATGAGAAAAGAAACAAGCATCAATATTTTAAATTATTTCTTTAAAGCCAACTGTAATTCAGTATTACAAAAATTGTCTACATTTTTCCACATTGTTGCCATTTTTGCTCCTGGTGAGCAAATATTTAATATTTAACTATTAGTGAATATTTAAAATATTTCATAGTTCTCTCTTTAGTTTCTGAACAACCACAATTTCAAATTTTAATTATTTTTCTATCAAGAACTTCTAATCTTAAAATGGTTCCTAATTAGAACAAAAGTTAGATCAGAGCCCTACTTCCTTATTATATAAACTGAACCTTTGAAAGTCTGAAAAGCTAAAGTGCATCAAGCAGGCCAGAATCCTCCTCATTGTTCACAGCCAGTTTTGTGCATCTTCATCAGTCTGGTACTCTTCCACCTCAATCTTGAAAGTCTAAATCTGTGGACGTAATCTAGATCTGAAAAATATAGGAAGACAGGTCTGCATATAAAAATCCACAGGGGTTTTAAAGATTTTTTGACAATTATAGTGCATTGTCACTGCCATCACTAAAATAAATTTTATTTTAGTGCTTTATAGCAGGATGAAAAATAGTGATATATGTTAAATACAGCTCTACCTGATGCTGGAAGCAATTATATACAAACTGAACTTCAGAAGACAAGATAGTCTTCAAGACAGATGTATACATTCTGAAACAGCACTGTTTACAGTAGAAAAGGCCTGTGTTTAGATTGGCATTTCTTAGCTTACAGAAGGAAAGGTGAGAAGAAATAAGATGTGGAAAAAGAAGTCTGTGTGTTTATGTGTAGGTATAATAAATTCTGCTGGCCAGCAGGGTGTAAGCACTGTGTACAGCCCCCAGGGTCTGCCCGAAGCTTCTCCTAAAGTCTTGGGATCACCTTCTGAAACATAAAACATACACAGTATTATTAGGCCTTTACTGGTGCACTTTATTCTTTTCCCTTGTGTCTCAAGCCTTTCCAATTTTAGATTGTACTTGCCTCTGGATACCAACTCTGCTTGAGAAGCACTTTGCATATTATGGGTGTAAGTATAGTACGCGTAGTAAGCACTGAGGAAACTAAATAAGGCATCAGATGAGAGGAAAACCCCCGTTGAGTAGGCAGTGCTATAAAAAAACTCCTTCCTTCTCCCAGCCCACGCCTATGAGGATTACTTGCCTCTTCATTGCCTTCAGGAAGAAATTCTTCAGTGTGAGGATGGTGATGCACTGGCACAGGTTGCCCAGAGGAGCTGTGGATGCCCCATCCCTGGAAGTGTTCAAGGTCAGGTTGGATGGCACTTTGAACAACGTGGTCTAATGGAAGGTGTCCCTTTCTGTAGCAGGAGGCTGAAAATAGAGGGTCCTTAAGGTCCCTTCCAACCCAAACTATTCTACGATGTTGTGAAGCTGTGTTTTAACAACAGGAAGGCAGCACGCTGCCTCGCTCACCTTACAAACCCTCCATGAAGTCTATAAGGAAAACAGGAGTGGAAAGCTGGAGGAGGAAACCTCCTCATTGCCCCCAGACCAGCTTGAAAAGTGGGTGAGGAGAGCGCCGTGATGTCGCACTCCCGCCTCATCCCCACGGGGCATCGCACAGCTTCCCTGAGAGCCAAGCGTGTCCCGCGCCGGTGTTTCCCCACAGACTTTCCCCGTATCCACGTTTCTCACCACAACGCGTTTCTCCACGCCCTTTCCCCCGTCCGGCAGG